>NW_026652290.1:88661284-89003571 GCF_009828535.3 Hylobates moloch
CTACCTAGAGTGAGGCAGGTGCTCTGTTTACATTAGGTGAAGAAAGAAAGGAAGGAAGGCCAGCTATCTCTATAAGTGGGTAAAATTTGCAAATAATAAATTTATTGATACAAAATGCAACGGTCTCCTCCTGTACGTTTTTCTTCCTAAGTGTGAATGAAATGGAGGTGCACTCAGGTAGCACATGCTGATGATCCTTTTAAAATACCAAACAAAACACTAACCCAAAGATAGGGTAAATATGCATCATCCTTATAGTCTCAACTTGCCAAATGACTATTTGCCAGTGACTATTCGCCAAGGGACATATTTTGACTCTTCCTTCAAAGGCAGTTGAGGGAAACTGCTTCTTTGAACTTAATGATCAAAGATTCTGTGTGAAGTGACCGAAGTCTTAGATAAGCATGACCGGGTGGCCAAGATTTCACAATAGCAAAACCCAGGCGCAAGTGTAGGTGAGGTGACTGGACGCAATGAAATCTGTATTTTTAGACTTTTTAAAAACTCAGAAAAAATGTATTAACATATAGGATCCCATGTTAAGAAAGATGTAGCTTTCTTAATGTAAGAGGCATTAGAAGGATTAAAATATAAACACTTCATGACAATTACTAATTATCTTGTTCAAAAAACAAGGTTGGCCATTTTAGAAAACTTGGGCTGCCAAGGCAACTCCAGTGAACTTGGCTTTCTAAAGGGAGGTATAAAAGGCAACAGGGACTGACCCTTCCCCGAACAGAATCAAGTGTAGGAAGTCAGAATACCCCCAAATGGGCAGAGGCTTATAGGAAATTTAAAGATGGCAGTAACTACAAGCTCAACAAGAGTTTTTTTTGTTTTTTGGAAAAGGGTCTTGCTCTGTCACCCAGGCTGGAGTACAGTGGCACAATCACAGCTAGCTGCAGCCTCGACTTCCCGAGCTCAAGAGATCTCCCCACCTTAGACTCTTGAGTAGCTGGAACTACAGGCCCTTGCTATCATGCCTGGCTAGCTTTTGTATTTTTTTTGTAGAGATGGGGTTTTGCCATGTTGCCCAGGCTGGTTTCAAACTCCTGAGGTGAAGCAATCCATCCACCTTAGCCTCCCAAAGTGCTGGGATTATAGGTGTGAGCCACCATGCCTGGCCAACAGGTGTTTTATAAACTCAGTTTTAGCACTAATGCCACTGCAGATAGTGTGATGGTCACATGTAACTGAGGAAGCAGAATGGCTTAACTCCTATTTTGTATCTTCTTCAAAAATATTTTTATAAAAGTGACAAATGATTAAGGTTAAGTGGTATGTTAAAGCCTGAGATAACTGATAAATCAGAAAGTGAGCATCTGTCTACGTGAAGTCCAAGCCTCTGAGCCATGGTAATTACACCCACAGGCCCACAGAAAGCCTGCTTATTACAGGCTGGGTTCTGCTGAAGGACCAAAGCTTCCTCTTAAAAGAATTTACATTTGTACGTTATAGCCTTTGGCTTAAAGTAGTGATATTTCATGAGTGTTTATGCTACAGAAGACTTTTTTCCTTAGGGAAGGTCTTGCATTTTAGTCATCTTGGTGGCCTTAATACCTAGTATACTACCTAGAGTGTGGCAGGTGCTCTGTTTACATTAGGTGAAGAAAGAAAGGAAGGCCAGCTATCTCTATAAGTGGGTAAAATTTGCAAATAATAAATTTATTGATACAAAATGCAACGGTCTCCTCCTGTACTGTGTTTGAGAGAGATCGAAGAGAATGGAAAGAGATTTAAGAAAATAGGCCAAATGTCAATTCAAAAGGGACAAAGTGTTCTAAAAACTACATAAATTGACATTCACAACTGAAAATTCTTCAGAAATAATTGTTAAATATATGATTTGTGACATTTAGGGGAATAAAGCACTGACTACCAGGAGCCAGTACAGATTCTGGAAAAACAAGCCAGGCCCCTATAACTTCAGCTCATTTTAAAAATAGGGTTTCCAGCAAAGGAATGCTTTGATGTATTTTGTAATATATTTTGACTTCAGACAAGATATGGGTGAAGTGTTTTTCAAGATTTCTTGTGGAGACATATGTTGTCAGCTAAATAACTCTACTCAAGGTATAAATGCTTAGGACTACTGTAAGCAGCTATGTTCAGCATCATTCTGCAGGTCTTTGTCCTTGGTTCTGTGCAGTTTATTTTAATTCAGTGATTTAGATAAGGAAATATAAGTTGTGCTTATTTAATATAAGCTGGGAGGCATAAAGTATAAGATCACATTATCGAGATTCAAAAATATCCCAACCAGTTAGAAAATGGTTTAAAATGATTCGGATAATTTCTTATTATATTTGGCCGGGTATTTATATCGTTTAAAAAAAAAATCAAATGTTCTATTACAGAACACATGAGAACGACCTAACAGCAGGTGATGTAAAAAAGTTCCTAGTGTTTTTAGCTACTTATAACCTCAATATCAGCCAACGAAGTGCAATTCAAGGAGCTAATGCAAACTTAGGGCACACAGTAGCACTGTACTCAGCAGACCAAATTCTGGAGTACCTTTTTCTGAGACAGTGCCTTGTGCTGTCATCTAGGCTGGAGTGCAGTAATGAGCTCTCAGCTCACTGTGACCTTTGCCCCACCAGGCTCAAGCGATCCTCCCACCTCAGCCTCCCGAGTAGCTGGGACCACTGGTGCATACCACCACACCTAGCTATTTTTTTTTGTATTTTTGGTAGAGACGGGGACCTCGCCATGTCGTCCAGGCTGGTCTTGAACTCCTGAGCTCCAGTGATCTGCCTGCCTTAGCCTCCCAAAGTGCTGAAATTATAGGCGTGAGCCACCATGCCTATACCTGGAGTATGTTGATTGTGGGCCATATTTCATGTAAAGACAGTGACATATTGTGTGTCAAAGGATGGAAAAGATCAAGAAAGTTCTAGAAACTGTCACCCGAGGAATGGTCAAGGAGAATGAGGATGTTTATTCTGGCAGAAGAATTAGAGGAATTCAAAATGGTTTTAACATATATGGGGGTGGGGTGTGTGTGTATTATTTTACTTTTTTCTGGAAGAAATACAATATATTCTTCTATACTCTAGAGGGCAGGGCCTGGACACATGACTGGAATCTACATGGAGGCCGAGCTGGGGTCAACAAAGTGAAGCACAGTCTAAGGATTATGGCTGTCATATGTGGAATGTGACACTGTATGTATGAGTGACCTCCTTGTCACTGGATGACCTGGCAAGTGTACTAAAGGGAGAGCCTTCTGGGTGGCTGGAAGGATGCACTCCAAAGCCACTCCAGGTTGCACTCCTGATGCAACTGGCCATCAAGGAAACAGAGACAAAAACCACAATAAAGCAGCAGCTCCTTTCTCCCAAATGACTATGTATTTGTTTGTGTTAAAAATAACTTTTTTCCCCTTTTTTTCAGGTTGTCAAGGGAATGTCTGAACAGAAGTGAAAAAGATATTCAATTACATAATATGCTTTAACAATATCATATTAGGCCTCAGAAAAAACTTACAGTCGTCCGTCTACTCACTGTTTATGCACTGACAGGTCCGACAACCATTGTGATCGCGTTTGAAACCATTAATGCAGTCCTTCCCTGTCAGAGTGCAGTTTGATAACTCCCCACATGCAGGTGGATCAACTGTGATGATGGTTGGTTCTAATAATAAATAGAGAAAAAAATAACCAATGAAACATATGATTACCTTTTAGATGCTATTCAATTTTTGAAATTCCACACCATAATGTTACAAAAATCAAATCAATAATTGTCATTAAATCCTAAACTTTTATGCTCTAGTAATATCTTTAACCCCTGAAACAGATATATTTGTGTTCAGATTTTTGAAAATGTGAACACTCTACTTCTTTGTGTTTGAGCAATTCATGCAGTTTTTGGTACCTTCACACAATTCTTCTCTGATGGTCACCACTACTGGAAGCAGACGAGAGAGGTTAACATGAACTCCATTTAAACTCTTAACTGCTCTTCTATTTCTTCCTGATGTTTTCCGGTTTATTTTTTGTAATAATCAGGATACAGCTGTCAACTATTAATTATCTCACTCCCATTCTGTAATACTTCTGAAATCGGTTACTTTTTTCCAAATTAATAAATCAGTTTTTGAGACCAGCTTAAAACACCTGGATTTCTTTTATCTTTTATGTGGCACTCCCTCACTTATGATAGATGATACGACAGATAACTACACACTTATCCTCAGGGCCCAGAGACTTGTGGGAGCAGAGGGAGATACACACATTCAGGAGAAAGGGTGAGCAGCCACGCTCAGAATAAAGGCACTAAACAAAGCAAGACCAGAGGTGATGCTTTACCACATTAATAAAGAATTGCTTTGGGTAATAACTACATATACTTACATAAAGCATATTATGTGTTTATATAAGGTTTAAAGTGCTGTTCATAAATGCCTTCCAGCTTTACCATATTCCAATGAGGTGGGTGCTATTATTATCCTCAATTTACAGATGAGGAAATCTAGCGCACTGACTTGCCCATGGTTACAGCATTAGTTTGTGGTGGACCCAAGATTCAAACCCAGGCAGTCTGACTCCAGTCACACTCTCAGCTTCTGTGCAACACAAAATCTGCTGTAATGGTACCTGTTTCTCAACGCATCAATAAGGAACAGTTTATATAATGCCAGGTTGTGGGAACGGTGTTGCCAAAGGGAACAGAGGCACTGACATACTTGCAACATCTTTTCAACCAAAATACACTAACGTCTTCAAAGTAAGCTGTCGCTCACAATATCTTTGTGAAAGAGCTGAGTACAGAATGTCTCTACCTACATTTTCACAGATGGAAAATACGAGGTGCAGAGAGCGTAACTGGCTTATCTAAGTTTACACAGTAACCCAGTAGCAGGCTGGGAATAGAACAGAACAGAGGTTCCTAACCTCCTGTCCAACACTCTATCCATTAGTCCACACTGTCTTCTCGAGTTTCATCTCCTGTTACCAGGGAAGAGAGATCAAAATAAGTGTTTTAGCTGCCACTGCTGAGATCAAGAGTTCTAAATTTTTATCCATCTACTAAAAGGGGACAGTGATTCAACTCTTCACAGGTAGCAGGCAATGATGACTTACTAAAGAGATGCTTAGATCAGCATTCTCCCAGTAAAAATATGTATCAAGTGAGTATAGCACATTCTCTATTCTTAATACAAAGAAGAGCATCTTACTGAACAGCATCTTACTAAAATTTTTATGTAAACTTTTCACTGCTATAGTTTCTAATTTCCTTCAATAGCCAAGGTATTCTTCCTGACAGATAACTGTAAACATCAAAAAGTAACTAAAGTTTAGTTGTTCTAAGACATCCTGAGTTAGACACAGTATTGCTGCTCCCCTCCATTCTCTTAAAATTTACTGCAAACATCTTCATAGTTCTCAAACCTATTAGTCTTTCTTTTATCACTACTTTTATTAGCTACCCCAAATAATTATTCTATTCCAATCTTCAGTCCCAAGACTGCCAATGTTTTGTCAAAATTACTCTAACCACAAATATGAGAGAGCGCAGAAGGCAAGTATCAGGTTTAAGTAAACCCACCACAGGTTATCCCAGTGAGAAAGGACTTCTATGTTCTAGAGTGATTAGGCTAAAGTTGAGGGAAGAATTCTGAACGCTATGCACGCTGCTTTCCTGGACAGCTTATGGGTGAAGAAATGTCTTAAGCATATCTACACATACCAAAATCTTCTATTCTTCACTGACATTTAAGATGTGAAATTTATGAGAAACTTTTGCCTTCAGAAAATATACTATGGAAAAGTATATATTGAAGAAGATTAAACTGACCTTGAAAAATGTATAATCATCATAGGGTAGTATGGAATTGTAGCAGCAGTGAATTTTAGGGATTTGCTTAGAGAATCCATTGTCCAACTTTTACAAAGATGATCTTCTACTTCTAAATGATACCTGCTCTCAGTAGTGATGTATGTTTTTTTTTTAAAATATATTATGATTAACATGCGATTAAGGTTGTGATCTGTGGCTAGAAAGTGAAAGGAACAAATGGACTGGGTTGTTTGAGGATCAGAACCACAGTGCTGACTTGGGCAGCCCCATATCAGTCATAGAAGCCAAATGGCTTCAACAGTTAGGTACACAGTCACAGATGTACACCTAACACACATTTCTTCAGGAGAGGCAATATGTTCAATATATTTTCCTAAAATATTCAGTATAACAGGTTTTTGTTCACTTGAACAAATAAAATTGCATAAAAGGGCCGTTCAGTATGTGCTGGTCTTACAATGTGTGTGTTAAATATTTCAGGTAAAACAAGTCTTATGGGATACCTTCCAAGCCTCAATGCTACAGCATGCAAGAAGCAAAAAATCATTTTGTGCCTCTGAAATTAGTATTTTCCCATTCACTTATGACCTATAGTAGATGAAAGAAACAGGGAAGTACAGCCATTTCAAATTTTTACACCCTCAACATTTAACATGAAACACAGAAAAACACAACAAAATCTTTCATTCATGAAAACTTTCAATTTACTTTAGAACTATTCAATTTCCCCTCAATAGATTAGGCTGAACACAACAATAGTCATTGTGATATATTAAATATAGCTAGAAATCTAGGTTTTCTTAAGAAGACATTTTAACACTTGGCATCTCATTTTATTACATTTAACAAATACATCTCATTTTCCTACTCAGATATAAAATGGAACAAATTTTAAAGGTTTTTTTCCGGGTGGTAACACATGTGTCTTGGGTCCTTACTGCTAATACCCTATGTAATTGGCGTAACCGTTGAGTTGTACACATTTGCAGGCAACTAGTTGTTTCCTGGCATTTCAATTGAAGTCATCCATTACAGTCATTTTAGTGCTTGGTTTCCTATCATGGGAGACCATAGCCAGAGTAGTTAGATTTCCGTGAGAACAACATTACAACAAAAATATGACCTGTTAAGTATATATAGATTATCTACCTATTTATAAATTATCTACAAAAAAATCTCATATTATTGTTAAACATATTTGAGAGTTTGCTTCCAGTCCAATATATTATTATATAATCTCAGAACTGGTCCTATTACTAATGTCAGGGCAACTTTTTGAGAAACAAGTGCCATGAGACAACTGAGATTCAGTTTCTTATGCTAAATAATTAGCTCCAAAGTGAGACATATTTGACACCGTTCTCAGTTAAAGCATTTCAAATCAATAGTATATTTATAATTCTTAAAGAATAATGACCAAGAGCTGGTCAGATTCTTAACATAGCTTTTATCCAAGAGAGTTCCTGGTGGGAGAAGAGGTGATTCATGGTATCTCAGTATGACTGTTTCTCAACCAAAAAAATAAAGAAGCTTGAGGGAGTGTCAACAAAGTATGTGAGATATACATTCTGCTTGTCTAAAAGTTAGAGCATCCTGAAATTTGCTCATCAGGAATTGTTATTATCCCAGACTTTTCTCTAGTCTATGCAACAGTGCTTCGAATATGGAAAATACCTGTCGTGTTTTGGTCTGAAGACCAGAAGATTCTCATTTAAATCCTACATTTCTGTGCTCCTATGTTACATGGGGTATGGCACTGAAATTGTGTGTCAGAGAATACAAGCCTTTCTAGAAGGATGATGGTGATCCCCTATCTTTGGCATGTCTGGTAAACAAAGTTCAATTGAACGGAGGTCCTGCTAAGATTTCTGGAGGCACTGATGCATCCCTGTACGTGATACTCGTTGCTTGGAGCAAAGAAAACTGTCCCCCTTTAAAATGGCTGGGTAGAGATGTGTTAGTAGGCCTCTTTCAGAGGAGATAAATGGTCTTAGATTTCCTCATTTAGGAGAATGAGGAAATGCTTGCATAAAGGTGGGGTTTTGGAGAGGGGAAATTCAGTGAAGTACTGTTTATAGGATCACCCTGAAATTCTATCTCATCTTGTATTGAATCAGCTGAGGAATTAAAGAAATACCTTAATGTCCTCCAAAGGAAGAAGGCTTGAAACAGCAGGAATTCACTGTCTTTGGCTACAACTATTTCTAAAGGGAACCCTCCAACAGCTTCCTTGTGGAGAAGAATTCTAGAAATAGTCTGAGCCTAGAAGCAATAAAGAACAAAAATGGGTGTTTGTTATGTCTACATCGGTTTGCTGTTTCCTACTCAGCACCTGAGTGGGAAACTTTACTCTCCTCAACCTGTTGTTTTCTTGAACAATTTTTAGAGACCCTCCAAGCACCTTACACTGTCCAGAAGAGCTATTTTTAAAAGAACCCTTGGGATTGTGTCAGGAGTGCAGATGCTCAGCCATCAATTCTTATCCCAGTCTTAGAAAACAAAATTCTGAAAGAAAATATCTTATAACATGCAATAACATACACAAACACATGTAGATTCTCTATTTTACATTTATTAAAAATTTAGGGTAACTTCTTTCATATCCTAAAAAGCCTAACAGCTGTCTTGTCAGTAAAAGTATTTCCAGGAAAATGTTAGTCTTTTTTACAAATTAGAGAGCTTCAGACACTGTTATTGAAAAACACCATCAGTATTTTATATTGATGCTCACGTATTTCCTAGGAGCAATTTTATCTACTCAATGGCAAAATTAAGCTACTGGGATCACAATTAATTTGATTAAAAATATAAAGTTAAAATGAAAATCATGAATCTAACTTTAAGGCCATGGTACTAAACCATAAATATATATTCAGTTATTCAGGTGTTATAAATGTGTTAAGCAAATCTAAGCTCTCTACTTTCTTGCCTCTTGTTATTTTATTTTATGAGAAATTCTCCAAAAAGTGGCCAAAGAAGTAAGAAGCTGAAACTCAAATTCAGCCTTTTAAGATGCTGGTATAAAGTTTTTAGATCAGTCTTATCCTCACATTATATAGTTCAACAACTCTGGGAGAACAATAAAAATGAACATATTTTGATCCTCAGTTATTTTTAAATGTATAATTATGTATATTCACTTTTGAAACAATATAAGAATTAGTTTTTATATTTCAGGTACATGTAGCCTAAATGTCAATGTTAATGGATGCTTTTAACTTGCTGTCTAATCTGTATTACTCCACCGAACTTCTGGTTTTGAATTAATCCATACAAGGTTCTTAGATAGATTACTAGGAGCTGGTTCTCTCTCATAAATAATATTAATTATCTCCATTGAGAAATGTGTGAAGCACTCTTTCTGATTAGCAGCCCTGGGAAAGCTGACAACCAATTAGCAGCTCTCGAGTATGGGTGGGTGACTCTGTAAATGTACAACTGTGGAAGGCATACACAGCCATCCCTGTTGGGTCTGTGTGTAGCACTGTCTTGTCAGGAGGGTAATTAACTCTGTTTCCAGATTCTGATTGTCTCTAGGACTGCTGCCTCACTGTGCTGTCCTCTGGTGAACTGCAGGCCTGGCTGTGGAAAGCAGCTGTCTGCCAGCACCCTCCGTTCCTATGCATTCATACGCACACACACCCACACACTAAGAAAAGTCTTTCTGGAAAAACCTCTTTGTAGGCAAATTTCTAGAAAAAAATGCTTTTTTTTTTTTTCCTTTTTATTTTTCTTCTTCTTTTGAGATGAGGTCTCACTATGTTGCCCAGTCTGGTCTCGAACTCCTGACCTCAAGCAATCTTCCTACCTCAGCCTCCTAAAGTGCTGGGATTACAGAAAAAGTACTTTTTAAAGACAGATACATTCTTACATTTCTTTACAAGTGAAAAAAAATTCAAGTAGAAGTATTAAGATAAATGAAGCTAACAATTCCTATCTGTCTCTCGTTTCTCTTATTACCTCTTCTTTCAGGCTTTAATAATGCTTTGCAGATTTCACACAGCTCTTCTTTGTAAATTCCCAAGCCTGCTTATTTGATTATGAGAGATAAAAATGAACAATTATGCTTTCTTTTCAGACTTACTTCAGGCGCTCTTTCTTAAGGTAGTTTTATTTTTCTATTTTGGGCAGGGAGTGGGGGGTTGGAGGGGGCTGAACTTGGTTAAGCAATGTGAATATCCAATGAGTAGGAAAATTCCAAAATGTCACTGACTTTACATGGCAGTTCAATGGCTAAATACATCAGGTCTCCTAGCCAGGGCCGTAAAACTGGAGATAAGACTGGCCAAGACAGTATCAAAGCTTGTCTGTTTTGCTGTATTTTCATATGTCATGCTGTCAACACAGATGCTTTTCAAATGTGACCCATAACTGGTCAGAACACCTTTCAAATAAATCACCAAATTGTCAACATAATTGCATCTTGGGAAGGAAAGTACAGTGAAGATGAAATTTTCCCAAATGAAGCTAGAGGGAAAACTCTACTAAAGCAGACAATAAGAAAAAAAAAATTGAAGATATAAAAATTCCCTAATCTGGAAGTGGGAATTTCCGTAGCGTTTGAATGTGTACTTAAGAAAGCCTCATTAAGTCATGGAAAAAAGTCTCTTACGGTTGGAGTTTTCAAATTCTTTTAGCGGCTACACATTTGGTTATCCTTTTTCCCTTTGTACACTTCTCATAACAACACCTACATCCTTGTAATTTCTGAAGTACTTATCTCAGAGCAGTTTATTTTATTTTAAAACGAACAGTGTGCAAATGTTCCCAAGATTTGTATTATTTTGTGATCAGAAAAGGAAGCAACCATGTATTTATTTTAGACCTATTTATTAATTTTGTATGCTTTTCCCAAGGAATCTTGGCTGTTAGACATATTAATATTTTTCTTCCTTTACCAAAACCATATTTAATAGGAAAAGATGGTAGTATTATTGAGATTAATAAAAGACCACAAAAGACAAATTAAAAAATTTTTTTTATAGAGTGGGGTATCTTTTTCCAGGAATCCAGCTTGAGACAGCTCACAAAATTATCACTGGATTCCAAGAATCTAGATCTTTTATACTTGTCTTACATTTTATTGTTACTCTTTTTATTGCTAATGTTCATAGGAATTATATTTTGGTAGCTTTAAGTGGAAATAATGTGTTATATTAACAGGTATGCGGGTTTGTGTGTGTGCACATTTAAGCAGCTATTTTCAACTTGGAGGGTGGGTCAGGCGGTCAGAATTTTGGTAACTGGAACCTAGCCTTCTGGGAAATGATTGAAAACCAGGGAGGAAGGGTCTGCACGTTAGGGACAATACTTCATTCATTGTTTATAACCTCAGCACCTAGTACAGTTTGGTCTATAGAACTGCTCAATGAATGAACAAAACGGGAAAAAGAAAGACATCTAAACACCTAAAGTCACTGTGCATTATTTGGCAAAGAAGAGCTCCTATTCGAAATTGTCCTAAGAGGCTGTATCTCTAATTTTCTAACTTTTAGAAGATTAGACAGTAAGTTCCTTAGGGTCCACGCCACTGTGGCAGTCTTTTGCACATAGGAGGTACACAATAAATGAGCTCCACTGAAGCAGAAAGCCAGATCTGAAGGCTGTTGTAAACCTGACGCACTTAATAATGGTGAAAATGGAGTGCAAATCCCCAAATCCAAGCCGTCCAAAATGAGATTACTCAGTGATGACACTCGGTTTCCTGAGATGGGTTAAAATACGATCATATGATCTGCATCTTTGGCTTAAGAAGGCAGAGAAGTACACAAAGCATTATAGAAGGCCTCCCATAAAATTCTTAATGTAAGATCTGACATCCCAAATTTTTAATTATCTGGAGAATTCACTTCTGGAACTACCCTACTCCTTGATGATGCCAAATAAAAAGTGTTATTAAAATAATTCTGAAAACAGCTAGGCAGTCATTCAACTCAGGAGCTCATCTTCTACTGCGTGAAGTTATGGGCACTTTTGCTGACTGCTTGGCAAACTGACAACTGGGTTAATTAGAGACTGACAAGAATCAGAGAAAGAAAAGGAAGAGTGCAGAGCAGAATGCACACGTGCTGTTGATGGTATCCTGGTGCCTGGCAGACTGATGGAGGCTGAGCAGCTCATTTACTCAGTGGGGACTTAAGTGCCAATGGTTAGGGCCTGGGGCCTAGAATTTGGATGGATATGAACAAGAATGGGCAGAGGTCAAGCCTGACAGGATGGGAGAGTGGGCCAGGGCTCTTGGGTTGAGTAATGTCCCTAGGTGGGAAGATGCAGGAATAAACAAGTAGAAGCAGAAAACAGATCCAGCTCTCCCAGAAGTCAAACAGCAAGGTCAAAATTCCAGTCAGAGGCTCATGAGAAGAACCCTGGATCAAAGGCTGGGCCACAGAGTTCAGAAGAACAGTAACTGGGTCTCAGCAATGGGGATGGAGCCAGGAGTGAGACTGGCTTTTGAATCTACGCCACAATGATCAAGTACTTTGACATTCATCATCTTATTTTCCTCATCCCATCTTCTCACAATGATCAAGTACTTTGACATTCATCATCTTATTTTCCTCATCCCGTCTTCTCACAATGGGGGTCTACTGGGAAGCAATGCCAAGGTCATGGATCTGGAGTCAGAAAACATAGCTTGAGTCCCTGCTCTCTCATTAAGCTAACATGTTATGATGGACCTCTCTGGGCTTCTAGAAAATGGGAATACTCATTATTTCTACCTCACAATATTCCTATAATGCTCAAACAAGATTGTCAAGAAAAGACTCTACTGTAAGGGTGACAGCAACATTACTTCTTGTTGTAATTATTGATGTCATGCTGATCTTGTCTGCTCAGAGCTACAACTGGTCTCAGGTAATGGCTAATTAATGAATTCTTAGCCCTTTCACAGACCTAATGCGCCGCTGATAAACAGTATGGCAATTGGTTCAGCATTCTGAACCCTGCCTGTTGTAACTTAAACATCATTTTTTATCTCCACTGATAACGTGAAAAGCATCTGAGATGGTGGGTGGGTCTGTGCTATCTTTTCACATGGTCTGGTAGGCTTTGGAGCATGTTAGTGACCAGCCAGTGGCGCCTTTCACATTTGCTGAGTAGCAGTCTGATATCATTGTTCTACATTTTGACTATGTCTATGATGTCTCCAAGAGAACAGAAATCTCTTAGTAATCAGCTAATCCAATGTCGGTGGAAACAATGACTCTGTGTGCCTGGCCCCTGTTCTTCCTCTCTCATGATGGGGGCCTTGCCAGATCTTTAGGGACAAGGGCAAACTCATCACAGAATCATTTATACTACTTTTTATCTTTGCCAGTGTTTCTGCCACTCTCAAGTTGAAAGATACAGAAGACCTATTTCCAAAAACTGTCTTTAACGAGCAGATCTCAGTGTTAGGAAGTCAGGGATCTCAAACATGTGTCAACAATAAGAGAAAGTTCAACCAGTACTTTCATAACAAGAATTGTAGGGGCTCCTCACGCAATGAGTCATGTTCTTAGTATCTCTGTCACAGGACTGTGGAGCACACCCCCTGTGGAATTCGTCTAACATAAAATCTCCATGGAATCTTTTACAAACTTGATTCCCAGAAAGGATGAGAGATTTATGGCTTTGAAAAGATCTGAGCTTGCCGGCCCTCTCAGTATGCAAGGCCCGAGGCCATCCCAAGTGGATAGCTTATTATCTCCAAACATATTATAGCTTCCCTAACAAATAGAGACTCCCTGAATTGTTTAAAAGTGAGTTCACATGCAGGGCAATAGCTGTCCAATTAAGGTGAAAAAGAACATGATCTCCTGTCTTCCTACTGATAGGCAAACTAAGAGGGTTCAACCACCATGCAACGCACAAAGGCACAGGCATGGGCAAATGGTAGGCACTGAATATACATAAAGGAGCATATAAATATACCTCATTAGATTATGTAACAGATCCAAGGCAGTCTCAAATTATATCATGAATGAATACTTTTTTAAAGTAAGGAAATGGGGATCCAGGTAAATTTTAGCTAGAAAAGAGTAAGCTGCAGTCAGGGATGAGGTAAGCACACAGAATGCATGCTTTTGAGTTCTGGTGCTGGTCGAGTGGTGGCTTGCAAATCAACTCTCAGTTTGCTCCAGCAGCCAATGTGAAAGTTACATGATTCGCAGGGTCCACAAGGATCAAGTACTTGGCCTTAGGATCTTGAGGATTCTTAGTTGTGTTTCACTATGCTGCTGCAAAGTAAGAGCTGGAGCCTGGGACTGCATCTTTTTACTGGCAGCTAGCATTAAATTCTGTGATCTCAAATGGTCCATATACCTGAATTAGGCTGTGTTTCAAACAAACCAGATAAATCCGGCTAATCTCTCAGATGCGAAAGTTAAACTCCACTGAAGTGTAAACAGGTATTCTGTAGATATAAACGGTAAATAAAAATTTGGTCAAACTGCAGATCAACTTAAACTCAAAATATTTATAAAACAAAATGCATGCTTTCTGGCAAATTTCAAAAACATGTTACATGTCCTGTATTGCTCAAAGCACGTCAAATTTAGATTAAACTGATGGTATGACCCCGGGACCAAGATCTGGCTTTGCTGAGTCCCCTGGCAACAGATTTCCCAATCTGCATTCTGGGAGCTCATGCAGGGGAGTATTTGGGAGTCTCAAATGAAGAGGCTGATAGGTGGGTATGATGCTGCTCCTGCCACCACATCAGCCACCTGTGATGGGGAGACCCACACATGCGCAAGAGGCGTTCTTTAGTGGACATTTCCCCTTTTTGAATCTGTCCTACGATTTTAAAATAGTATTGCAACAGACGGTTTATATGCTTGTGTGACACTGTATCTTCAATAATCAGATAGATACAGCACAGAAAAGTTCTAATGGGGGTTTAACAGTGACTCACTGGATTTTTCACTATCTTCATTGCTAACCCTCATATATTAAGCAATGTGAAATCATTTTGTTTTTATAAGATATACTTAAGACTATACCAGGAAACAGTCTGGTATAATTAGAAGTGGAATTAGACAACTAAAATACTGAAAATAAATTATATTAGAATCACCACCTATTTTGAGCTGTTTCTATAGGCAAATTATTTTAGTCTAATTTATTTGAAAAAAAATGTTGGAATAGAACACCTGCAATTTCAGAAAAACGTTGTAATACAGTATATGACCATTTTAATATATGCCTCTAATCCCTAGAAGTCATAAAAATACTATGTAGTAGGTGAATTGATTTTTTTTTATAAACACACCAGGAGTTATACTTACAAATAAGTGTTATTGATAAAAGTACTCACTTTTAGAGGCTATATTCTTATGCCAAAATGCTGTTTGTGTTAAAATTCTGTTTGAAACCTCTTCATAGTTGCTTTCAGAGCAAATTACTATGTCATAGAAGAGAAAGTGCCTTTATTTTACTGTCACTTTTTGCTTCCTCTAACGAGTTTTACTCAGCTAGATCAGCCACCTTTTTTTTTTTAAACCAGACTTCAACATAAATGACTCTGGCTATTTCCTAGAGTCTAATAAACCTTCAAAGTCAAGGGTTTACAAAGCTTAGGATATTCAAAAGGATGTGCTATGATCTCTAAAGTCAGTTTCAAAAGAGAGGCACCAAAAATATTCTGAATGACTGTATTCCTGAAGTACGTATACATTTTTCCCATATAACTTGTGAACGGAAAAACACTTCACTTCAATATGTAGATTTCAGTATGTTTAAAAATAATTTTATTATCTGGTGGGACCTTGTATTGGTGGGAATAAACAAACATGCTTCATAGGAAAAGTGTAATAAGTTGCTTTAAATACAGGAGTGTTGAGTCCAATCAATTCCTTGGAACTGAGGCAAACAGTAGAAGGAGATGAAGATGAGGATTTTAAAATAAGATGGTCTAATATAGCCATGTTAGGTAAAATGGTATCTTTTGAACACTGGGCAGTATGATTACTAATTAAAATGTTAAATTCTACTGGGTAGACAAAAGCTAAAAGTAAACCAATTCTGCTATTTATCAATGGTTGCAGCATAAAGAAGATGGAATCTTTTCTTTTTAAAGTCTGCAAGCCTTTTCTGAAGGGCATGTCTCTTAATAACCTTCATTAACTTCTGTTTGGTTGCCTAAGAGTTGTCTCATCCAAAAAAAGTTTAGCACAGTCTCAAAAGAGATTGTGTTTATTTAAGCTTGTTGGAAAAACATTCCTATCATTTCAAGAATGACTAAATATTTTTCATTCACATAGTTAGCATTCCAGACTATGTTTTCCTGCCTCTGTTGATTAGATGAAAATTAGCAGGCCCAAGTCTGATCTATTAGATGCAATTATTGTCTTAGTAGGAAAATTATGAGACTCCCAGCAATAATACCCTTTTAGGTATGGGAAGTAGACAGGAGAGGAAATAAAGAGCAACCCACCCCCTTGCACGCCACTTCAACAAGGAAATACTTAACAGCTGAGCTCTGTAAACTCAGGGGCAGAGGAATTTCTAATCATGTGTTTCAGAATTAGCTCTCAACAATTCTGAACATTTAAGGCATTGATCAGTTTGGTCATCTAGCAAATTAAGAGTATAAGACCAACCTTCATTTTTATTTGTAAAACTTGGTTCAGTATGGCAGTCTTACTCAAAATCAAGTGCAAAGTGCAAGGCATTACCGACACAAGCAAAGACATGCTGGACTTGGAGAACCAGTAGCAGAACTCCTAGGTATAAGTAAGAATAACCATTTCTTCTCTATTAAACTACTTCCACAACACTTATTTCTATACTTGTTTAACTATTAATGTAAGTGGTGGATCTAACATGTAAAGAAAGCCACTCATATAATGTACCTATTTCTATATAGCTGTGAAAAATCACAAAATCTTGAAAGTGATATATTAAGGCCGGATATGAGTGTCTTTTACATTTATTTTACCTATATTCTAGTTTTATTTTAAATATGTAAATATATTTTAAATGATCAGAGAAAAATCAAAATATGACAATGTTCATCACTGAAAAATTTCTGATGTTTATGTTAAAGACCTAGGTTAACAAATGGTCATTTGCTACGCATTTGTTACCCAACATATGACCTTATTTGGACAAGCAAAAAATAGACTGTGTTATATTTTAATTTCCATTTATGGAACTAGTATCCAGGACGTTTAGAGTTAAAGGATAAAACACATGCCTAACAGTCTTTAGGCTATTACGAATATTTTATTATTCTTGGCTTACTAATAATAGCATAGTATATGGCACTGAAGCAATACCACCCATAAACTGAGTTTTGATCCCTGTTATGTACCAGAATGTTAATAACATGTGACCCTATGGCATCTTTGACTTCACTGCCTCTTGGGGTCAGCCAAACTATGTTTGACTCCATGCCACAAAAGCAGTAGCTTAATCATTTGAGATACTGTTCAGTGAGGAAGCATTATGGGCAGGGCTGGAAACATTTTTTCTTGTTTCAAAGAATTCCCACCCAGATATGTGCCTGGTACAGACTTTTCTGGCAGCCCAGTAGAAATCTCATTAGAAGGGCAGCTTGATTCAAGCTGTATCATCAGCCTTCAGGGAGAGAATATAGTGCTTCTATAAATTTGGGATTGATGAAGAAGACGACAGTACATTTGACAGCTCACAGAACTCCAGCCTTTTAGAGGAGTGCAACTTACAATATTGGGTGAGCTGAGACCGAAGTGGCTTACTAAATCCACATAGGTCAAGACATGCCTGACATCCAGTCTTCAACACTGTCCCAAGTAGGACCAGGATTCCCTAAGTAAGAGATCCAAGAAAGCCAGGTGGCAGGAAGAAAGAAAGTTGATTTTTTGGTTCAACCACATTCCATCCTAAACCCAGAATGAGAAAGAATCCATGCACAGTGAATCTCTTATTCCTTTATCCTCTACTTCAAGAGTTAAGTCTAGGTTAGCAGAATTATTAGGCCTGAAATTCAGCTGGGTATCTGATAATATGTCTGCAAATAGCAATTTTAACTTTTTATTAAGAAGAAAACTTTAAAAATACTGAATACTACGGACTCTGATATACCTCTCATCCAGCTTTAACAATCTACAAATAACTCTTTGACTTCCTGTCAGAGATAGAACATGGATTTTGCTTTGTTTTCAGACAGACAGAAATGGTAGAGGGGAAACTACCCATTTGCCCAACCGCAAGCATGGAATTTATTTACTGGCAACTTGAGTATAATTCTGAATGCTACCTTTTAAAATATTACCTAAGTTGTTCCTAGTTCTTGAAAAGTGATACTCTGGTGTTGGCTTCAAAATCCCTAAGGTCATCAAAATCATCAGCTCCTCCCTGCAGGAGATGGTGCACATAAGGAGGCCTGAAGAACACTCAGGTCACAGTGGCCACCTGGGCAGGGTCCAGCCGCAGCCCAAGATGAGAGGGCAGATCAGGTCTGACATCAAGACTTCAAAGTCCCCAGGAAGCTCTAATCTCTTGCATCAGGTGTCACAGCTAAGCTGGCCACACACCTGTCCACATCTCTTGAATTTTTCTTATTGAGTAATCATGGGAATGTTATAGATGTCATGTAGCCAAAACTTCCCTCCCCAATACCTTATCTTACCTTCAATTACAAAACAGATTTCTAACGGAAATGGCAAACCTGTCCCCAGGATCCCTCTGACATTAAGAATCAGCTTCAGCAGCATTTATACTTGGTATTATTGAAAAAAAAAATTAGCAAATTATTCTCAATACCTAATGACAATGTAAAAAAAATCCTTGCCCGTGTAAGTAACTGAAATGCAGTGGCACCTACACCATGTACAAGGCGTCTTAAAAACAGTACATTAACGTGGCAGCAAGCAATAGCCTTATAGGGTCCAGGCAGCCCCACTTAAACTCTGTGATTCTGGACGTCAGGGGCTGAACTGGGACAGAACCACAGAATCCACATCAGTCTTGGAAGGCCCATGAGGCTGCCACAGGCATGCAGCCCAGAGCTGAGTGCCCATCAGAAGGGTGAACCGTCAATGCAGGAAATTGGTCCAACAGGCCTGTAGACATATGGGCCCACCTCATGTCACACACTTCCACAACACTCTTACTTATGTTCTCAAAATGTGTTTTCAGTGATAAGCACCCTGACATTATTCTTCCTTCAACTAGTAGATCAGGGGTCCCAATGGCCATCAGCTTTTGACACTCTCGTTAAGGTAACCCTGTATCAGGGTCTGCTCCCTCACTCAACTAAAAAGAAGATCTGCAAGAAGGGTCTGGCTGGGACTTCCTGCTCCAGTCTTTCTTTCCTCCTCACTGCCCTCACTTATTATTTACTCATTTAAAAATTCTGAGCATCTACTTACACATCAGAAAGATGCCAAATTCTTTCTTTACAGGGGGATGGAGCCTCTTTCAGGGTAAAATGCACTGCAGTGCAGAGGCACTGTCCATTCAGGGTCCAGGGGACACACTGTGCTGTCAGTTATGAGCTGTATGACCCTGGGCAAATTACATGGCCTCTGAACTTTGTGTTCTCTGAAGGCAAACTGGGATGACAGCACCCATACTGAAGGGATGCTGTGAGGATCTCAAATTAGTTGCTCCCCTTAAAGCACTTAAACCTGACACATAACAATTGTATGAAATGTTAGCCACTGTCATTAAGGGTTACAAATAACAGTGGCCCTGCAGATGAAGACCTAATTCTGCTATCCAATCTCTTTTTTGTTTTTAGTTTTTAAGGAGATTAAGGCCATGTCGTCTATGTATACCCTTCAACTGAAAACTTTATATGCTATTTCACACATTTCCACCCTAGCTCTTACAGGGGTCAGAAAATAAAAATAATGAGATCAATAAACAAGAGATATAGAGAAAAGCCAACAAAGCAAAATGTGAGAATATAATCAGTTACAGACTGGAAAGGCTTATCTGTATACCTGAATTGGGTGTTGACAATAACTTGCTAAGAACTCATCATGAGAGTACTTAAGTGCCAATTTAAAAAGCACTTAGGTACTTGTGAATCAAGTTAGCTGTCAAGTAACAGCCTGGTCTTTAAGGGCCCCCAGGTTCATGTCCCTAGTCCTCCAGGAGTAACCAAAAAGCACATTATCTTGTCATTTGGAAGGTATGTGTCTCCAATAACAGCAGCCACAATAAGATTCTTCCTCCCTGGAGGTCCTAACACTCCATATTTAGTGATGCTGTTAGTTTACTTAGAATTTAAAACCACAATCCTTGTGTGGGGTCCTTTCATCTAATTTCATACTCTGACGATGTACCTAGAGACTGTAGCTAATAGGGTAAGGGCCAACACTGGTTATGCAACTGTGCACAGAGGAATTTATTGTGTGTATAAACTAGGTAAATACCAGTGTTTCTGGTTTTCCTCTATTTCTGGGTGATTGCTTATTTATTGCACATTAACACCTTGCACTTTTTCTTATTTCATACAACCCTTTTGCTATTCTGAAATCATCTGAAATTATATTTAAGTATGATATTGAATGACTGCTGAGAAATAATGTCTTCAAATGATCCCAGAGACTTTCTTGGACCCTATCAACTAAGCAGTAAGATCCAT
This sequence comes from Hylobates moloch, assembly GCF_009828535.3. Taxonomy (NCBI): domain Eukaryota; kingdom Metazoa; phylum Chordata; class Mammalia; order Primates; family Hylobatidae; genus Hylobates; species Hylobates moloch. The sequence goes on from NW_026652290.1 coordinate 88,681,650, forward strand.
TCACCTTGTGTTATTTTGTAAGTTTATTATTAGTAGCCATAAATAACCCTTTAGTATCATTATCTTAAGCTGTGCACTGTTTTTTAATCCTATACTAAAATAATCTGTTTTCTTATTATTAATACATCTTAAAATGAAAGCGTTATTGGAGAGTAAATACATTCATATGAAACTCACCACTCAACTAAGTTAAAAACAAAAACAAGAAAAGCAAGATAAATTATTTCTGAGAACCAAAAAATAAAATATTCTGAAAGGTTTGATGAGAGATCAGAGCCAGAGCATGAAAGAGACAGAGAGGAAAAAAGGCCAGCAGAACTTTACGGCTGACATGACAAGGATGCTGAGCTCTGTTGAGGTGGAGGGGGCTGCCCAGACCTGAGGCCCTAGAAGTGAACTCAGGGATGCATCTCAAAGGCATCTTTCCCCTGAGGTCTTCAAACTGCGAGGAGACAGTAGGTGGACGATCACATTCAAAATACCTGGAGTAGTTTTCAAACTGCAAATGATTTCCTCCCTTGCCTCCGCTGACTGCCCTCACTCCTCAACAGAGCCAAAAGCCAGAGGTGAGTAGAGATGGGTGAGGACACTAGAAGCAGGGCCTGAGTTAGGCTGGGATGCTGCGTGGGGCAGGGGAAGCAAGCACAAATGGAGCGGAATCTGACAGACTTCAGCTGATCCTCACTCAGCGACACAATGGCAACTACACCCTCGGGGGAAATGATCTCAATTGCTCTAAATCTGAATGTCTTCATCTCCAAAATGGGATAATAAAGGCTTCAGCAGTGTTGCTGTGAAGGTTAAATGAAATTGGGTACAAATGTGATGCACTCACCCCACCATACCTCAACGGGGACATTCCCCTTCCCCTGGTTTAATTTAAAACTCAGCCTAAATAGGTTCTTCAAAGTTAAAGGTTATCTCTTACTTATCTTTGTGTCCAATGCTGTATCTGAATTCCAGGAGGTTCTTAATTTTTTCAAATTAATGGCTCACCAAAACTGTAACTCTTTTTTCCAACAGTAGATGATTAGATTACAACTCTATGCAGATGTTGCAGAGACCAAATTCTAAGTGACCACACTAAGATTCACTCCTTACCCAAACATCAATGTGCGCTAAGAAAATGGTAATAAATGAGTTATATATATATATTTACCTGTTCACCAACTGCCTGCCTTCTCCACTCTTCATGATGGATATGCTGATGAATGCAAAAGGTGGGTGCAAAAGGATCAGCCTTCCTCTCATTTACTTCCAGAGGAAAGGCTCTTTAATTCTTCAACAAATTTTTAAAGTTTTATTTTGAATTTATGACACAAGACCCATGAGGTTAAAAGGCTAATGTTTCCTGGATTATGAATTTATGCTTTTCATATTCCTTACCGTGTGTCCCAAATATTCGTAATTAAATATTTCAAGTTGGCAATAGATTGTCCCTAATTCTTAGGGACAGACATTCTTATCTTCATCTGCTTCAGTAAGGCACCCTTTCCTGTAAGGCTGACTATACAACCATCATATGTATTTCTACATGCTTTTTTTTTTTCAGCACTGAAATGCTGCCTTTAGGGAATGGGAGGAGCATATATACATGTAGGGGTGGGTGACTTCCACAAAACTGGTCATCTGGAAGCTATAAAGTTCTGGAGTGTGGCAGCTGCATTCTGAGTACAGTAATGACGAGGGAATCGGTGATGTCAATGGAAACAGAGTCCTCAAGCTTAAACTTTTATATGATTTTTAAGGTCTTTAATAAGTCTAGCCCCTCAGAGGCTGATGAAGCTAGTCAGGAAAACTCTGGAGTCTCAGTTTATTAACATTTCGGTGGAAGCACAAGATTTCTTCGTACTTAAAAGACTTAGTCTACTTAACTGACTTTCTGGAAAGATAAGTCCATTTTTCAATATCTGTTTTTAGAAATTCTAGAAAGATCCATCTTCTACATGGATTAATTTTTGATCCACATTAGTTCATTTTACTATGCAAATGTACTTCTTAATGCTGGATACCCTCCATTAGAAATGTCTGTATAAATATTCAAGCCCTTGTCTGCACTAACAGACATGGACACAAGATTAAAAACTAACATGAGTTAACTATGCAGAGAATCTTCCCAGGATGGAGGAAATGAGCTGGAATAGGAGTCGGGACAGGAAAACTAGTCCAGGATGCCTCAGGCTTCCTTCCACTGAACAAGGAGAGAGATAGCAAATGCAGGTAACCACGACATAAATAACAGCACTAGAGGAATTGCAAAGCCACAGCCACTGGGATATGAGAAGCAGAACAGATACTCAGTGATGGCACTAGGCAGTGCAAATTGCCTTTGATGGTTCCAGTCTTTTCTTCTAGTTGCCAGGACCCTTGGGGCATATGGAAGCGTCACAAGTCAAACCTGCTAAGATTGACTCATCGGTCTCATTTTCAATTTCATTTCGTTAGGTTGACCTTTGGGTGTTAATTAGGTTCAAAGTGAACTTAATTAAAATGTATATATTCTTATACTGTAAAGTATTCAGACACGCATATTTGCAATGGCAAAATAACGACCCCACTATTCTCATTTTACATGTGCAACATTTCCCTCAAATCATTAGTTTGAGCTGTTTGATAAATTTGTCGGCAACTGGTAACAGCGTGAAGCAGACATTATGCCCAAGGAAATAAACAAACAAGAACATACACTGGTAGAAGCTTCTCGAACAGAAGACATTCGCCAGGGACTCATTAGCATCTACAAGATTTACCTTCGCACACGGGGCAACACTCCCCAGGCACTTTCACAGGGTTTGTGCAGGTCTGTCCGCAGACGGTCGCAACGCAGTGGCGTTCACCGTTGACGCACTGGCAGAATGTGCAGTCGTCTTCCCGCCACCGGTCTCCGTGGGCAAGGATCAGGCCATTGGCATAGCAGCCAGCAGGATTATTAAAAGGATACACTGGATCTAAACGAGGACAGGAGTTCACAGTTAGACTGAGCATATTCTAAATCTTATCTCTGTCTGCGCCCAGAGACATTTTTTCCCTGGGTTCTAGTCATCAGCAGTTCTATTCCCACTGTGATCAACAGAAGCTCAGGGTTGCATGAGGAGTCTCTGGGGGTGCATGCAAACTCAGCTGTCACACTGAATTTATGTCTACTCATCCTGACACAGCAGTCCCAGAGAAGAGGATCTGTAATCTGAAAACCAACGTGCAGGTGTTATCACTCCGTAAAGTTGGGAAGCTTTGTGGCAAGAGCTGTGGATTGGTAATTAGAAAACATGACTCCATTTTAGGCTCTGACAATGTCTTTATAGTTGTAGACATAAATGTTTATCGAACCTCAATTTCCCTACCTGTAAAGCGGAAGGAACAATGCCCTGTCTAAGTCAGAGTGATATTGTTACTTCTAGAACTCTATCTCATGTGCCTGCAGGACCATGTGGGCAACAGTGCCCTTGCTGTGGACTTGTTCATGACAAGGCTGGTCTAGACATACCATGGGTCACTATGCCTTGGAGGAGGGCTGTGAACTTAGGCCATTTTTTCTCCCATAAGGTGGGAAGCTAAGCTGCAGCCCCAGGTGGGAGACAGAAGTAGCCAAAGCTACTGTAAAAAAAAAAAAGTTTCTGAGGTTATTGACAAGTATATAAATACTGCATATGAAACCCTCACTTATCCCTCTATTGAGAGCAACCAGATAAATTACTCAATTTTCTTCCTCAGAAATACATAAAAAACTGGCTTCAACAAACAACTACTGCTGTCCTGGGAGAGGAATCCAGACAGTTTAGAGTTTGGTCATCATTATTCTAAGGACATAGTAGGGCATTATAATAAAGTTAGTTAGAAGGTCAACATTTAAAATAATGCCATCACAGCGTTAGGAAGGCAGTCTGCCAGAGAGGGAGGTGGCCAATGGACCTGAGCAAGATAAGATTTTTTAAATTCCTGTGTAAAAAGTATTAGAATACATATTTTTCTACGTTGAGCCTGGATCTGAATTCCAGGAAGTGAGACATAACCGGATCCATGCCCAGACAACTCATTATGATGACTACACAGAGGTTCATATCTACATTTTTACAGCATCAACTGCTGCACAGTTTCAGAACTATTGCAGACTGGGGGCAGTAGGGAACAAAGCAATTAGGAAGGTTAAAAATTTGAAGTAATTCTTTTCAATTGTCAACATCACCTAAAAAATAAACTACTTTTCTCCTATGTTGGCTAAAATAACCTCTAATAGGAAAAAGGACTCACTGTTATGAACTATGTTAGGAATGCAATTTTTACACTTTAAACATTTTCAGATCTTCAATATTATGTTGCAAATATAGCTCAAATATCAAAATGAGAAAATTTTATGAAAATGAGGAAGTATGGAAAGTGGCACGACACTATGCCCTCCCACTTTGTGCAGAGATCAGGCATAAGATTAACACATGTGACTTTAGATTGAAGATCTGGGGCCCGGTTAGGACAGGAAGGCTCACAGGACCTTCCTTTCTGGGGAAACAGTGTTGTGTTGTCAGAAGAACACTACAGACACAGTCAGGCATGGGGTTATTGTTACCGGCTGCATTATAAACCCAGGCAAGTGACTTTTCTCTTCTGAACTTCAACATCCTAATCTGTAAAATGTGTGGGTTGCAGCAAGTGATATTCAGAGCAACTGTTTTGAAATGCTTATTATTTATGAACATCAGTGATGGGAAGATGCAGCCTGTTGAAGGAACATGAACATATTACTTCTTGGAGAGAAGAGGAGAATCCAGAGAAAGCAGATTCCTGAGAGTCACACCTGACACCTGGCTGGGCCTTGAGCTGGTGTCACCACCACCTGATACCACGACCCTATGTGAACCACCACATATTTTCAGAGAAGCAGTAGCAGGTTCCTGATCTCCCTGGAGGGTCCTGGGTATTACGACAGCGGCAGAATTAGTTCCTCTCTGGGCTAGCAGGCTGAGACTGTCAGGGTGAGGCCCACATTATCCTAACTGAGCAATCTGAGGTGAGCAAGTGGCGAGCTCTAATGCCAGGGTGAAGATAAAGCTTTGCCCTAGGACTTGCTGAGAAATTGCTAGAACTGCAGGGGAGGAACGGAAAACATCTCTGGGACACCTCACGTTGTCTGTGGAAAGAGGTGACCCATTGTCTACACCCAGGCATAGCTTCCTTTAGGGAAGTATTTCCACACACTATCTGGCTTTAACATGCTAAAAGACAGACCACGGTGTCCTAAAAAAGGCTAAAAAAGGAACTTCAATATTCCTTTACTTTTGGATGAGACTGAATTAGGACAATTTTGATTTTAGAACTCTATACCATGTATACTCCTGTTAATCTGTAATTAGCACCTTTTCTTACCTTCACACACTGGGCAGCACTCTCCTTCGGGCACGTAGTACCTCTCGCAGTTTATCTCACCACACTGGGCAGTGAAGCAGATGGCAACGCCCCCTTGGCATCGACAGAACCGACAGTTGTCCATTCGAAACATGTCTCCATCATAATATTCCACGTTGTTAAATACGCAGGCTGGCTTTGTATCTGAAAAGAGTTAAAACAAACAAGGCATATTTGTAGTCATTTTTTAGTTGTGTCCTTTGATGTTTTTCAAAGAGCATCTAGAAAATTTCTAATAGCAGGAGGTTATAAGTTGATGGAAATTTACTAAACTCAATTTAAGTTCATGTAACAGAAAACAATAAAGCGAAGCAAAACAAAATAAAATAAAACACACTGTTATCCAGTTTACACCAAGGAATAGAAATTCCCCCTAGGAAAATCTACACTGACTTCCTTCCATCCCAGACAAAGCTAAACTTTATGACCATGACACTCACATATCTGTTATGTACTTTCAAGTGATTCTATTTGTTTGGTTAAATCATTGTCTATCTCAAATGAATGATCCTGCCTCCACATTAGGTTTTGTTCTGCTTCAAAAATTTTATTATGGTCTTTTTTGAAGTGGTGATATTCTGTTCCTCCAGTGCTCCCTCTTAAATTCTTTTTCTCTATACATGGTATAAACACGTATAATTTTAATAGTGTTTGGCCTTTAACAAAATACTCTCTATATGTATCACCTCACTTAATCCCCATAATGAAGGTCTGACATAGGTATTATTATCCTGAGTTTAAAAGTGAGGAAATCCTAGGTAGTTTACTCAAAGTCATACAGCAAACAACAGAAGCCAAAACAGTAGCTCTTCAACTGAAACCTTGTGCTCTTTCCATTGTGCTTCAGGGTTATGTTCTGCTAAGGGCTCATAGTCCCATATTTAGAAGTCTCATCATGATATCAATGATTTTTAAATTTTTCTCTGCCTTGAAACACTCTCCCTCCATTCATTCATTAATTTTAGTTGATTTAAAATAACTCCCACCAAGACAAGAAAACACAACTACAGATCAGTATATTATAAATGTAGACAAAAAAATCTTAAAAAAAAAAATTACTAGCAGATCACATCCAGCAACATATAAACAAAATTATACACTATGACCAAGTGAGACTTATTCCAAGAATTCAAGGTTGGTTTAACATCCAAAATATCAATGCTAATACAACATGTCACAGAATAAGGAAAAAAAGCAACATGATCATTCGATAGACACAGTTTTTGGCATCTGACAGAATCTAATATTCTTTCATGATAAAAATGCTCAACCAACTAGGAATAGAACGGAACTTCCTCAACTGGATAAATGGCATCTACAAAAATCCTACAGCTAACCTCATACTTAATGGCAAAAGTCCAAGTGCTTTCCCCCTAAGATCAGGAACAAGACAATGAGGTGTGCTCTCACCACTTCAATTCGATATAGTAATGAAAATTCTAGCCAGAGCAATTAGGAAAAATAAATAAATTAAAAGCATCCAGATTGGAAAGGAAGAAGTAAAACTACCTCTAATTGCAGATGACATGATCTTGTATGTAAACAGTTTTAAGGGATCCACTAAAAAACTATCAGAATGTATAAACAAGTTCAACAAGGTTGCAGGGTACAATTGCAACTCCCCAAATTGTGTTTGTATACACTAGCAATGAACAATCAGAAAATGAAGAAAACAATTCCAATCACAATAGCATCAAAAAGTATACAATACTTAGGAATAAATTTAATAATGTAAGTGCAAACTTGTATTTTGAAAATAACAAAACATTTTCAAAAAATTAAAAAGGCCTAAATAAATGGGACATCCCGTGTTCATGGACTGAAAGACAACATTGTTTAAATGGAAATATTCCCCAAATTGATCTACATGTTCAATGCAATCTCTATCAAACTCCTAGCTGGCTCTTTTGTAGAAATTGATAAGCTGATCATAAAATTCATATGAAAATGCACGGGACCCAGAATTGCCAAAACAATCTTAAAAGGGAGAACAAAGTTAGAGAATTCCTACTTCCTGATTTCAAAGCATAATACAATGCTATAGTAATCAAGACTATGTGGTACTGCCACAGGGATAGATATATAGTTCAATGGAATTGAGAGTTCAGAAATAAACTATCACATTTACAGACACTTTGACAAGACAGCCAAGGCTCAATGGAATTCAAAGTCTTTTTTTTTTTTTTTTTTTTTTTTTTTTTGAGATAGAGTCTCACTCTGTCACCCAGGCTGGAGTGGAGTGGCGTGATCTGAGCTCACTGCAACCTTTACCTCCTGGGTTCAAGTGATTCTCCTGCCTCAGCCTCCCGAGTATCTGGGACTACAGGTGCGTAACACCATGCCCAGCTAATTTTTGTATTTTTAGTAAAGACCACGTTGGCCAGGCTGGTCTTGAACTCCTCTGGCCTCAAGTGATCCAACCACCTCGGCCTCCCAAAGTGCTAGGATTACAGGTGTGAGCCACCATGCCAGGCCTGAGGTTGAACGTCTTTTGCATTATTTACATGCAAAAGAATAAAGAAGAAAACCCTATGTCTCACACCATATACAAAAATTAACTCAAAATGAATCATAGAGTTATGATCTAAATACAACAGCTACAACTATAGTGCTCTTAGAAGGAAGCATAAGAGTTAATCTTTGTGTCCTTTGATTCAGGAGTGGTTTCTTAGATGTGACATTCAAAGCATAAGCAACAAAGGAACAAAACAGATAAACTGGACTTCATCAATTTTGGGACTTAAAAGGACACCATCAAAAAGGTAAAAAGAGAACCCTACAGATTGGGAGAAAGTATTTGCAATCATATATCTGATTTAAAAAAACTGGTACCGAGAACTCCCATAATTAAACGATAAAAATAATCTAATCAAAACGGGCAAACCTTTGAACAGTCACTTCTTCAAATAAGACAGAAATGGCCAATAAACACATGAAAAGATGCTCGAATCATTAGTCACTAGGGGAATTCAAATCTAAGCTGCAATGAACACCATTTCACACCCACTATGATGGATATAATTAAAAAATAGTAACGAGCACTGATGAAGATGTGGAGAAATTGGAATTCTCATAGATTTTTAGTGAGAATGTAAAAGCACAGCTGCTTTGGAAAACAGTTTGGGAGTTCCTTAATTTGAGTTACCATATCATCAAGCAACCCTACTCCTAGGTATATACCCAAGAGAAAAGAAAATATATACCCACATAAAAGCACTACAAACGAATGTTCCTAGCAGCCCAAGAGCCAAGAAAGAAAGAACCTAAATATCCGTTAACTGATATATAAACAAAAAGTAGTGTATCTATACAATAAAGTACTACGTGGCCATAAAAAGAAATGAAATTTTGACATGCAATATAACACGAATAACACTTGAAAATATTATGCTAAGTGAAAGAAGCCAGTCACAAAAGACAATGTATTAGTATTATATAACTCTACTTATATGAAACATCCATCATAGGCACGTCCATAGAGATAGAAAGTAGATTAGTGGTTGTCTAGATCTGAGAGCTTTGGGGGAAAATGGGCAGTGACTGCAATCAGTTCAGGAGTTTTCTGACGGCTTGATGAAAATGTTCTGAAACTGATTGTGTTGATGATTGCACAACTCTGAGCATACACTGAAAACAATAGAATTGCACAACTTAAGTTGGTAAGCTGCATGATGTCTCCTAAAGCTATTTTTAAAAAAAGTACTCCTAAGCTGAAGAAAGTTCTCCTGAGGTGATGAGCCCTGCTCAATCTGCCAGTGAAAGCTGGATGATGATATCCCCATCTTTCGTGGGCTTTTCTGTCCGTCTCCAAATCATTTAATATGTCACCTTGCATGTCTAAAATACTTTACCGCATTTGAAGGATATTTGCATTTGCATTGTACTCGAGGAAAATTACTTTATATTTATTTTATAACAACCCCGCTAAGAAGACAGAACGAGTATTATTAATACCAGTTTTTTCGATAATGAAGATGAAACTTAAAGAGATGACATGATTTGCTTAAAGTCACATGAATGAGACAGTGATTTTATGTGTGCACAACGTAGTACATGTGAATGTTTAAACTCCTTCCTCAGTGCTACATGGATACAACATTTTTTCAGAAAATTAATGTTAAAAAAGAATCATCTTACCATGGCTCAGAATTCTTCTATATACATTTAGCTAACAAACTAATCTGAGTTGGGATTGAAAGGAACTGTGCAGCTAGACTATAAGTTCCAAAAAGTATAGAAAATGGAGTACTTTTATACATTAAATTTGCAGGCTGTGGAGCGAGGCAAAATACTGTACTCTAACAAAACGAACATCCATAGAAACTAAGAAAAATAGACCAATCAATATTAATTATTTGGTTGAGTTGATCAACCACAGCTACCATCTGGGTGAAGCCACAAACCCTGGTGCATGATTTGAGGAAGTGTGGAGGGCAGGTTCTGGTTATGAATAAAGCTGCTTCAAGTGGACTTGTTTTTATGGTAGGGTGGGCAGAAGCTTACGCAGGAGGGGATGGGACTGACGAGAGAACAGTGGCACTTAGGTTTCACTAGCAAAAGCACAAGGATCAAGGGAGTAGAAGTGAGAAAGATGGAGAATCCTAAAAACACAGCCTGGAAACACAATCAATCTTTAAGGGTGAAAAAAGTCCACAACACAATGAAATCTGTTTGATGTTCAGAGAGATTTATAGAGACGCTTCAGAAAAGTATATGATAAAAAGGCTACCTGTGGTTTTTGTGGAGCAATGACCAATTACTTCTTCACCTATCAGGGGTAGAAGTGAATCTCAGAACAGTGTGGAGATTGTCACAATCTCCACAAAAGGATGATTTAAGTGGATGTGGAAGAGAAAAGTGTTATGAAGAAATAATTTACTGTGTAATTTGTACTTCCCAATATGAAGCACAGAAGTGCCTTTTTAGTGATTTTTGTATGTGTTTTGTGTCTGCAAAATTAAACTTTATGTTTCTAAGTTCTGGAATCTTCCCTTCCTTCTTGAATATATTTCAGAACTCCTAAAAGAGAATTTTGTAATATAGACTGTTAGTACATGCTACTGCCTACCAAACTACACTGATTGGTGGACGGTGATAGACACACCTCAAAGATATTGTGGGTTCAGTTCCAGACCAGCTCAAGCAAGTCACACAAACTTTTTGGCTTCCCAATGCATTTAAAAGTTACGTTTACACTGTACTGTAGTCCAAGCTTGTCTAACCTGCTGCCTGCGGGCCACATGAGGCATAGGATGGCTTTGAATGCAAACTTTCTTAAAACATTGTAAGACTGTGTGTGTGTGTGTGTGTGTGTGTGTGTGTGTGTGTTTAAGCTAATCAGCTATCATTAGTGTTAGTGTATTTTACATGTGGCCCAAGACAATTCTTCTTCCAATGTGGCTCAGGGAAGCCAAAAGATTGGACACCCCTGCTAAGGTCTATTAAGTATACAATAGCATTATGTCTAAAAAACAATGTACATTCCTTAATTTAAAATACTTTATTGCTAAAAACTGCTAACGATCATCTGAGCCTTCAGTAAATAGTAATCTTTCTGCTGGTGGAGGGTACTGCCTTGATGCTGATGGCTGCTGACTGATAAGGATGGTGGTTGCTGAAGGTTGGGGTGGCTGTGGCAATTTCTTTAAATAACACAATAATGAAGTTTGCCACACTGACTAACACTTCCTTTCACGAAAGATTTCTTCATAGCATGTGATGCTGTTTGATAGCATTTTACTTACAGTAGAACTTGTTTCAAAACTGGAATCAATCCTCTAAAACCCTGCCGTTGCTTTATCAACTAAATTTATGTAATAGTCTAAATCCCTGGTTGTCATTTTATCTGGTGAAGATGTCGTCACAGCATCCTCACCAGGAGTAGATTCTATCTAAAGAACCTACTTTCTTTGCTCATCCATAAGAAGAAACTCCTCATCCTTTCAAGTTTTATCATGAGGCTGCAGCAATTCAGTCACATTCTGCAGCTTCCACACTTAATTCTAGTTCACTTGCTCCTTCTACTACACCTGCAGTTACTTCCTCCACTGAGGTCTTCAGCTCAAAGTCATTCATGAGGGTTGGAATCAACTTCTTCCAAACTCCATGTTAATATTTTGACACCTTCCCTGAATCACCTGTGTTCTTAATGGCATCTAGAATGGTGAGTGAATCCTTTGCAGAAGGTTTTCAATTGATTTAGTTCTGATCCATCAGAGGAATGACTATCTACAGCAGCTAATCTTATGAAATGTTTTTCTTAAATAACAAGACTTGAAAGTTGAAATGACTCCTTGGTCCATGGGCTGCAGAGTGGATGTTGTGTTAGCAGGCATGAAAACAACACTAATCTTGTACAACTCCATCAGAGCTCTTGGGAGACCAGGTGCACTGTCAACGAGCAGTAATATTTTGGAAGAAATCTCTTTTTCTGAGTAGTAGGTCTCAATGGTGGGATTAAAATAATCAACAAACCATGCTGTCATCTAGGCTTTGTTGTTCCATTTATAAAGCACAGGCAGAGCAGATTTAGCATAATTCTTAACAGCCGTGGGGTTTTTGGAATGGCAAATGAGCACCGGCTTAAACTTAAAGTTATCAGCTGCATTAGCCCCTAATGAGAATCAGCCTATTCTTTGAAGCCAGGCATTGACTTCTCTCTTGTTATGGAAGTCCCAGGTGGCATCTTCTTTCCATACAAGGCTGTTTCCTCTACACTGAATATCTGTTGTTTAGTGTAGCCACCTTCATCACTTTTCATAGCTAAATCTTCTAGATAACTCTCTGCAGCTTCAACATGCAGCTTGTCCCATCCCTCCACCAAAACAAATTAAAACCAAAGTGAAAAGAGAAGGAATATTCATAGAGGATGTTCTCTCCATCTATTCATCCAGGCTAGTGTTTTCAAAACTCAGGAGTTTTTGAGTTCTGTGTGTTTTTAAATCCTTACGTTTTCCCTTTATTGATTATACTGATGACATGTTCTTAAAGTTGTGAATGCGGACTAGCCTCAATAAATATCTGGTCTTGCTAACTATACTCTCATAATTAATGGCTCGGTATTAAATACTATAAGACTAAAAATATTTTTGCTAGTTTCAACTGGCTTATCCCACAGGGAGAAGGGGGAAGTGTGTGTGTGAGTGTGTGTGTGTGTGTGTGCGCACGCGCGCACACGCTGGAGGACACTAAGCATATCCTATTTCAGGAAAGGGAAGGAGAACAACCCTTATAAAGGATTACAACAATCTGTATCACTCTTTAACAAAATTAGCTTAACAAGGCCCCAGGAACACGAGGGGTGCTCAATAAACACATACTGAGTGGAGAATTTCTCTCTAAGTGCCAGAATATCTCCATTATTCTATCAGTAGAAGACATTATGTCCTTAGAAACATTACGAGCATAATTGCTATATAGACAGTGGGTTCTTAATCGATGTTTTCTGTACTAGTGTTTTTTTTAAAATTAGCCGGGCGCGGTGGCTCACGCTTGTAATCCCAGCACTTTGGGAGGCCGAGGCGGGCGGATCACGAGGTCAGGAGATCGAGACCATGGTGAAACCCCGTCTCTACTAAAAATACAAAAAATTAGCCGGGCGTGGTGGTGGGCGCCTGTAGTCCCAGCTACTCAGAGAGGCTGAGGCAGGAGAATGGCGTGAACCCGGGAGGTGGAGCTTGCAGTGAGCCGAGATTGTGCCACTGCACTCCAGCCTGGGCGACAGAGCAAGACTCCGTCTCAAAAAAAAAAAAAAAATAAAAATAAAAATAAAATTAACAGGCTGCAGGTCTGAATTTTCTAGGCCAAAATTTTACATGAGGAGCATGCTGACGCTGGGTACGGCTCCCCTTTAAATGGTGATTTCACATGTTATTGTCTTACAGAAAATTCTGTCAGGGCCAACATAAGATTACTTCCAGTTTTTATTAGCCCTTCGTATATGTCTGAATAAAACAGGAACTAATTACTGGGGGGGGCAACATGACCTTCATCCAGGCTCCTCATTGTTAGTGCTGCATTTTAATACTGCCGTGAGAAGCAGAGTGCTACAGGGACAGTGCTCCAAAACAGAACTATTTCAAATGGCACAAAACAGGCTAAAAACACAGGCTAAGTTGTATTCAGATCCCCTTTCTCTGAACTTACTTCATAACCCCCTGAAATTGCGTTTGGCTAGTTGTGCCATACACAAGTAATGCTCCCATCCCCACCCCATCCACCCACCACTCTTGGCACCACTGGGAAAAGGGTACTCTTCCTCTTTTGTACTGATGACTTGTTTAGAGCTGTGAATGGGGGCTAGCCTCAATATACACCTGGTCCTGCTAACTATGCTGTCAGAACTAATGGTTCAGTATTCAACACCGTAAGGCTAAAATATTTCTGGTAGTTTCAACTGGCTTATACCCAATAACAATACTACAGACTAATTGATTTACTCACTTGGGGAACATTTTATAAGTAGGTCATACAGACAGAGTCAGCTTTTGGCTACGACATTCCAACCAAGATATTCCATTTTATCTAGATGTTTGTGTACATACGTTGGACAAATGCTCATATCTAAGAAACCAAATAATCACTTGCATGTTCTACACCTAGGATTTCAAGCCCAAATGCCTCCAGGAACGAGGTGGGCCATGTGTAAGACAGTAGGGGGTACTGTGTTAAGTGGAGAGCATACACCCATCTAACAGTAGAGGCCATCGTCCAGCTCCAGCTGACTGCTGATGGGACATTTGTTTGTGGGCCGGAGCAGACATACAGCGGGTTCTTGACGAAGGTGGAGAGCTGTTACAACACTGCTTGGAGGTCCTATTTCTAGGTGACGATTTTGATGACTTCTAAGTTCACATAAAAGGAACATAATCACACCACCTGTTCCTCTGGTTTCTAAATAACAAGGATCTTGTTCAGCCAAAGCCTCCTAAGCTCTACTTTCGGCGCTTGTCAGAGAATGCAGTTACAAAGTGTCATGAACCGGTTTGCAACTCTCCCATCCCTCCGCCACAACAAAATAAAATCACTACAAAAACAAAGTAATATTTATGGAGGATGCTCTCTCTCCACCTACTCATCAGGCTAGTGTTTTCAAAACTCACGAGTTTTCGAGTTCTGCGTATTTTAAAATTGTATGTTTTCACTTTAAAGTTGATCTTAAAAAAAACATAAGCATATGGATCATATGGATGGCAGCATAGGAAGTGAGAGCGGCAGTGCATAATCCATTTCCGCATGTGGGGTCAGTCACGTTAACATTCTACCCAGTCTCCTGAACTGGGGTCTTTGGATCTACCTCACCATGTTGGGCAGTTTGCAAAATTGAGAAACAATGTTCCAAGCACCTAGGGTCTAGCTGTGTGAATCTGACCTTTTGGAACTGAGTTGTATTTTAATATTTTGCCTTTGCTTTTTATTGAGAACAACCCCAGGATACCAGTTTCTGCATTTGTGGTGTTAACGCAATTAAGCACATGATCAACTTCATCATTCAGTGGGATGGAATCCATTCCTTTCCATATGAAAAATCTCTACTAGAGAGACAGTCGTCCTGTCCAGCAGGCTTTTTTCTCTCTGAAAATAAGAGTTGCGTATTTGACCCTATCTCCTTTTTCACTTTGATGGCCAGAAAACTGGGGGCCTAATTTAACATTTAACTCCTGCAACTGCATAGGCACTGATGGACTACATACCTGTGGGTGCTTTCTGTTTGATTTTTCACTTTCAACTTTTACTTACAATGCTATGGCTGTGATTCTTCTTTCTCATAAATATTTTACCACTATGTTATGGAATCTGTTCTCACTGTAAAGTTTCCTCAAATCCTCTGTGGATAAGCAAGTGTTTTTATACATATAAAACAGACCTCTGCTTTTCTAAGTGATGATAATGAATCTTTGACATGTAATACCTTCTAATGGTGACCTTACAACAACAGATTTTTCCAGGACACTAGGTGGTAAGTATATTTATATATACATACACAAACACATTCATCTACCAATATATATGTGTGTGTACGAGTATGAATGTATATGTCAAAAGAAGTAAAATGCAAGCTTTGAGACAGAATGTTCTTAACAATATTCTGTACCATTATGAATCTTTGCAGTATTAGTTTCCTAGTCTCCTCTACAGGTGAATGACTGATATATCAATAGAGACAGTTCCGCAGGATTAGGAAGAAAGCAAACATCACTCAACAAGTTTATGGTGGCAAGAAAGAAGCAATGACCAGAGATGTAGTGACTATGTTTTGTCCACTCAACATCTTCTCATGACAGATGGCAAATCCTATTCCAGAAGTCAGGGCTCTATAATAAGTGGCAATAAATGAGGACAGGCCCTGCAGACTGATCCCAAGGTTGCTAAGGTGGAGGTGCGGCTATTAGTAGTTTGAGACACATCAGACTGGAGCAAGACATAAAGTCAATGTTCTGATAAGAAAGGCATGACCCATGGGTATCTAGAACCAAGAAGCAAGGAGAGAAGAGGGGCACTCCGGTTCCTCACCCATAGGAAACACCAGCAAATCTTTCTACTAGAGATGATATCTTCGGGGGACAAATGACTTAAGATTAAAGTGTAGGGCAGTAAATAGATGGAGGATTTCTACAAAGTAACCCATTTATGGGCTGACATTTAACAGACACCTCTAGAGGGAACTAAGATGATACGAATTAGATCATTCACTGGCTCATGCAACAAAATCTGGGTGTCCTCTGTGAGGCAGATAACAGGGTAACATCCACAGACACAAGGATGAATGTGACAGACTCCTGTCCTCCAGCAGTTCACATTTTGGAGTGAGAGACAGGCATGAGCATAAGTATTTTCCAAGTGATGAGCACTGGATGAAGCATATCTGAGATGCTGGGAACCCAGTGAAGCAGTGACTATTTCTGTCTCCAGTGGTACAAGTATTCACAGAATCTCACCTATCATAAATTAAACCATAGCACCTCCAGAAAAAAGGTCTGCTTGGCCATTTGCTTGTGTTTAATGGATGTGATTACTGGCTAAATAATGACCGGAATGGGGAGAAGCACCGAGAGGTGATTTAAGTGCACAGAACTTTTTCTGTTCCCCTTTCCTGTATGCTTGTATTTATAAGGTCTGTAAGTCAGGAAGCTCAACCTTACCATCTCTATCCCCCACCCTCAATGTCCAGAACTGTGCCTCTGGATGTGAATAGAAAGTGTGCACACAGAAGATTATTGGCCGGGTGTGGTGGCTCACGCCTGTAATCCCAGCACTTTGGGAGGCCGAGGTGGGTGGATCACGAGGTCAGGAGATCCAGACCATCCTGGTTAACACAGTGAAACCCCGTCTCTACTAAAAAATACAAAAAGATTAGCCGGGTGTGGTGGCGGGCACCTGTAGTCCCAGCTACTTGGGAGGCTGAGGCAGGAGAATGGCGTGAACCTGGGAGGCGAAGCTTGCAGTGAGCCGAGATCGTGCCACTGCACTCCAGCCTGGGCGACAGAGCAAGACTCTGTCTCAAAAAATAAGAATACTAGAGATTATTTACATCTGAGGCAAACTTCAAGGTAGTTCACCTATAATACCTTATTTAATTTACTGTTATTCAGTGCATTTTACAGATGTAGAAACTGAGGCCCAGGGAAATCAAGAAGCTTCCTCAAAGTTAACACAGCTAGTGAGTGGAGGACCCAATTTTCAAACTGAGGTTATTAATTCTAGTCTGTGTTCTTTCTTAACCATAAAGCCATACTGCAAGTGTTTCTTCAAAGCAAAAATAAACATTAAAAAACAACATGTGGCCACGGGCCTAAAAATCACAGAATGCAACCAAATAGGACTCAACTGCAACATAACCTTTCTTGCCTTGGGAGGGCAGGAAACCTTATGACATCGGAATTCCTACAGGAAGTATTTGATACGAATATTTCTATGTGTAATTTTGTTGTATTTTTCCAAATCCGTCTCCATCTTCCTGTGTATACAAGTATTGACTAAATAATGCTCTGAATGGTTACTGACATGTAACTTGTTTGAGTTTCATTATTTTATTTTTTGTTAATGAATATTCTGGTACAGAAGCATGTTGTAGGTTCCCCTTCCTTCTAGCACCTAAACTCAATAAACATCAAGCCACCAAACACCAAATCTTCCAATATAAAGTGAAAGGGAGAGGCAGATTCTGTCAGAAGGAATCTTGTGACCCAAGAATCCTTTTTCAGGGCCACATGGGTCAAGCCTAAAGCAGGCTGCTATCAGTGACCAACCACTGATTAAAGATGTCCTCTCCACCACCTCTCAGCCTTCTGGCTAAGATCAGGTGCAAAGATGTTCTAAGTAGGAAAATGCTAAACAAGATGAGCAATGTCTTTCCTGTTCCCAAGTGTGGCAGGCCCAATGTAGTTTTAGCCAGGTCACCTCCCGACAGCCATGGGACCAGTTACTGAGTGACAGCAGGAGAACTATCACAGGCTCCAGGATCCTTTTCCTGAAATCCCTAAGTTTTAGAAATTCTGTAACACAGCTGAGTATGACAGCTACATGCAATCTGCTATTACATTTCCAGAATCCTCTTTCTGATGGGTGGAATGATAGTTCCTAACCTAACTTTCTTTACTGCACAGTGGATCTTAAGCAAACCTTTTTGAGTGCCCTTCAGCAAGTCCCTGAAGGTAATCCCTGCTTTGTAAAAGGCAGAAGCAGCTAAGTTGAACCCTCCCTCCTCCTCCTCTTCTGCACAAATGTACACTCTCTGAGAACAAGAGAAACCCCACGTACCATTAACACATTCAAAGACATCACAGCACTTTCCAGGTGTCCCATCGCCACGAGAGACTATGCGGGGAGTGGATCCCACCTCACACATGGGGAAACCACATAAGCCAGAGAGACACTCGCATCTGAAACCAAAGAAAAGGGAAGGAAAACCCCATGAATAAACAACAACATAGAAGTCGGGAGACCACAAACAAAGTGGCAGTGGCAGTGGCTGTGGCAAAGTACCTGGTCTATATGACACTGCCTCCTTTATCTGGTGTCACTGGGAAATGGGAAGGCAGGAGGGGTTCTAACATAATTTGCTTTCAAATAACTAAGGCTTGTCTCCTTTAAATACACCCCAATTTTTAACTTTAACCATTTTGACAGAAATATTTCTAAAATGCATTACCTCATTTCTCACTTAACCAGACTGGTATTGAGCATAACAAACATTTTCTGGCTGACTCAGGGACATCTTCATATGTGTCTGTTATGCTCTTCTGTGAATCGATGCTTGCACAGGCTAATACAGAGTGAGTGTTCCCGTGCTAAATGGCCCCATGTTGCTCCTTTGCTGCAACTGATGTTTAGGTGTTTTTCAGAGATTTTCTGACTCCTGGTTCAATGATTCAGTTATTAGCTTTTAGTATTTTCTTGTCAGTGTGATTGTCTTAAGTCCACTCTCATCTTGAGCAATATTTAATTTATGATTGTGCACAATAAAAGAAACGGACTGAAGACTGAGGAGCTCTTTAAAGAGGGCCTAAGCTGTAGTAAGTGAACTTTATTACAGCTATCTTGGAAGCTGAAAGTCTTAATTTTTTGGATCTTAAGCTACCACCTGAGCATTGATCTCTCTGCATGCATGAATGGGGTGTTCCATGAGCTGCAAGCTGGCTGTACTGGCTCTCACTCCTAACTTCAATGCTGCTGCAAAAATTGCTAAACACAGAAGCCTGGCAAATATGGGCAGGTGAAATAAGAGGAGACAAAATGTTGCATCTGCTACAATGAAAGAGAGGCAGGACACAGGAAACTTAGGGCAGCTGGGTGTCAGCATGTGAATGTAAGATGAGGAAAGAGCTGCTAGATTTCTGCCCTGGGACTCCCCTGGGGAGAGATGTATGGGTCAGAGGGTGGAGAGGATGACAGTGGGAGTTCCCAGGTTGACAGGAGTAAAAGGAAGGCATTCTAAAAAAAGACATCCTGGCAGGAAGTATGTGGGTATTTACCTACGGTAGAGGTCAAGATCAGGGGAGGTAATGTTCCCAGCAGGGAAAACTATCAACACAACCATTAATTGTGCTTTTGTCCCCCCTTCTTATTTAAGTAATTGGTTTGTTCACTTATTGTTCTTTGGATCTTTAATAAATTAAAATACGCTTATAGTCCACAAATACCTCAATAATCAGGCCCAGAGATTTAATTCCATTTATAGTTAACCATGGAACTAGAAAAGAAATTATTTTAGGTTAAGATTTGCATCAAAGACTATTAAAGCCACTGGAAAGGTGGCTTTAAACACCCCACTATCACCCCAAGGCAGGCTCTCTGAGGATTCTTCCCTGTGGGGTGACGGTTCTATTGGATTCCTGGGAGAAGAGGGTGGTAGGTCATTCAGGTTTTGCTATAATGGTATTTCTACCAATGGCTTCAAGTAAAGGTTTGCCTGTTTTGTGTGAGCAGAGCTTGGAGCTCTCAATTCATAGGCTATATTCCTACAGGACAACCACTTTCTAGTGCTGAGTAAATGTGAGCTGGGCTTTTAGTGCCTGATAAGGTCATCCCATACTTTTTCATGCCTATATGCCTAGCCATTATAGTGGTAAGCACATAATCATACTGCTGTGATATAACAGTAACATCATATTGTTTACATTTATTGTACTTGGCACTCTGTACAACTTAAAACTCTCTGGAGTTTATAGATGAATGGGGCTAGAGTACTGATAGGCCACACCCTGACCCCAATGTGTAGATGTGATTACAATGAAAGCAACCCGCAAGAATAGCTGATTAACTTTCTCTTACAAATTGTCTATGATCTCACATTCTTGCCTACAGATGTGCTCCCGGGAATCATTCTAAACACCTCAGAGTGTATGGTCAACCAAAAAATACCTCTTCAGATGTTGTCCTTCAACACTTGAACAACCTTTACTGAACATGTATGTGCACTTACATGCTGGGTTCTCTGCTAGGCTGTTAGGAGTCGCACCACACTGAACACCATGACTAAGTCTGCCATTAAGTCTTTTTTCCCCTTTTATGTTTGACCTATTTTCCCAACATTTGTTTAAAAAATTTACAATTTAAAAAATACATTTAGGAGCCCAAGTGCAAGTTTCTTATGGACATATATTGCATAGAGGTGAAGTGTGAGCTTTTAGCGTACCTGTCACCCAAAGAGTAAACATTAGATGCATTACGTCTTCCTAACATTGAAATATTCCTATTTTATTTGTTGAAGTCCCTTACAAGTTGTCTCCAGCAGGCTATAGAAGAGCTGAAGCTGCATCCAACTACCTATTAACCCACCTAGGAAAGGAAAATGTTTTATGCTGAATCTTTACAACTAAACTGACTGCATAATAAAGATCCTGGTTTTGCTAGCTGGTGTGATCCCAGCTCCTGTCTCCTTGTTTCCTTCCCTGCAAAGCCTTCTGATCTACCTGTTGCCATCTTTTGACTTTTCACAGCTTCCCCTGAACCTGAAATTAGTACCTTAATCAAGAAAGAGCTGACGAAAGAACCACAGAAGGTGAAAGTCTGAGCTTAGGTCAGATATCAATCTATTGGGTAGCTATCTATTAGGTTAAAACCTTACTGAAACTGCCAGTTTTGCAGTTTGAAATGGTCAAACAGCAATTCCTTATGTTCAACATAATACAACTCACGTGAGTGAAGGTATGTTTACATTCACTCTGTCAGGTAACAAAAGGGGACCCCATCATGACCCATATTTGCCCAGGAAGTCTGTTATATCTACAAATGATATGAGTCCCATATAATTTTAAAAGATTCTTCAGTAAGATTATTCTAGATTCTCTGGTTAACACACACTGCAGGAGGTATTCTTCCCTTTCACCAATGGGAACAGGAGTTACACAGCTTAGTCAAGTGACCTGATTTTAAATAGGGTTTCCTGTTCTCTGTGTTTTCCACTAGAAGAGACTAGATTTTCCTCTACTGAGTCATGGAGAGGAAATGCTGAACTACAGAAGAACTGACGCATGCAACCTGTACTGTCCTCACCACATTCTTTCTCTTCATTTTAATTCTTTTTGTCCTCCCTAATCTTTCCCTCCCTTTAACCCCATCTCTGGATAAGGAGCAAGCAAAGGAAAGGAGAACACAAAAGGGGCAGAGGAAACAGCATTTCATGAGAAACGCTGCAGTGAGCTGATTTCAACACTTACCCCTCATTTCTGAAGCCCTCTCCCCAATTTCCAGTTCTAGTCCAATCTCCCCCTGCCCAAGTCTCTGTCTCTCCCAAACCATGCCACACCCATCCTAAGGCTCAGTTCCCAAACTTCTGCAGTCAAAATTTATCTTCCATTACTCCTCATTTTATGTATCACTTTCTTAGCCTAGCATTCAACACTCTGAAGTCCATATACTCCTTTTCCAATTCTGTTTCCCAGTATTTCCGTTCAGTTTCCAGTGCTACGGTCATGCTCTTTTCTCCAAATAAGTCCCCACTTTGCTGTCTCTGCACTGCCTGCCCTAATGGCCTCTGCACATTCCTCATCCAGCCCTTATGCCCAGTTGTCTTTCTAGGCCAACCTCAGATAACAGCTTCTTCTCTGAACCCCCACACACCACACTTTTCTTACAGCACCCTCTTTCTCTATTTTGTGGTAACTTGAGGACTCATCTTAACATAAGCTCTTTTAGTACTTATCATGTCTAGTCATATAAATGTTTCTCAAGTGGAAGTGAACTGGAGATGAACAAGACAGGAATAACAGTAACACAACAAAACAAAAACACAAAAGAAAGTGAGGAGAGCACTGAGATTTCTACACTGTGAACTCATAAAGGCCACCCCAGGCAGAGCTATTTGCATGACACCTTGAGCAGAAGTGCTAAGATTTTAAAAAATGAAACAAAACAGCTTTATTGAGATATAATTCACTTACGATAAGTATTCACCCTTTTTAAGTACACAATTCAGTGGTTTTATACTCATAAGGTTGTATAACCATCACTAGTACCTAATTTCAGAACATTTTCATCACCTCAAAAAGAAATCTTATACTCACTAGCAGTCACTCCCTTTCCCCCGATCCCCGGCCCTTAGCAACCAATAATTTATGTTCTGTCTCTATGGACTTGCCAATTCTGGACAGTTCATATAAATGGAATCATACAATATGTGGGCTAAGGGCTTTTTAACTTCAAAGAAGATGTAACCTGTATTTGCAAGTAACCAGGAGAATAAAGCCTCTAATGTCATCCTCAGAGTTAATATAACGATCAATCGAGGTACCACATTAATAAATTTTTGCATAATGTAACCACAGCTGCAGCCAGGTGAGACTTGGTTAAGCTGTCTTTTTTTTTTTTTTCCTCAAGTAGGTAATAGATTCAAGCTCAGTGGGCACCTGAGTGCCTGAGTACAATGGAACTCAGAAATCACGGAAACCCCTAGAGGGCACTCACCCCCTTAGGAGGTTCTGCTGGCTGAAGAGCGGTGAGTACACACTTATGCTTTCCCTTCATGTCCTTTGCTTCCTGGACTTCACAGACAATCCCAGGCAGGCCAGAAGGTCAGAGTCCGAGCTCCTGGGCATAGCTTGCAAGGTGCTCCTAAGTCTGCCTCTACCTGTTACTAGTTTCCATATTCTACTGGTTCCTGCACACACCCTACACTCCAGCAACAATGATGATCTGACGTCACTGAACCACCTGCCCCAACCCCTTATCACTCCAGCCACAGCTCATGTCCACCCAGCCTCAAATCCCTGCCTCTCCCTTGCCCCTGGTGAATTCCCCACAACCTTAAGATCATCTACCCTATAAGACCTTCTCTGGTCAAAAAACAAACAGGATTAATTTTCCCTCCTCTGACTTGCAACAGTACATAAGGGTACCTAACTCTTGAAGTGCATCGGCCCATCATACTAAATCAAAATCAGACTGTTTCTCCTGTGAATTCCTCTAGTGCAGGGGGCATGTCTTACTTGTCTTATAAACAATAGTAAAAAAATGGTAAAGGTACCCAACCAATAATCTGAAATAAACTTTTTCACGGCTACTAAGTCAGGGGTTAGAGCATGTATTGTTTTATATTTTTTATTTTTATACATTTTAGACTGCAAGCTTATAGGTATGGTGCTTTTCAAAATTAGTATGTGGAAGGAAAGATTATGGAATGTGTTTAAAATGCAGATTCCAGGGCACCCACTCAAACATTGTTTTTCTGCAAGTTTGGGGAGCGGCTCCAGAATCTGCCCATATAATAAGCTCTCCAGGAGATTCTGCTGATGGGAATCTGCAATCCCCTTTCCAAGAACTTTGTGCCTAGATGTGCACAGCCTGGGTGGTCACAGTTTAATTTGTACTTTCCACTGAACAAAAAAACAAGTACAACTAGTTTTAACATTATAATGAGAACAATGATTACTAGTACTTGTTTTTGATCACTTACAAAGACTCCTTCCTGCCTGAATACCATTGCTTACAAGTGAGAGATACCACAAGGGAAGAAAAGAACAGAAATATTACCAATTTCTCCAATACTGTCACCCTACGAAGAAAAATGTGTGACTGCTAGCAAGCTACTTAAACTCTTGGAGACTGTTTTCTCATCCATAAAGTGAGACAGTTGGATCATAATAAACTTTTCTCTAAATATAAAATCCTTTGATACTATCATTGCCATTCCCATTCCCGTCACTGCTGCAAACTGACCTCAGCTCATCCTCTTCTCACTCACCTGCACCCTGTCCTTCAGGAACATCAGTCACCTTGTGTCCCTTACTCCCCTGATCCTCCTCCTCTCCAAGCACCTTAACCTTCAGGCCCAGCTCAAGATAGGGCCTTTGCACTAGTGATGTTTTGTTTTTCATGGGGGCGTAATAATTATATAACTTTTTTTTTCCCTACTAAAAAACTCTAAGCAAGGCCGGAAAAGAAACAACATGCTAGATGCTGTTGTCTCCCTACCACTAGGCATGTTTCAGACCCTACATAACTAAGTGGAAGGGTCAACAGTTTGTTTTACTACAATGACCAGAGAAACCTTAAAGGAAGGTAACCTATAGGAGATTCCTGGAGGAGGCCACAGGACTAGGAGTCCTGTTTGCCTCTCCCACAGCCCTTTCAGCAAAGAACAGGAGCGCCCCTCAACCTCCGCCCCGCCCCGTCCCCCCAGAGGTATCCTCCTGGTGTGGGTGCTGATGTTATCCTAACATAGTAAGCTCCTTCTGCAGAGGAGGCAGCTCGGAAGCAGCAAGCCATCACTCTCCTCATCTTCCCCAGCAGACTCTGATCTTCCTCTGCCCGTATCCTAGAGGAAAACAAGTCAGTGAGGTCTTCTGGAAAAGATTTCTTCCAATACTGGATTTACTACACACCGGAACTGAGTGCTTGAGGCCTTCAAAAGTGGAGACATCACTGTCTATAAATTAAAAACTAATACTTACAGGTGGGTGGGAGGTCTCCCTTTAGTCAGGAAACAAGGATAAATGAGGAACAAAAAGGGCAAAGCCCTTGTGTTACTAGGATTCTACACAGTGTATTAATGAAATAGCCTGTCGGGAACGGAAATTATAATGACATATAAAACACAGTGCTATTCTATGAAAAGTAGCTTCCACTTTAATTAAATTCGATGTGCTATCTTTCTACTGATTAAATTTCTTACTCTTTCCAGGAATGTGTAAGTTTTTTTTTTTTTAAGGCTGCAAATAAAATATCCAAAAAGAAACAGGTTTCCTACCCAAGGGTCCAACTCTTCTTATGGAAAACAGCACGCCTCCCTATGAAAGTTCCTTAGGCTCACAGTTTTCCTCGTGTCTCACCGTAAGAGATTTAGTACTCTCTGTGTATGAATAACTAACCCTCCTTCACCCTTTCTCCCCTGTCTCAAGCTTATTCCTGCATGATTTCCTGGCATTTCCACCCCCTAGCACTGACAAATGTGCTGTAGCCACAGCAAGTGCAGCCCTGCTCTGGGGGATCACACTCTCCCCCAACAGCCATCCCTCCCCTGTGTACAGTGAGCAGAAACCGCACCTTCTTCACCACTTTCCCTTTGGAGACCACCAGAAAATCACTCTGCCTTTTGTTGTTGTTGTTTTATGCTTTGTTTTTTTCTGGGGGGAGGAATCAAAGGACATGCTCCCATGTAGGGAAGGTATAAGTTAAAGACAATTAGGTTTGGGTTCAGTGTATACTGTTCAGGTGATGGGTGCCCCAAAATCTCACAAATCACAGCTGAAGAACTTACTCATGTAACCAAATACCACCTGTTTCCCAAAAACCTATGGAAATAAAAAATTATAAAATAAATAAATAAAAATAAAATATTCCTTTGCCTTCCTACTATTGGTAATAATAATAAAGCAGTCATTAAGCTCTTCTCTTCCTAGCTTCCTCCTGGAGGCTGGCATGTGGCTCCAGAAGCTTATCTTAAGGTGCTAAGTTCAAAGGAAAGTGGTATAAGCTGCAGGAGAACAGAAGTTATAAGTCTACGTCATTCCTATAAGAATTTAACAATTATCCTCTAGGACTCTGCCCCACACAAAGTAGGTGTGGTGGGGAGAAAACAATGGCATCTTTCACAAATTACTACCTTGATGTGACTGGCCAAAAAAAAAAAAAAAAAAAAATTCAGGGTCAGTTTTGAAGGGACTCAACCCCGGCGGTGGGTGGCGGGGTGAGGGGGGGGGGTGAGGGGGGGTGAGGGGGGGGTGCGCCAGCAGAAACACAGCTGAAAGTAATCGCAGGGCCCGTGCCCCTGTTGAAATGTTACAGCTGGGATCTGGCAGAAATCCTGGGCCACTCAGTCCAGCTCAACAATCCGATATCACATATCGAGAGCTGGCCAAGTCCCAGGAACGGAAGGCTCCCTGCCTTCACTTCCGTAGGTCTAGGGGAAGACAATGGCATCTGCTTTCATGGCTGGTAGGATGGCTTTAGAGAGTAAGATGGGATGGGGGTGAGAGCTGCATGAAGGACTAGTTAGGAAAAGTAGGAAGGGAAATTGGCACATCACGCTGTGGAAAGGAGAACTAGGCTGGGATGTGGAGAGTAAGTTTTAGTTTGGCAACATAGGTTATTCCCACTTCAGAGCTGAATTTCCAACTGCCTCAGAAAATAGATGCTTTGGAACAATGAATCAGCTTGTTTATGAACATGTAATGATTTTGTAGCTGTTTACCGAGTGTGTACATGCAGCAGGTACTAAGCTGGATTGCGGCTGGGGATACACAGGGTTCTGTCCCTAAGTTTACGGAATTTAGTTCAGGGAAGCTTTGTATATATAACCACAAATGAGAACACAATGGGAGGCTGACTATTAAATCTTCTCCCCAGAACACACAAAGAACAACCACCAACGATGTCTGGACTAACCTTCTACTTGAAAATCTGGGCAAAGCCTCCACTGCCTGGCTGCCAACACTCCTTCAGGCCGCCAGAGCCATCTGGGGCCTGAGCTAGTGCTGAAACAGATGACTTTAAGCATGCGTCCACTTGGATTCCTTTGGGCAGTCAATTCCCAGCCTCTCATCCTTGTCATCAGTGCAAAGTGAAAGACTGTATTGTCTCTCATCCTCCAAGGAATGCACATCCCCAGAGAGCACTGCTCTGGGACTCATCCCTTCCAACTGATTCCCCTGCTTCCTCCAAACTTTCCTCTGCAGACAAACTCCCCCATCCTCTGAACATATCACACAATGCACCACTCAAATTTGTTTCTAACATTTACCTGGCTCTCCCCTAAAGATTTTATTTCCTTATAGCCATCTCCAGTGAGACAGACAATCCCCACATCCTACTCACTTATTCACCTGGGATGGAAGGGACGTCAACATTCTCCAAGTTGACCACTGGCTACTTCCACATGGTTGCTTTCCTCTGTCATGCAAACCTTCCCTTCCTGTGACTCTGTCTCCTATCCAACGCTTTAGGGGGCAGAGGTTTGGGGAATGCACTTTGACAACAACACAGTCTTAGGTTCAAGTTCTGGCCACTTGGAACTATGTGACCTTGAGTAAGTTAAGTAATTTCTCTAAGCCTCAATTGTAGCCTATGTACAGTGGGGATGATTAAAGTACCCACATGTCATATGACTGCTATGTGGATTAAATGAACTGATGAAAAATAACCAGGATAGTGCCTGGAACACAGAAGCACACGACACCTGTTAGCTGTTTTATATGATTATAATTTGAGAGGCTTGAGAGTCTATGTGGACAAAGTATTTTCAACACTCTGGCCTCACTTGATCTTTTGGAACCCAGTGCCCCTTGCTGCCCCCTCTACTTCGGTGACTCAGTCCTGCGGCCACAGCTCTCTGAACTCTCTGAAGTCACACATCCTATCTGCTGATCACAACGGTCCATCCTTCCAGTTCTCCCTGGCCCATGCTCTACCACACTGACACTTCAAAGTCACTGAGACATCTACTCCCCAGATAGTTTCCTTTTCTCTGCAGCCTGAACCTCCTCCTGACTGCATCTCTTTAACAACGGAGCCCAAAACCCATGGGGTTTCACTTGAACCACCATCTTCCTAATGCCTTTACCTTTCCTGCCTCTTTATCCTCCTTCTGTATCTGTCTCCCAAACCCAACTTACTTAATCCCAGAGATGGCAAACCTGAATGTCTACAGGAGTCAGGCAGGAATCCTAAAAGAATAGAGGGGGGCTGTAGACACCTCAAGAGGGTCTGTGACCTCTAACGGGGCATCACTACTCATTCCATGCTGAAGGGTAAACTCAATGAGGGCATACCTTCCACGTACTCAAGAGAAGCCAGATTTTTACGTGAAGTATGCCAGTTTTTAAATATCAGTGACTAATTTAAAAATGGAAAAAAAGGGGTACATTAAAGAAAACATGTCTTGGGGTAAAATTCAGCCCCAAGAACTACCAATTGCAAACTGTGATTCAACCCTTTGACTTCCTCTGTGTTGATACTCAAGCTGTTGAGAGCAGCTAGAGAAAAGTCAGAGCTGCTCTGCATCTTCTACCCTGAAGCCCCCCATCATGCCTCACAGACCTCGGTTCATTCCTGGCGATCACTTCTTCCATGATGCCTTCTCTAACTAGAGGCACAAAGATAAACAGCTGATGCTGCATGTGTGTGTGTTTGTGTGTGGTGGTGGTGGCGGTGAAGGGTGTGAGTGGCAGTTTGTGAAATGACCATCAAATGTTGGGGAGTGGGCACAGAGGGAAGGCATTCCAGATAGAGGAAAGAACAAGCTAAATTTACAAAGGCAAGAAAGAACACAGTGTGTTTAGTTTAAACTAATAGGTTAGCCCACCAGAAGTACATTATGTACTGGGAGGAGGACTGGGGTTATTACGGGGGTACTGGCAGGAGTCATGGCCAGAGAGGGAGGTCAGGGCTGAGTAATAAGGGGCCTTGCCTACCATACTGAGAAGCATCTTTACTTGTAAGCAACAGGAAAGTAATAGAACATCTTAAACAAGTAATGTAGTCTTGCAATGGAGTGGTTATCTCAAGAAAACCCAATATTATCATGAATTCCCTTTTTCTTGAATCATAAAGGTAAGTGGGATTAATGTTAATGTTTTAAGCTGCAAGACACATTACAAGTCGAAAAATCAACAACAACAGCCTAGAATGCCCTTCTCTCTTTCTCCATCTGGTGAACTCTGACTCATTCTTAAACACTCAGTTCAAAAGTCAAATCTGACCGTTCTCCAAATGGGAATTAGCATGTCTTTGCTTTGTGAACTTTGTGTTTTTTTGCACACTTCTACTTCCAAAGCACACAATGCTTTAAACTACAATGGCTTATACATATTTGCCTTCCCTTTATAATATACGCTCTTAGACATATATTTTATTCCTGCTGGGCAGCCCAATGCCTGGCACATGACAAATGCTCAAAATATTTGCTCCCTGAACAATCCAGGAACACTATGGGGTTTTGATGCTAGGACTTTTGCTGCAGACTAATTGTCTATCTAATTTAGTTAAAAGCATTCATTATTTACCCGTGCTAGGTACTGATGAGAATGAAACACGTAGGGTGGGTCCTTGCCCTCAAAGAATCCACAATCTAATGTCGTAGGAATTATCATTAAAACTCTTCATGATCTAGCTATGGAAATCAAAGTCCCTGATCATATTATCATAAAAGCCATGACATGTAACTCCTTTCTTTTCAATCAAAAGCAAAGTCAGGAAAGAATAATTTACAAAGCACTTGCCTGTATAATACATTCACAACAGACTGACCAAGGCCAAGAGAAACCAGCTGTCTCTACCTCCTGGGTTCTAATTAGCAATTAAATGTCTACCAAATATAACCCTGAATTATCTTAGCAAACTGTTGCAACTACAATGATGGGGAACCCAATAATCCATATCCAATGTAAAGGTGTAAATGAAGAGTAAAATATATTCCGTGATTTGGGTTGCTTTTGGTATTTTCATTAGAGGTAGGGCTTTTACATTTTAGACTTGCTTATTAGCTATGTAAGTAATTTCACAAAGCATTTTTGCAGAGCTGTTCTGTTTGCATGGGCCACGATGATGACATAGCAAATAAGGGTAGGGAGAGACCTCTGAGTTTCAATATTATCATGCTGTAGATCCCACTTTCAACTTTACTGAAAGGCTTATGGAATTCAGTTAAGTTACCTCCTCTCAGTCCGACTCAGAGGGCCACATATACAGTGTCTGGTGATATCCATGACCACTCGGATTAAACTGGAAGCCACTGAGCGAGAGCCTTGCTTGTTTTTGGGACTAAGACAAATACAAAATAAGGCTAGACACTAGGTCAAATTCATGGTGAGATACAAAAAGCCTAAGGCCCTAGTACAGGAAACACAGCACGCACGCATCTGAAGTGAATTATTGACAAATCAAACACTCTACTAGGGAGACAGTTCATTTCCAATGGGCAAGGGCTTTACTTCTAGGAAAGCATATTTTCTTCAATCTGGGGATAGGTCCAATAATAACATGGAATTCCTACAATTATTTTGTTTTAAAAACATCAGAGTTTAATATAGACTCTGGCTTTTTTAGTCATGAGTTGACTCGCTCTTTTGGGCCAAAAATTACTGTGACAGAGGGCAACAGAATAGATGTTCTTTTCTTAGTTGAGAAAGATGAGCTTCAAATACACTTCCAAATTTTTTTCTGCATGTGTTTAAAACCAGAGAGAATGCTACCATAATAGCATGTCAAGAGTCAGGAATGTTTTAAATCTGTGCTATGCTAATGCATATTTTACTTGTTATATAACTTAATTTTATTTACTCCCAAAAAGCAGCTGGAGAAATTATTCAAATTAAAGGGAACAACAACAACAAAAATTAACTGAATTATGGAAATTTGTCTACTAACAGCCCTATCTTAAAAAATAAAAACAAAAACCCAAACTGTTAGGTGCCATCTCCTCTGAGACACTATCTTAGAACAGACGGACATGATAATCAATTATAAGACTCTTAATTTGATAAAGTCCTTTTGAAAATGCATATGCAGGGATAGTTAAAACTGGTTAGCTTGAGTAGGCATGATATAAGCAACTTCATTGCCTAGCAAATGGTAAAAGCACATGGATCTACAGGAAATATTATTTGATGGCCTAAAAAACTTAACACTGTCTCCAAGAAGAAAAAAAGAAGTGCTTTCTGAGCTCTGAACATGACCCTGACAGTTCCAAGCCACCCTCAGGAAGTTTCTGGCTTTGACATATTTGTTGGGTTGGGTTGATGCGCTGTGTTGACAGCCCCTGACACTTGTGTGATCCTCCCACCTCCCAACACCCTCCTAAAGGCTTCAAACTGCAGAGTTGTGGGCTGTAGCTCTGGAGATAAGAGTTGACAAACTTTGGAAAGCTCTACCACGGAAGGATAAGCACTTGAGCACACAGAACACTAAAGGATTCTTGATCCTGCTGCTCGTTCCATTTCTCAGAAGTAGACAGATGTTCCAGAACAGAGGAATAAGAAACTCCCTCCTGTCCTACTGAGTTTTCAGGAGGGAAGGGAGGGATAAGAAAAAATTGTCTCATCTGTTGTTCCATATGTATATGTGCTTTTTGAGGTCCTTGATTTCTCAGTTTGGATTTAGAGCTGGCATATTACTGTATGGTTTTTCTTAAATTTGGTTTTCATTGTTTGGTAGAAAGACTGTCTATTAATTGATTCTTTCCTTGAAGGCAGATGACTGTGTGTGTGTGTGTGTATGTTGTGTGTTTCCTTCTTATTACCTTCCAAAACTTGGGAGTCTTTTTGAAACTGGCATTGGTCATATCTGTAAGATGTTAAGACCCTTTAAAGCATGTACCACATTTTATTAACCACTATACCACACACCAAGCCCAGTGTTCTGCCTCCCATGAGGTCCTCAATGAGTATTTATTTAACTGTTTTAACCGATTGGAGCATTTTTATATCTGTACCTTGTTTTCACTCACTGTAGCTATGTGGTTAGATTAATTTGGATTTAACTCAAGTGCTTCTGAAGGGAAGGGATAACCTGCCAAAGATTCCATTCGGCTGGCCTCATCGGGTATGAGTCAATTTCAGGCTGTGAATTCTGGAACCCCAGAAAACTTTTTCTAAATATCTCTATGTATTCACAAGAAACAGTGTGCTAGCAATCTGCTAAGATTCTATTATCATAATGCAAGACAGCACCAACAAAATGAATTTTCTTGAGAGCACAATTTCAAATTGAAGCAGCTCGGTGCAAATATTTAGATGTTATAGTGAAAGCAAAGGACATTGATGACCTTCACTCTGGTCATGGGCTGTATATTTGACATATTTTTCAGACACAATGGGACTACCATCCTTCCTTTTATCTTATTTCCTTTCCTGGAGTTACAGAGTTTGGAGCTGTGATGATAGGACAGAATATGAGTGGGAAATTGCCTTCTAAGGTCAACGTTTTATGAGAGAGAAATAAAACTGAGGTTCAAACAAGGAAAAAAGTCACTTTGAGTAGATCTTTTTTCATTTTAAGAGACATAGAAATAAATGGTCCAATCATAAAGTTAGGAAAAGAGAATCTAAAACTTGTCCATGAATGCAATTCTGTGTGTGTATGCACAATTAACTGTAAAATACAGAAAAGAACAATATGAATATGGAGCAGCTGAAGACAGAGAAGACACACACAAAGTCAGACCTCAGGGAAAGCGATGTGGCAACAGAAGGGGAGAAACAAGTGCAAATATGGGTCCAGGAGCCAGCAAGTAGCCATGCATGGGCTGATGCAGTTTCACACAGGTGAGCCTGTGGGGGCACCAGGAACCATAGACACATGGCCCTCTCCAGCACATTTACCAAGGCAGGCTGACAGGCAGAGATATCGACATTCTATTAGAAACCAGCTTAACAGAGTAAATCCTTATCTTGTGGAGTCAGCCTTTGGCCACATATTCTCTGCTTCTGCTATGTAGGGACTATCTATTTATAGATGTAAAGAAAAAAAAAAGGTTAACCAGCAATAGTCAACTAACCAGTGACCAAATAGGCAATCTATTTTCCTGAATTATTACTCAGCTTTCACAATCCAACCAGTTCTGATTACCCTGGCTTAAATCATTACTCTAGTAGTTTATTTCATTTTGCTGTTTCTAAGGTTTTTTTTTTGTTTTTTTGTTTTTTTTTTAAAGAAAGTTAAAAAAAAAAAAACAACAACCCATAATTCTGTTATAACTTCCCCTGGACTTTCTCCCTTTCTTATCCCCAGGCGAGCCATATATCTCTCCCATTATTTTCTGAGCCCAGAAATTTCCTAAATTTTTTCTTTACCTGTCTCCTGTTGCTAGTAGCGTGGGTTCCTTTCCCTCTAAAGGCTTTTGGAAAGCCAAAGAATTTAGAGGTGGAAGTTACTTTTGAGACAATCAAATCCCTCCTCCCCTCCTTTCTTCGACTGGAAAACAGAGCCAGATAATGTGAGAACCTCACCCAAACTCATGCAAAAGTGGGCCTGGATTCTAGCTTTGAACGCACGATTCGTGCCCTTTCTGAAGAGCACCAGGTGATGTGCAGAGGAGTATTCTTTAGCTACGGAATGGTTTACTCACAGGTATGTGTCTGCTTACAGACAATAACAAAGTGCATGACACAGAATGTTAGGGCTCCTGAGAGGCAGGGCTGGAGAGGGCCTGGTGGTGAGTGAGCCCAGGGCCACAGGGGACAGTGCAGCTTGGTGGTATGTGCCACACAGACCTGCTCTGCTGATGCTCACCGGGTAGGACCCTTCCAGCTCCACAATGCTCCCTCTATGAAACAGGAGAGCGATACAGCCTGCCTCCTGTGTTGAGCTCTGTGATTCTGGCTTGTCAATATTTCT
This sequence comes from Hylobates moloch, assembly GCF_009828535.3. Taxonomy (NCBI): domain Eukaryota; kingdom Metazoa; phylum Chordata; class Mammalia; order Primates; family Hylobatidae; genus Hylobates; species Hylobates moloch. The sequence goes on from NW_026652290.1 coordinate 88,715,316, forward strand.
AGTGAAATTGTACTTAGAATTTCATGTGTCTAACATATTCTATTAACATTTTTTGGTGAAAACAGAAGTCACGTATTAGTCAACATATTAGCTAACAGATAATCTAACATTTTTAATTACCTTGAAGCTAAGGAAAAAAAAAAAAACAGTCAAAAAAATGCTTCTGAAGATTGATTTAAAAATAAAATAGGATTTTTGGTCTAGTGTCTCAGAACACAAGAGATACACATGTTCCAGATATAGGTTCTGGAAGAGGATCAGGCCCTTTGGTCAGAGAGAGGCAGAAGCCAGGAGGGAGCTTGGGAATCTGGCTTTCTGAAATGCACACAACCCAGAAGAAACTCTATTTTAAGTTTTTGAACATTATAAACAATGACTTAATTTATTTCTACCTTAAAATAGCTGGATTTTCTCAATAACTTTTAAGAAGGGCATATTTATAAAACAAATTGATAACAGAACTTTTAGAACAAAAAGTTTGGGACAAATTTCATAAAAATAAATTTAAAATAGGTGACTGTCAATAATATGGTAAGTTCATTCATCTTAAAAAGATATAAAGTTACTTATCAAAAGGCGTAGGTGTTTAAAAAACTCGTGACTTACAGTGAAAGTGAGTAGGGTGGAGGTATTACTGTCTAGATTTTTAACTAGTTAATGTCTACCTTGTAAGCCTGTATCTGAAACACTGGTGAAAAATTACGGAGACAAAGTGAAGTCTGTAAAATTAGGTCCAAACATTGGAGACAGCAAGGAGTGGGAAGTGCAGAGAAAACACTGTGGTCTTAGAACTCTCTATCTTCTTGAGAAATAGCCCAGGTGGGCTGAGGTCTGGGCTGGTGGACACCAGGAGAACATGGACTCTCAGATGTATAGCCCAGGCTGGATCCATCCTCCAAATGCATCTGCCTCTGGTGAATCCATTTCTCTCAGGTAAGCTCAACCATTACAGAGAAGAATCTCTATTCAACACCTCTGCAAGCTTTGTTTTGTTTTAAAAACGGACCTGGTTTTATCTGGCAGATTTTCTGGTATCCCAAAGTAGCATTCCCTTTTGTATGATGGGAGAAAACCTAGTTTAACCTAGGTGGTCACAGCACTCTTCAAGAAGTGGAAGGTTAAAAATAATGGTTGGCTAAATGATACTTAAAGCTGAAGTGGTGGCTCACAGGCTCTTAAATCACATGTCTGCTCCTGGGTGGACTGCCAAATGGCAAGTGAAGAAAGAAGCAGAAAAAGAGCTGCTGGGGGGCACAAGGGGCTTAACTATAATGCTGCCCGAATTTCACCTGAAGACCAGAAGGGCATGAGTTTTTGGAAAAGGGTCAGCTATCTGCAACACACCACAAAATTCCTGCAATCAGAAAATGAAGCTAAAGGGCATCTATCTTGGTTAAATGTAGATTAGGGTAGATTAAAAATGGCCACAAATTCTTTGTGGCTTATCTCATCAAGAAGTGGAAGCTACTTTCCAACCCTTTGAATAAGGGCTTGTCCTAGGACTTCCTTTGACCAACAGAATATGGCAGAAGTGTTGTGTAACTTCCAACTCTTGGTCTCCAAAGGCTTTGCAACTTCCTCTCCTACTTCTGACATCACGTAGGGAGAGGGGTCTTTCCAGCCATCCCAGCTGAGTTTCCAAACACGGGAAGGACATCCAGTCCCAGTCAACCTGCCAGCTGGCTACAGAAGAACTGCTCAGTCAACACACAGAATCAGGACAAAGAATTAATCTTTGTCATTTTCAGCTACTTCTTTTGGGGCGGTTGTTACACAGCAATGAATAACTGAAACACATATGTGGTATGCAGATAGAAATGTGTTGGTGAGATGTAAATTCATATTCCCCGATATATTTCTTGGACATAAAAATAACAAAACATTGTTATCAAAAAAGCTCCAGTGGAAAGAGCACAGGGTTTTCAATAAAAAAAATAAAAAAACCTGGGTTGAAGCTTTGAACCTGCTCTGTCTCTTCTACCAAGGAAAATTTGTGATTTTCTGCAAGTCTCTTATTATCTCAATCTCCATTCTCATACCTATAAATTCCTCATAGAATTAAAGTGATGGTAAGATATGAATAGTGAAAATGCTTTATAAACAGCAGGCACATTACACATTTAAGCTGTGACTGCTATTGCTATCTATATGTCACTTAAAGTCTATCTTGGCTTTTTTCTTCCCTCCAAAGAAATAATTTGCATTAATGTAACTGTCTTGTAAGTTTCTGTTGTAAATTCTCTCATGCACAGCAGCATCTGTACATGCACACACACGCAGACACTCACAAAGGGACTTTCAAGGACCACAAGGTGTCCTAAACCTCACAGAGAGTCCCATTTTCCCTTTTGGTCATTGCGTAGTGTTTAGGCCCAGTATAAGGCCCAGAGCCACTAATTCTTATCCCTCTCCACCCTCTCCTGAAGGATAGAATGCACTGCCATATAACTCATATCATGTCTTCATGCCAACAGAAGAAAAAAGGATAAAAAGAAACGGCGGGATGCCTGGAAATCTAAGCCAAGTTGAGGGAAGGAAGAATTAAATAATGGTTAAAAATTAATTACATCACCCACAAGAATGATGTTCAAACAGGATGAAGTTCAAGAGAAAAGGCACAAAAGAGGTGAAAATGAAAGATAGGCCATTAAACAAGACAGAAAGGCAGCAAGGAAATAAGGAACAGCCTATATTTACAAAAGCCACAGGTAGAAGGGAAAACCAGTATTTGTCAGGGATGGAAGTGGAAAGTGAAACCCATGCACAGTAAGAACATCTGGAGAGTAGGGTCTGTCACTTGTAAGAACTCAATTCATGTTTGATGAATGGATGAATGAATCAAGTGAAAACATACAATTCAAGACAAAGCTAACAAATCAAGCTCACACAGAAATGCGGCAGTTAGGGGCCCGAATGGGTGAAATAGTCTCATAGGGAAGGGCAATTCCATTTGGATGAGAATGAAGGAGAGAGGAATGTATTCTTCAAGATAGGGGAGAAAAGTCCACAAATGCACTTTCTAGCCCATGAAAGTACAATAAATTCTTATAAAAAGGGAGTTGTTACTTTCACTGAAGGTAATTCTTTACAGCTAAAGTTTCAGATATTTTACCTTACTATGTCCTAAAATGTAAATGGCTTTCTCCCCTGATTTCTCCACATAATCAGCTTTGCTCTCAAATGGCTCTAACTTCTTAACAATGCTCTTATAAGTATGCTGGTAAAAGTCAAATAATCATAATAGGATCTTATATGTTCTATAATGTTCTTCTTTACGCCTAAAAATAATGCTCTTAAAGAGTGGACATTTGACATGGCTCACACACAAGAATAAAGTTACGTAGTTTTTCTCGTAAAATACTACCACTATTATTACATGTTAGGCTTTTTTTTTTTTCCATTTTCACCTGATTATTTGGGTTGTCAGTGTCTAATCAATGTACAACCTATCACCCCCTCACCCTCCTTAATAAGCAGGAATCCACTGAATATGCTAAACTAGGGTGAATGGGTCTACGCCACAGCCTGAGTATATTCTGCATTTACTGACTCATTCAGCACTAATGCATACAGAGGAAAAGAAAACATGACACGATTCCTGGCCTTTACAAACATCATATAGCTGATGAGACAAGACTTCATGCATGCGACAATTCAATAACTATGTATGAAAGTCGATAATTAATTGACAGCATAGGAAAGGATATGTGGGAAGTTTCTAGGCAGTGGGACATGTGTTGGTTGAAGCATGAAGACCACGTGGATAGAGGAGAAATTAATTAAGAGTCCTGCTGGATGAGCAATATGAAAAGAGATGGAATGGAGAGAGAAAGGCATCCCATGCTGTGAGAGATGACTGCCGTGCTTGGAATGGAGAGTTTCTACAGGATTGAGGAATACCGCACCATAAAGATGGGGACTGGGGGAAAAGTGCAAGGGTTTGAAAACGAGACAGGGAGTAGTATTACAACCCAATGGCAGGAAGGTAACTAGAAACTAAAAATATTCATTCTTTTTCTTTTCTTCAACATATAAATCATCTTGGGTAAGAGAGGGCCTGTTTGTTCATCCATTCATTCACCAATAGATGTGGGCTGACCTATTATATTTAGGTAGAAGAGGCTACAAAATACTCCCTTTCCTTGAGAATCACACAGGACAGGAGAGATAGACAAAAAAAACATCAGTGTGTTCAATGTGTTATGAAAAGTGCTATGATAAAAAGATACACGGGGGATGGATGACAACGGAGCAGAGAGGGACTCTTAAGTCATCTTCAGGGGCCAAAAAATGACAAGACTTCAAAGAGCAGGAAATGCAGTCTTGAAGGAGAGGCAGAAGCTGCCTATATGTATGTAGAGGGGCAAGGGAGTCCAGGGAGAGGTAGTGGCAACTGCAAAGGCACAGGGCTCGTGAGAGAGCTGGAGGAGGAGACCCTGTTCAAAGGGAACAAATGAGCAGGGGATGAGTATGGGTCACTGATTATCTGACATACAGGAAACTAAAGAGCTGTGAGAACCTATCCCTTCTCTGCAAATAATTTACAGTGGGATGTTGAATGACTTCCTTCTCTGTTTTCAACGTCTTGATTAGAGGCAAATTTAACTTTGGCCATTCTTCATTTCTGAATGCTGAAGTCAAAATTATGTCGATACAGTAATAATCATCTTCAAGTTTTATTTTCTAGACTCACAGAAGCTTGAGGATAAAATGGAAGGCATCTAGTTCAACCTCCTTTCCAACCTAATATAATTCTTCTAAGCATACCAGGCAGGTGGCCATCCAGACGGAAAGAAATCTATCCAGCTCCAAGGAGCTCTGGCTGCCTCAGGAAGCAGCCAATTCACTACAGAACATCACTAGTTGTGGGAAAGTTTCTTCTTAAATTGAGACTAAATATACCTTCCTGTAGCTTCTACCCATTTCAACCCCCCAGAGTGACTGAAAAAATAGCTGACCATGCCTCCTATGTGCAGATGGCGCTATGTGACATTTATAACAGTGAACTGAGAAGTCTATTTTCCTCACTAAAGGACTTTCTCATTAACAACTGGCTTAGTTTTGATTAATTAGGTTCTCCAATATAATGTACCACCTTCCTTTTCAGGAAGACCCCGAAGGGACATCTGTTACTGTTAGTGATGCTCCATTTATCTCCTTTACTGATTAGTAATACCTTATATTTGCAAAATATTTCACCCTGTCCTAAGCATCTGCACATAAATTATCACATTCTAATGTCATAGGAAGTTTGCTGCACCAATGTATGTTATCTTCACAAAAATCTTTGCATCTGTTTTATGATACAGTATAAAGGACATGTCTTAGAGAATCCTAGGTTTGACAGAACAAAGGCTAGGAGATGCCAAAGATCTAACTTATTTTATGAGAAGAAAGAAGGAAAAAGTAATTATCAGAACAAATTCTGGATGTCTCTTCAATTACGGACAAATAACTGATACTTACCTTACCCATGGACCACATATACTCTACTCCTATCTTATCCAACCATTTGCATAATCACAGGTACTCATGCAACAAACCTAGAAGCTAAATGCCTGGCACTGGGACTGAGGAAGAAGAGGTTGGAAATTGAGTTAAATAAGGTACAGTTTTAACTCATCCTATTAAATGTAGAACGAAAGCTGAAACACATGAGATGACTTAGTCATAAAGATGGCGTGTTGACCTGCAAAAGATGGAAGGGAGGTCATGGCAGAGAAGAGGGGTGAGTAGTGGGGGGAAAACAGACTGTAAACCCTACATTTCCAAGAACAGTCTTCCCCAAAGCCAAGTACGAAGGAGGGACAGCTCTATGGTGGTGCTTTGTAGACTAAAAAGGACAGGACCCGGAGATCCTCATGTTCTAGAGAAAAACTAGTTCTAGGGGGCTAAGTGCATGCCCTGCTACTAGGGTTAAAATGACAGTGGCTCTTCCCCGCAGTCAAGCCAAAGAGAGACGTGTTTGTTATTCCAGAAAGCATTGTAAGAATTAAGACTCCTCTTGGCCTCAGCAAGAAATGGGTCTGGGTAGATGTGTGATTCCAAACATCAAGGGTCCCTGTGGAGCAGTGCTGTGAAGCATGCAATGTTTCATCACACTGAACATGTTGTTTAAGCACCTACAAGATTCACTGCAGAGGATCAAATGATGTGCCTACTCTTCATAGACACCTCACTGCCTGCCTCCCTATCTATACACAGAGGGGCATATTTGCTTATATAGGTCCCAGGCCTCAAAAGTGTACAGGCACCCTTATAGAAAGAATCTATAAGGGTTAACGACTTAACCTGATGACACCTGGTTTTGATCTGAGGAAAGATATACGTAAATACCAAGTAATGCAAACAGTTCAGTGATTTCTTCCAGAGAAACATGAAAGGACTAGGTTTCTCATGGGAAAACAAACTGCATGCTCAAAATGTACCTTAGATGATGCTAACAAACAAGGAGAAAACTTGACAAACTAATGGCAACTAACCTTGTTGGCAAAGTACAGCAACCATCTGCAGTGAGTCTGACTTGAGTTTCGTAGCTATCCGGGGGACACGCGGTCTGCTGAACAGGAGGGCATTCCACAGTCCTGCAGTCCACACCGAAAACTGAAAGGGGGCAAACAGAGAGGCACCGTTTATTGTTACATTTACTTGCTTTTGGAGTCCCTAAATGAAATACTAGCTCTTGACAAATTCCCAAAGTCTCCTTGCTTCCAGAAGCCCAGTCCTAGTGTTGGCATGTTACTCCAGTTAATGCTACAGAACTGCAATATTCCTCAAATTTTCTGTGTAGGGAAAGAGGTGGGGATGAGATATTCAAGAGTTACAATGAAGACAGAGAAAGAATTAAACCAGCAGTGGTTACATGGATAGTGACAGTTAGCCAGAGGCATTTCTGATTGATAGAATAGTTCAAGAGATGGACAAAGGATCACTTTGCTTGGAGCGTTTATCTAGCAGTTAAAAAAAAAAAAAGAAAGAAAAAGAAAAATCCAAACAGAAAAACAACTGGCTGATGATTAGAAACTTGCAAAGAGGAAATCACTATAACTCAGAAGTGTTCACAGACCACATTGGAAATGCTGCCACAAGAGCAAGGATGTTAGAAATAATATAAAGCAAGAAACAGCTGGGACACAATAGTACATCAAATGTTGGCAAAGAGGGTGAGTAAACAGTCAAAGATGACTTGGCACATGCTATAAAGTAAAGAGGGCAGATGGGGGGGGAATTGGCAAAGAGAAAGATTGGGGCTGACTGTTACATTATGAAACTTCCGGCGTTTTGATGCATGTATTCATCTAAAAATAACTTTGTTTTATGTACGATGATTGTTTTTAAATGTAATAATTCAAAGTGGCAGATATAGCTGCAAATAAGGTATCTGACCTTCTCTGGGGAAATGAAGCAGACTGCCATAGTACCGTGAATTTTAACCCTACCTCCCCAGTCAAGCATACTTTGAAGGAGAAAAAGAAAAGAGGAAAAGACACGCTCGCTCTCTAAAGGCACTTATGTACCAGTGGATTATCACTCTGGTTCTCTGACTAGAAGGCCAGAAGTCAAGCTGCCATTAGCCCAAAGTGGCAGATTCACAGGACACCGGTGAAAAGGCCCATCTTCGTGTGAAAGGAGAGGCCAGGGGTGGCTGAGGAGGGATCTGCTACCCTCTGATGCAAAGGAACAAGGCTGCTGAGACAGAGCTCGTGCATACCTGGTTTGCACTCATAGAGGTCACAGCACTCTCCCGGCTTCCCTGAGGCTTTTGACACTAGTATGTTCAGGTTTCCCGGCTGGCAGACTTTGCGCAGACAGCCTGCGGGGTTGCACACGCAGCGGCTGGGTAAGGGACAGCACTCCCCGGGAGGAGCGTAACCCTCGATCAGAACAGAATCTTCAGGACAACGTGGAGAGAACTGGACTTCACAGCGGGCCTTGGAGCAATCTGGCTTCTCTTCTAAATGGGAGAGAAAGAATTTAGCTTATGCCCAGGGCAGTGTGGGGCACTTTCAACAGAAGAACAGACAGTCCTGATGATCTATTTAAGTAGCCAAAGAGGAGGGCAGGGAAAGAAATTCAGTGTAAACTTTCAAATGTAGTTTAACTAACAACGAAAACCTCACCCAAGATCTACCCATGACACCAAAATATGAGCCTGAAATTCCCTTCTTCTCCGTCTTCCTACCCACTTGTGTTAAACAATGAACATCTGGAGCAATGACCAAAATGAAGAAAGCTGAAGGGAAGATGCACCCATGGCGTGGAGAATCTGAAAACTGGACCCATTCTTTCACTAACTGAAAGATCTTTGAATTCAAAAGAGCTTTAAAGGCTGTTCTTTGAAAACAGTGTACCTTAAAACACAAATAAATCACGGCTACTTCAGAAACCGGAGACAACGCGTATGACAATCAACATGGAGGAACTCTACCTGCACACTCTTGAGTATCAATGGTATTCTATTAAGAGTCTGTGACTTTATGATGTGGCAGCTTAGCAAGATGGATAATGAGCCAAATTCCCGTGTAATTTCCTGAAATGGCACCAGATGTGTTTCTATTTCTAGCAGAGCTCCATCAAACGCACCTTATTCCCCTCTCTCTAATATTATCTGCTGACCCATTTGCTGTATCTCAATTTTAGAGATGGGAAAATTAAAACAAGGTTGGTTTACTCAGATTTTACAATGGGGGAGCAAAGCCCTGGCTTCTAGAACCCCAGTCCACAGTTTAGCTTCTTGGGTTGAGTTTTAAGAGACCTATACGAACATAAGGCCCTTGAGGAAAAGATAGAAATAGACTTTGAGGAAAAGATAGAAATAGACTAAAAGACATTATCACAGCCCAGGACCTTTGGTGGGAGATGGGGAGTTCAGGACACGTTAGGTGAAAATGATGCCGGTTAGTACCAGGCAATGTTTCCGTAAGTGTTAATTGGTCTTCCTAAAGTAAAACCCAAACACAGAATTGCGTAGTAGGATAAGACCCAAAACGTCACTTAGTTTAGTTTCCTCATTTTGTAGATAAAGAACCTGAGGCTCCAGAGCTTAAGGGACCTGCTAAGGTCATTGGTAAACTTAAAGCAAGAATCCAGGTCTCCTCATTCCAGTCTACTCAGGTCTTGATATCATAGCAGCGGATCTCTTTCTAAAACCATGCCTGTTCCTTTAGTCATTTTCTACCTTGATTGCTGTATCTTTCCTCTTCCTTATCTATTTCTTGTCTACGTAAGACATAACATAAGGGATCCTTCATACTTATAGTTCTAGTAAATTCACTGAAACACTGACTGAGGACCTGCTGCTTTAGCAGCTTGGGATATGTCAGTAAAGAGGAAAGACACAGGTTCCTGCCCTCATTAGCTGATATGGTAGTGGAGGATGACAGAACATAAGTAACAAACATTATAAAGAAGCAAATTATATAGTAGTAAAGGGTGATATGTGCTATGAGGGGAAAACAAGAACAGAGTAAGAAGGAATTGGAATGCTTAGAAGAAGTGGGTAGCAGTTACAACGTGGTGAGAATGGATGGGCATGATCGATAAGTTTATGGCTGAACAAAGACTTGAAGGAGTGAGGGAATGAGCCATGGAGATACTTGGGAGAATAGCATCCCAGCAGAAGGAACTGCTGACGCAGGCTTGTGTGTCCCAGGAAGAGTAAGAACGTCAGTGTGGCTGAGGCACAGCAAGTGAGAGGAGAAACAGGAGATGAGGTTGGATGAGCAGCAGGGGTACCTGGTCATTTAGAACCCTTTATGCCATTTTCAAGACTGTACCGTTCACTATGAGACAAATTAGAGCTTTGATTACAGAAAGAGGAAGAGAATAATTCAGAAAAACAGGTCCCTTCTTAGAAAGATAGGACTTTGGGAACCTGGGCAACAACAGGAAGGCGCATAATATCTGGGGAGGAAGGAGACGTGGGAGAAGGTTGGAAAGGCACTTGGCAAGAAAGAATATGGAGGAAGACAAATGCTCGCACTGTTTACCACAGCTGGGTACAGGGTGTGTTGGAGAAGGAGATCAGATGGGTTGAGTCTTAATGCTGCCTTCCTTCTGCCACCTACCTTATGACTACACTTAATTTTCCTGTTGGATAGAATACTACTTCATGGCACCTGTCCCTCCTCACTCAGGGGAAACATTCATTTGCAGGCCTCTACCCTCCCTGTGGCTACCACCCACATGCCAATACCCAATAAGCAGCTTAAAGCAGAATGGAAAATAAAACAGCCTCTGTACTAAGAGCAGACGTCATTAACACACATGCCATGTGCTCATGTCACAATAACCCCAGAAGGTGAGTTACTATTTGCTCCATTTTACAGACGATGAAACTGAGATTCAGATTTATTTGCCCAAGGTCACACAGGTAATAAATGGTGATGTGGTGATGTGCAACTTGGTCCATCTGGTTCCAGCTATGCTCCTCTGTAATAATAGGACTCCTGTCTCAGGAATCACTACTGTGATCCTGAGAAATCAGCTGATTTCTCTGGACACAGCTCCTTCCCTATCAGAAATGTGGTTTTTGTTAAAGCTACCAGGTTAGCTGCATCCCTGCTCCCTCTTACCAGTCTTATCTCATTGCGTGTCTCATGGGAGCTACAGCCTATATGCCACATGTGCTTGGGTCAAACAGGAGTCTCAGAGAATCCATCTAGCCCACTTTCATAGTATAACCCCCCAAGGAACTGCCGTGAGAAGAGAACATGATTAACTAATAAGGAATTCCACTCTCAGAGCCCCATCAGAGTGGAGGAGAATAAATCAAAGAGGTGAGGAGGAGAAGGCGAATCTTGAATGTATGCGGATTAAGTTGGAGTTTGTAAAGTGCATTTGGTAGACTGCTTATCTGGCAAACACATTGTTTTATAATTAAGAAAAGCTTTGTGACTTTGATTGCAAATAGCACTTAATTCCTACTCTTGTTAATGTGCTGTCATTAACATATTCTTATCATATTCTATTAATTTTTATTTTACAAAAAATTTAGTATATAATAATCAGAATTTTCAAACGTATGCTTCAATTAAACATTTCCACTAAAACCCAACATATTAGATCTTGCTGGTTATCACACTCTTTTTTTTGTTTTGTTTTGTTTTTTTTTTTTTGAGACGGAGTCTTGTTCTATCGCCAGGCTGGAATACAGTGGTGCAATCTCTCAGCTCACTGCAACCTCCACCTCCTGGGTTCAAGCAATTCTTCTGTCTCAGCCTCCTGAGTAGCTGGGACTACAGGTGCGCGCCACCATGTCCACCTAATTTTTGTATTTTTAGTAGAGATGGGGTTTCACCATGTTGGCCGGGCTGGTCTTGATCTCCTGATGTTGTGATCCACCCGCCTCAGCCTCCCAAAGTGCTGGGATTACAGGAGTGAGCCACCGCGCCCGGCTGGTTATCCCACTCTCTAAGTTATTTTTGACAGTCCCAACATTGTCACCTCTCAACGTGTGTTTTGCAGTTCGAGCCTGAAGAGATGGATTTATTTCTTAAGAGCTGCCTTTGTAATAAAAGTGGAATAAGGTAGGCTACCAAAGACACAGTCTTAAGTGTAAATCGATCAGAGTTTGACAGCTAGAAGGGATGTAAGAATGTAAAAAATGCAGGTTAAATCTTATTAAATGCTTTTCAACTTTTCTCAAGATGATCACACTGGCTTTCTCTTTAATTTATTAATATAATCAGTTGGATTTTAAATCATCCTTGTGTTCTAAGAATAAACTGTTTCTAAAGATCCTGTTGAATTTGACTTCCTAACATTTTAAGATTTTTAAATTTATAAACTTGAGTAATGTTCATCTTTAGTTCTCTCTCTTTTATGCTGGCCTTATCCAATTTTAGTTTCAAAGTTACACTAACTTTTTTTTTTTTTTTTTTTGAGACGGAGTCTCGCTCTGTCACCCAGGCTGGAGTGCAGTGGTGCAATCTCAGCTCACTGCAAGCTCTGCCTCCCAGGTTCACGCCATTCTCCTGCCTCAGCCTCCTGAGTAGCCGGGACCACAGGCACTCACCACCATGCCCAGCTAATTTTTTGAATTTTTAGTAGAGACGGGGTTTCACTGTGTTAGCCAAGATTCGATCTCCTGACCTTGTGATCCACCTGCCTCCGCCTCCCAAAGTGCTGGGATTACAGGCATGAGCCACCCTGTCCGGCCTATACTAACTCTTTCAATGAGCTGTTTAGCATTCTACCTGTTTCTCTGCTGTAAAACCATTCAAATAACACAGGAATTATCTATTCCTTGATGTTTTCATACTACTCACCTGTGAAACTATCTGAACTCGGTATGCTTTTTTGAAGGGGGAAGGGACAGATTTCTTCTTTGGTTATTATTCGGGTGTCCTACCTATTTTAGAATTATCATTCCTAACTTATATTTTAGCAAAAAGTATATAATCCATCTAGATTTTCAAGTTCATTTCATACTTTATTGATCAAGCTTTCTTTTTTGTACTTTATGTTAGTGCTTTTAAGTTTTTGAATCTCTTACTTCTTTGTCTTGCAGATGATTTTGTTAGTTTTCCTCTAGTGTTTTTTTTTTTTTTTTTTTTTGAGACGGAGTCTCACTCTGTCACCCAGCTGGAGTGCAGTGGCGTGATCTCGGCTCACTGCAAGTTCTGCCTCCCGGGTTCATGCCATTCTCCTGCCTCAGCCTCCCGAGTAGCTGGGACTACAGGCGCCCGCCACCTCACCTGGCTAATTTTTTGTATTTTTAGTAGAGACGGGGTTTCACCGTGTTAGCCAGGATGGTCTCGACCTCCTGACCTCGTGATTCGCCTGCCTCGGCCTCCCAAAGTGCTGGGATTACAGGCGTGAACCACTGCACCCAACCTCCTCTAGTGTTTTAAGATTAATGGTTGGTTCATTTCTATTTGGTTGTCTTATAACAAATACATTTCTTAGAGTTATTATACAAACAATTTTAATTATGCTTTGAATACTTCAATCAAATATTGCTTTGGTTATATTCTGATTTTTGATATCTATTGCTTTCAATGTGACTTGTTGCTAAGTAATTTATATGTTTCCTTTTTAAAGACTTTTTAGAAGAGTGATATTAAATTTCTGCATAGGTAGATTTTGGGGAGCTTTCTTTTTTAATTTATAGTCTTACTGCCTGGTTGCCAGAGAATGTAGGCTGTACAATTCTCTACTTTTGTTAACTTCTTGAGTTTTGTATGTTTTTGGTTTTTAGCACGTGTGTATGTATGTGTGGCCTCATAACCAATTTTAAAATAGATGAGTATTTGAAAAGAACATATATCCTCTTTATTACATATAATCTTGCATAGCTATTAAATCAAGCTTAATTATGACATTCTGACTACCTATACCTCACATTTTTTATCTGATTTCCGAGAGGGATCTGTAAAATCTACTACAAGCCAGTAACTTATCTTCAAATTTCCAGCACTTACTTTAATTTTTCAAAGCTATGTTTTTAACTTCATGACTAGCAGCCATAAGATTCAAGCCTTCAAATTGTGAAGTTATGCTTTCAAATAATTTAGATTTCCAGTCTCCATCTTTCTTATTTTGTAATTAACATTCCTTTTTCTCTTATTTCAATCCTCTATTCACCTTTCAATAAATTATCTAGAATCCCTACTCACCCCGCATCTTCCTCTGCCCCGAACTAGTCACCAGCTTGTCACTTAAATGTAGTACAATTACCATAACATCAGGAATTGTTTTTCTGAAACCTTTTTTTTCAGCCTTTTCTATAAATTCTCCCATCAGATTTTATTTATTCTTCTCTGTCTCTATTCTATGTTTCTTCCATGGAGAAAATAAGGATAAAACTAAAGCCACTCCATCAATTAGAAGGTTTTTCTGACATTACTTCTGAATTTTTAATTTTATCTATTTGAAAAGAAGTCTCTCCTAACTCTTTCCCTGTGGTGTCTAACAGATCTATATATAATACTTAAACTAACTTTTATGTCTGATTACACTGATAACAGTGCAACAGACATTTAAAAAAAAAAAAAAAAGCCTGCCCAGATACAGATAAACCAAAGTGACAATATCACTTGCAACAGAAGTAATTATGGAAAAATAACCTGGTTTCATCATCTTAATAATCTTTAAGAAGTTAGTATTAAAATACTGACAGGCTCACCCAATATAAACTGATTTTACCATAACCCTGGAAAGTTTCTATCAATCCTGGTCACTTTAATGTGTATGACTGGATCTTGGCCATTTTTAGGCCCTCTTCAGGTCCATGTCAAGAAAGTATAGATTGGTGCGAAAGCAATCACCGTTTTTGCCATTGAAAGTAATGACAAAAACTGCGATTACTTTTGCACCAACCTAATACAATCATGATCTACAAGAGGCAAATGCATGCAAGAGTTTCTGCTTAAAAGCAAATTTAAATAAAACACAAAGACAAATGAAAAACTACTGGTGGTAAGAGGAAAAAAAAGAAGATAAAAATTATATTGGCAAATTACCATTATTTCTATTTAAATTTTGTAGAGTCCCATACATCTGACACCGAAAACTTCCATTTTGAAATCTCTTCTCATTCTTCATTCTCTCTCTCTCTCTCTCACACACACACACACACACACACACACACACACACACACACACACACACAACACACACACACACACACACACACACACACACACACACACACACACAGTGAGATACACAGCCATCCTGAGACAATCCTTGGGCGGTTCAAGCTACTTCGGGGAATTCAAAGGACCCCAAATTTGGATTACATTTGATAGCAGAAAATTTAGTAGGTAGAACACAAAGTCAAGAGAAGAGTCTGGGGTCACTGTTTTTTCCCACACCTCCCTCTGATGTCTTTTATAATCTAAAGCCTTAGAGTAGCTGTGGTATCAGCCTAGAGTATCACAGGGGCCCTTGGTCACTCGGTAGCACAGGGAGACCAACCTTGAGAATTACAATTCTGGAGAAGACAGACAATAAAAAGCTACACAGCACCGTGCCAGGTTGTGATAAAGCTTTGCGGCATATTCAGTGATAAGGGTGCCATGTGTCAGCCAGGCGAGTGAAGGAAGGTATCTCTGACATGGCATCAGAACACAGCCTTGCATGAAAGAAGGGAGAAAGCACACAAAAAACAAAGCAAGAGTGTTCCAGACACAAGGAATGGCAAAAATGATGGCTCTAAAGCAAGAAGAAAGGGCCTACTCTTCAAGTGGAAAAACAGACTTCACGATTATTAATAAGAAATCTAAACTGATACAATTAATAGGCAGAAAATACCAACAAAGACTCAACAAGAAAAATGTTTTGATGGATAATGCTTCTTATTAAGCATTAAATTCTCATGGTCATGCTGGAGAAATGAAAGAAATCTCTACTAATTGAGCATCTCCTACGTGTGGGGCATGCCTCTACTCATTCTCACGCGCCTTTGTACTCCTGTGTGAAGAGGAGATTATATCTTCATCTCTACTTGACAGATGAAGAGACAGACCCAGAGAGGATAAGAAACTTGGCCAAGGTCACAAAGCAAGTGGCAGAACTGCCAAAGCCCACGATTTTCCCACTAGTCCATAATGCCAAAAGCAAGAAGAGCTTCAACTACTCAGCGTTGCTGGTATCGGTATGTTTAGTCAATAGCTACATTTTTGCTTAAATACAGAGGACAAAATTAATTTGCAAAGATAAAGAGGTTCAGTGTCTTTAGCGTATCCTAATCACTTTCTTGTTGGCTGTCCTATTTCACTTGTTCCTTGGCCTTAGAGTTATCATGTGATAAAAGGAGGAACTTTCTTATATTCAGCATTACTTTGTTCTTAAAACTTTTATTACAAATGTAATACGTATGTCGTCCCTAAGTTTTTAAATTTAGAGACTGACTCCTTTAAAGTTACACTGTGAATTCTTTTCATACACATTCCATGATTTTATCATAACCTTTTTTGGCAAGCTTTGCTGTGAAGACTTGTTCCGCACAATCATAACCCCAAGGGGAAAAAATTAGACTTGTTGATACAGTCCCAGAAATATTTCATATTTCAAGCTCGTTCAGAAACACCCACTGCACTTTCCCAGAACTATCTTAGACTCTGAATTTAGGATTTAACAGCGATGGAATCTTTGCAGAGTCTTTTCTTGGTGGTTTGTCAAAAATGCCATATTAAATTGTTTTTGACTACCTAATAAAGCTAGTTTGCATCACGGTGCAGTATAACTTAGCCAAATATAAAGGGAAAAAAATGATCTGTAAGACTGTAACGTGATTCTTTAATTCAGTGGTTCTCAACTCTGGCTGCGCATTAAAATCACTCACAAAGATTTTAAAAATACCACTGTCTGGATCCCACCTCAAACCAATTAAATCAGAAATTCTGGGGGAGGAGCCTGGGCATTAGTACTTGTTTAAATAGCTCCCAGAGTGATTCTATTGTGCAATTGGGCCTGAGAACCACTGCCTTACTCCAAGCAAACAGAGAATCTTTACAATGAAGCTCCCTATTGACGGTACAGCTTCGCCAAGGGCATGTTCAAACACCCTGGCAAGCCACAGCTGGCCAAGTGCCAAAGCAGCACTGAGCCCTCCAGATCTCTGCCTGCCACCAGGTTTAAGGCATATATCGGGCCCCACCGTGCCTCTAGGAATCTCCTGAACCACACCTTTTCTTCCCAAAGGATGTTATGGGATTACGTTCATAATGATGCTTTAGATTAGAGATTTGTTACTTAAAAGTGTGGCCCCTAGACCAGCAGCCTCAGCATCACCTGGGAGCTTGCTGGAAATGCAGAAACTTAGACCTCACTCCAGACCTACTGAATCAGAATCTGCATTTTACCAAGATGCACAGTAAAGTTTGAGATCGACTGCTCTAAAGTGGTGGTTCGTTCTCAAACAATGATCCTTGGACCAGGAGCATCAGCATCTCCTAAGGAACTCGCTAGAAATGCAAATTCCAAGGCCCACCAGACCTACAGAATCAGAAATGCTGGGAGTGGGGCTTGGTAATCTGGGTTTGAATAAACCCTAGAGGTGATTCTCATGCATACTATAGTTTGAATATTTAGTGCTAGAATAATGACTTTCAACCCTGGCTGCCCATTAAAAACCCTAGGAGAAGATTAAAAATCCAGAAGCTCAGAGTACACCCCAGACCAATTCCAATTAAACAGAATTACTGGAAGTGGGACCCTGGTATCGATTTTTTTTTTTTTTTTTTACAGTTCCCCAGCTGACTCCAATGTGCAGTCAATGCTGACCCATTATTGTACGGACCCTCAACCCCTTCATCCTCTACACTCCCAGGAGATTTAAAGCTGCTTTAATTCTTAGGAAATCGGATCCAACTAGTGTTCCCTGGAATCTTCCTGGAAAAGTCAGAGCTTCCTGGGAGGATGAAAAAAAGTTCAGAGTGGCTTCCAGGATTTGCCTTTTATGGGAGGTAGTGGGGTGGAAGGACTGGGGAGTGGGACAGCCAGATGCCAAATGTGGCCTGTTTGCATCCTACTGAATTTTAAAACAGTTTTCAAATATTTACTGAGTTCAGAGACATTTTATTTCATCTGTTAATTCACACCAGAAAAATATATCCAACTTACTCTCAGAAAAAATTGCCATTCAAATAACTATATTTATATATTCACACACCATAACAAATTTCAAAATGTAACAATGAATTTATTTTTAAAAAATCTGGCAATAAAATAAGGCCTAAGGATGGTTTAGATAAATGTAGAAAGAACTAAAGATTGGTTTCAAAACGTTTAATTTTACCTAATAAACTACAGTCTTCTCTGAATACCTCCCCCACCGAACACATTTTGCCATAAATACTGACCCACAAAAAAGGAATCAAAATTATTAGAGAACGGGACAAATGACTAATGAGGTAAATTAAATGAACTAAATTTGTCTAGCCAGCTCAGCAACATTTTAAGAAGACTATAACAGCTTGAAATGTCACAGAGGCATAAATATTAGAAATTAAGAACTCCCCAGGTGATGTTTACCGTAAGGTGGCATCCATTTTAGAACAACAAATAAAACTTCTATCAATTTTTCCTCCACTGAGGAAGGGACACGGTAACTTGGTTCTTCCTTTGTGCAACAATGACAGCAATTTGAAAAAAGTACATAATAAAATGTCAGACTTTAAATATGTCAGAGTGAAGGGTCTGGTGTTCATCTGTAAAATGAGGGGCTGGCCCTTGTGGATGTCTCCCATGAACATATTCCAATCAGATGTTCTGAGAGCCCTTCCTATGCGGTCAGGTTCCAAGGATGCTCAGTTCCTGCTCATTCAAGGAAGACTGACAAACGCTTGCTGAATTAAAGGAGCAGCCAGTCATGTTCCTTTAAACCTCTAGTATTTGTCAACACTCTAGACTTTTTAGTAGTGTAGTAGAAAGTGTGATCTTACGTGATTTTAAAGACAAGGAACAGTAAACCAAGGGTATTATCAGTAATACTGTCAATAAATTCCTGAGTCCCAGAGGTGGCATATGGATTTCAGACGTTTTTAGAAAGACTTCAAAGAATATCATGTGTTCATCTGAGATTTCTGAAAGTGACTTTACTTATGTAATTAAAATGATATAGCAAGAATAAAAAGAGGGTGCTGAATAGAGTGTACAGGGCATAAAGACATTTATTCTACAAGACTGTCTTGGAGAGTAGAAGAATATATACTCTTTAATATTACGTAAAATATGAAGTGTGGAAGTATAAAAACATTTCATACATGTATGTGTATATACATATACACATACACACACAGAGTACTCACAGGTCCTTATGTTTTCTCCTCAGTTTGTTTTAAACCTAACACCTAACGCGACATCCCAAGGTACAGATGTAATCACTCCACGCTTGCTATGACTCATAAAGGTAAAGTTGATTCTGAAACACAGACACACACTCAGAGGCACAGGTACACACACACACAGTCTTCTTACATGCCAAAAGTTTTACTCTCAAGTGCTGTTTCTCTGTCAGCTTCCATTACTTTCTCTTTATAAATTGTCCCCACTCTGGAGAGAAGGAAGGAAGCAGCCTTATATAGGTAATTTTCTCCTGGAGACTGTTCTCAGCTATTTCTACATTCAAGATGTGTGGATGGGCCCTGTTTACAAAGTTGTCAAATTGACAAGATGGCATATAATGGTAAGGAGTGCCTCCAAAAACAAACAAAGACCTCCCAGTGTTTATACCCATACCATAAAGGCTCTCCCTGGTGAGAAAGTGCTTCTGCAGACCCCTCCCAGAGGTGGGCATGCCTCTGAGAACAGCCTCATTCCGGTCCCAGGACTCCTTCTGTGAAGGCATCTCCACCATTCTGGGCCATTCCTTCGGCTCCAGCAAACTTCCTAATCAGACTTGCACTGGGGCAAGCCCCTGATGGAGCCCCGCGTTTCTATGCCCTGTTTGTGTCCTTTGTGTATCCACCACGACTGCCAAGAGGGCACCCAGAGACTACAAATATGTGAGCTGCAGCTGAGCAAAGGGATGTGTTTACTTTCCATCCTGAACTACAACTTGACCTGTAGCAAAAACAAAAATACTGCAATGTGTATTTTTTTCCCAGAAATGATAATTATAGTACTCCAAACATTTTTCAAACTTCAACTACCAAAATAGAAAAGGCATTTCAACAAATAATTTATTAAATAGGTACTTATATTCTTGGTAGCCCTTAGATGGAAATCATACTTTTTTTCCCCTTCATAGCCATTAAAGGGCTTGGCTTCTGGCTCAAAGCCATCTTCCAGCGCAAGATGGGGTTCAGCCTCCCAAGTAGAGGTAGGCAGAAAAAGTACTCCCTGTTCATCACAGTCAGCATGGGTTTATAAGCACCTTTTTCTATTTCAAAATACCAGCAATTTAAGCAGTACAGTGTGTATATGGAGGAACTTCTGCACATCTGGCTGATGGGATGTGCTGGAATGGAAGCCTAAGGCTAGAGACACCCTTGGTCCCAAACACAGGAGGTACAGTACTTACACTCCTTTCAGCAGCATCATGAGAACCCCAGCTTATTTTAACAACTCTCTCTTAAGGGAATGCTCCCCTCACCTGGTCCCTTACTTCTAGTTCAAGTCTTTTTGATCCCAGGACGCCCATCAGGGTATACCCTTGTAACTACCACTGTCAGGCTTCCCAACACTCTTTAGACCACTGGTTCTCAAAACTGAGCAG
The DNA here is from genome assembly GCF_009828535.3 of Hylobates moloch. NCBI lineage: Eukaryota > Metazoa > Chordata > Mammalia > Primates > Hylobatidae > Hylobates > Hylobates moloch. The sequence continues at coordinate 88,735,483 of NW_026652290.1, forward strand.
GCCAAACGCTTTTTTAAGCACAGATTGCCAAATCTTATCCCCAGTTGCCAAATTAGCTGGTCTTGGGTGAAGCCTCAGGATGTGCATTTCTAACAAATTCATAGGCTCCTGATGCTGCTGTCTAGGCACCGTGCTTTGAGAACTACTACTTTATACCATATCCACTTGCAAACATCAGTCCCTTGCAAGCTCCACCATCTTCTCTCCTCCCCCTAAAAACAGCTGCTTTCTCTCTTTCTGTATGCTAGTCTCTCTTTTCTACAAATGCACAGTAGAGCTGGCTCAAGGTATAGAGGACAGCAACAAGCTTGATGGACCTGAACAAGAGCCGTCCCAGCCGATCTCATCCTCTTCTATACCATACAGCAACCCACACAGAGCCCAGCATCAAGGCCTGAGAGAGAATTCAGAGAGGAGTACAATGGAGGGAACAGGCAAACTGTTGAGGCTTCCACAGCAAGAAGAGATCATGACTGCTGCCAAAGTGAACACTGTGTTTTGCGTCAGTGTTGCTCCCATATTCCAGGATTCTCTTCCATTTTCAAATGTCACAGGACATCATGATTCCACAAATAAGTCTCAACAGATTATGGTGAAACGGCTCTCACAAAGCCACATGCCAGTAGTTGGGAATTTGTGTTATTTGCAATTAGAGTGTCACGAAATTTAATTCTATAAATGTGGGGATTGGGCTCCACACAGGTGCTAGGGACCTAAGTTCCTTTCAGCTTTTTTGCCCATTCGATCCCTATGGTGCAGCCCTTGTCCATATGGTATTCCACCTTGTGGGAGAGGGGAAAAGTAGAAGGGGAAGGCACAACTCTAAACGGCATTATGGGAAAAGGAGCACTGTTATTTCTGCTCACTTCATGGACCAGGACTCAGTCACGTGGCCACACCTCTCTCAATGGTGTCTTTATTCTGGGTGACTGTATCTTTAAACATTTTATATCTATGCAAGAAGAGGAGAATGAACAAATGTATATGGGGACAATTAGAAACTTCTGCAACAAGTTTTCTAAGACAATGAACTGTAAGAATAATGGAAGTATTTTGCCTCAAGAGTGAATGTAAGGAAAGCATTCTGAAGAATCACTTGAGAAACACTCAAACAAGCAAAACGTGTACTTCTTACCAAAGCTCTACATCTATTTGTTACAAGATAGAAGATTCTTATTCATTAACTCCAGGAATATTTAACCAACTGCTAAATAAGAGACACTATAATAAGTTGGGTATTTTAATAAAAGCAATGATATATAGAAAACCCTTTGTCATCCACAAGCCTAGATTTTCTGTACACATGAACTTTAAGCAGAAAGCCCAGGCTTCTTTCGCAGTATTCTATAGCTCAGAATTTTCAACAAATCAATCTAATCTTTCCTACAAAAAAGATGAATTGGAGATTTGAAGCTTTAACTACAAGAGAATAGGGGAATCAATATTACATACAAATGTGGGAATAATTCTGTCTACAAGACTTAACTTGTCAAAGGAGAAGAAAAGTTGTCTTAGTTAGAAATCGTAGATATGAGTAAAGAAAACAGTGACTTAGAAAAGCCAAAGGACTTGCCCAAGGGTCATTTACCTATGAATGTCAAGGCAGGGCCAGAAGCCCAGTCTCCTGGGGAATCCTACACTGCTTCCATCAAAACACACAGTCATCATCCTAACCTTCTCATTTTTCAGTCTGTAGTCTGCATCTTTCCCTGATAGTTATTTGATCTCTTACATAATATTTAAAATTGCTTAGAATCTAGCTGAAAAAGTGTTTGATTACAAAGTTCCTTTACCATGAAATCGGCTAAATATACAAACCAAACCAAGACAAAAATAACCCTTTATTAGTGGAGTGGCTAAGAAAGGTCAGAAGAGCAACCTTTGGTCATAGGACAGCTGTAGTGCTGTCCACCAGCCAGGTGCTGATAGGCTACCCACCCACACAGGCAGAGCCTTGCCCGCTGAGACACAGTGAACAAACGGGCTAGGAATGGGAGGGAGGGCAGGCCTGCAAGATGGAATACAAGGGCAATCTGTCTGTACACCAAGGGTCTTGGGGCTGGAGCCCTAGACAGAGTGAGCGCCCATGAGGAACAACCTAGGGCCTCCATACCATACGGACTTCTCTGTAACAACTGAATCCCCAGAAGTTTAGACCTCCGGCAGTCTCCTTAACCCATTGAGAAGATGAAGTCCAGCCAGAGAAAAGTAGAAGCTCTTTCACCAGAGCCACTGGTAAGACTAGACAGGGTCTCTCAACCTGAAAGATGGTAGAACGCTTCATGTGGAAGTTGTGTGTCTGCTTCAGGTCTTGGCTTGTTATGGCTCCCACCTCTGAAAGCTTTCTGTCTACAAGACCCTCTCATGCTGCCATGGCTTCCTCACAGTTCAAACAGTGCTTCTCTGCTCTTGTTCTCATCCTTGGTTTTGTGAGGGAAGTGAATTACCTGAACATCTCCTGTTGATGGTTGAAAGACTCTGTCCCTATACCGAGGGGATGTGTCTGCCTGCCTAGTCTTGTGAAGCCACTGCAGATCTGCCTAGCAAATGAGGAGGATGAAGCCAGCCTTCTCTATTTCTTCCCCATTTTCCCTCTTCCTTTCCTTTTCTTTCCTTTTTTTTTTTTTTTTTTTTTTGAGACGGAGTTTCACTCTGTTGCCCAGGCTAGAGTGCAGTGGCGCGATCCTGGCTCACTGCAACCTCTGCCTCCCCAGTTCAAGCAATTCTCCTGCCTTAGCCTCCTGAGTAGTTGAGATTATAGGCGCACACCACCACGCCCAGCTAATTTTTGTATTTTTAGTAGAGATGGGGTTTCACCATGTTGGTCAGGCTGGTCTTGAACTCCTGACCTTGTGATCCACCCGCCTCAGCCTCTCAAAGTGCTGGGATTACAGGCGTGAGCCACTGTGCACGGCCCCTTTTCTTACCATTTTTAAAGTCACTGCTACTCTCATTTTCAGGAAAGTCATTTATTAAAATTTGGGGTTTATGTCAATGCTATCCTCTGTCCATGTTATACTTAAAAAACATAAAGGTGTGTCTTGAATAGGGAAAGCACTACACATACAAAAAAGGAGCCTTGTGGGAGGTCAGATATAAACAAGGGGGAGTGGTAGTACCACAGGTTTTCTTTAGTGATACTGGGAGCTTGATGGACTGGCTCAATGTGAATATCTATTCTAAGTAATTTTTAACAACAGATTAAGAAGCCACCTTTTGTCCCTGACTTACTGCCCATTTTCTGAGCTCCAGGATCTAGGCTATTGCTCCAATTCCTAGTTCTACTTGGACATACTAGTTCTTCACTGTCTTCCCTATTCAAGATAGTTTCTTCCAAAGAGGCTAAGGGAATCCCATAGCCAGATATTCTACATTTAAAAAACATACACACGTGGGCAAGGACTTCATGTCTAAAACACCAAAAGCAATGGCAACAAAAGCCAAAATTGACAAATGGGATCTCATTAAACTAAAGAGCTTCTGCACAGCAAAAGAAACAACCATCAGAGTGAACAGGCAACCTACAGAATGGGAGAAAATTTTTGCAACCTACTCATCTGACAAAGGGCTAATATCCAGAATCTACAATGAACTCAAACAAATTTACAAGAAAAAAACAAACAACCCCATCAAAAAGTGGGCAAAGGACATGAACAGACACTTCTCAAAAGAAGATATTTATGCAGCCAAAAAACACATGAAGAAATGCTCATCATCACTGGCCATCAGAGAAATGCAAATCAAAACCACAGTGAGATACCATCTCACACCAGTTAGAATGGCCATCATTAAAAAATCAGGAAACAACAGGTGCTGGAGAGGATGTGGAGAAATAGGAACACTTTTACACTGTTGGTGGGACTGTAAACTAGTTCAACCATTGTGGAAGTCAGTGTGGCGATTCCTCAGGGATCTAGAACTAGAAATACCATTTGACCCAGCCATCCCATTATTGGGTATATACCCAAAGGAGTATAAATCATGCTGCTATAAAGACACATGCACACGTATGTTTATTGCGGCACTATTCACAATAGCAAAGACTTGGAACCAACCCAAATGTCCAACAACGATAGACTGGATTAAGAAAATGTGGCACATATACACCATGGAATACTATGCAGCCATAAAAAAAGATGAGTTCGTGTCCTTTGTAGGGACATGGATGAAACTGGAAAACATCATTCTCAGTAAACTATCGCAAGGACAAAAAACCAAACACCGCATGTTCTCACTCATAGGTGGGAATTGAACAATGAGAACTCATGGACACAGGAAGGGGAACATCACACTCCGGGGACTGTTGTGGGGTGGGGGGGGGGGGGAGGGACAGCATTAGGAGATATACCTAATGCTAAATGACGAGTTAATGGGTGCAGGAAATCAACATGGCACATGGATACATATGTAACAAACCTGCACATTGTGCACATGTACCCTAAAACCTAAAGTATAATTTAAAAAAAAAAAAAAAAAACATACACAATGTTTGATACAGGTGGCTATCGATACATGCTAGGGATTTTACTCGATCTCAAAGACTTAAATAAGAGACTTGAGACATCTCAAATGACCTTCAAGATTAATGACTGTGACTCAAAAAGGCAATTCAGTCAAGGTATCATTACTGGGTCTCCTATAAAAAAGGGATGGATCATAATTGCCCCAGAAAGTGAAATTTTACACTGGCCAGTACACTCACTGAGGTATTTCCAGAAATTGCTCTTCTTGGTTCTGGACTATGCATTTCAGAGATTCAATCTATTGCCAAATACAGCATGCCGGCTTTTTAATTGGTCTCAGATTTCTATTTTTTGGTAAAGAACCATCACTTTCTAGAAACTTGTTATTCCTCTGCACTCCCATCGCCAGGCCTTCTTTTATAAAGAAAATAGTTTTGACTAGTTCATGACTTCCTACATACGTGATAATGGGCTAAAACCAATTGGGTGGTTGGCTTGTCACCAGCTAAGTGATTTTCCCCTATACAGGGGCTTCACAGCACACCTGATTCAAATGACAAATCACTACATGGCATGCATCCTCTGGGTCACTGTTTCATAAATAACTGAATTCATGAATGTTAAAGCAATGAATTGCAAGGGTCTACTCTGTTGGTTTCTGAGCAATAAATCTTGTATAATTCATGGTTGTTCATATTTAGCAATAACCTCATACCTAACTCTTCTACCCATTACCCACTTAAGAATGCATCAGAAGGCACCACCTCATCTAAGCCTCTGATGAGAATGTTGCTGACAATGGAACTTGTCACCAGTAAGCCTCCTTTTGAGTCAGAAAAGGATTTTTCAATTTGTAATTACAAGGGCACTCTGGAATCTAATTTCCATTCCAAATTATGTTATTGTGAAGCAAGAATTATTAAATTAAGACAATGATTCTACACTGGAAAATAACTTAGACTAACTTCCAATAATAATTTAAAAGTAAGTAATCTAAGTTTAATCTGCTAGAAATATGTAAAGCTAATAGAGTTCTTCAAGTGAGTTTTCAGTAATGGGTCTAAAACCGACCTGTACCAGTAATCCTAGTGAAATGGTTTTAACATGAAAATTCTGCTCAGCAGTTGATCTTCTGATATTATTTCTGAATGAATATATCTAACAGTTGAGGTCTTACTATCAATATGTTTAGTCTGCTAGACCTGTTTATTAAGGCTGGGAACCATATTATCTTTATATTACTCAGAAAGCCAAGTGGTATTCATTCTTTCATTTGCAAATGTTCCTGAGCAGCTACTTGACCCACAGTGAGTATGATACCCAGTCCCTCACCTCCACAAACTCACTACTGAGCTCGGAGACCAAGAGGAACATTAGCTAGCATGGATTGGTCTCAGCCATGGACTCAGTCCTGGGCCTGTCATTAACTGCTTACGTGATTTGGACAATTATTTTCATCTCAATGGGCTTCCATGTCCTCTTGTACCAACAGGAAGGGTAGCATATGAATCCTAAGGTTCTCTGCACTCCAAGAAGAGAGAACAATAGAGGAAATAATTTAACAAAAGAAAACAATAATCAAAGAGGTAACTGCAGGCAATCTGTTATATTTTGGGGGTGGGTACATAGGATAATTTAATACATTCATACAATTTGTAAAGATCAAATCAGTGTAAGTGAGATATCCATTGAGGCACATGACGGGCAGGAACAAAAAGGATTGTGACTAGAGAAAGGAGAGACTAGGGTGCATGGCAACTGTTAAAAAAAATTTTTATCAGGGTTTTGAAATACAAATACGATTTAAAGCAGGTAAAGTGAGGATGTTGGGAGTAGAGACTAAAAGTAAAAGGAGAGTGATGTGTGATGTAGCACAGTGGCCATGCTCCCGTATGTCCTACTTCCCAAGGACACAGCCCTACTGTGGATGAGCATACTATGGCCTTATCTGCCTCTGTGCTTTTCATCAGATATGTCCATCTCCTACAATGCTCTTCCCCAACATTCATCCATCTGGCCAGACTGCTACCACCTACCATCCAACATTTACTGAGCAACCATAACATCCTGGGCACTTTGCTAGAGATCTGGAGAGACAAGGTTGAACAATACATGGTTCCCACTCTAAAAGGGCACTGTGGTCATCTTTAAGCAAAAGCCTTCTCCTCTGTGAATATCCCTTTACCTCTGCCTCCCCTGCAAGTTGGATTCCTTCTTTCAGTCTATTTTCACAGACTTTATGCACAACCTACTTTATAAAATGTTCACATTGCATCATTAATTATTTACACTTATATCAGGGTAATCCATGACCAAATGTGATTTCCATGAAGACTGGGCCTGAGTTTCATACATTTTTGTTTCCTCGTAGCCCAACATAATGCCTAGACCACAGCAGGCAGGAAATCAGCTATTACATCCTTTACTGACACCTTCTACTATTCTTAAATCTCTTTTTTTTCTCTGTTTCTTTCTATCCACCTACCTACGTACCTGTCTGTCTAGTTTGTTCTACCACTTACTACTAGTCTGTGGGCCTGTCACCTTTCCTAGCTTCAGCTTCCTCATCTATAAAATAATAAAAGTCTCTACCTTACTGACTTGTTGAGAGGTTTAACTAACACATCAACGGCTTAGACTAATACCTGGCGCATAAGTATGCATCTATTATTAGTTCTGATTATCATTAGCTGCTGACCTTTAAATAGTTACAAAAGATTCTGGGATCTTTTTATAAATCATGGAACACAGTCAACAATGTAAAGTCTAACAATCAAATGATACAGGGGCAGAGGACTCAAATACCTTAGTACCATAATCAGGTAGCACCAACCCAAAGTATGCAAAAACATATCAAGTTTACAAAGCCTTCCTATCCTAGCTACACAACAATCGCAAAAGGCCTGAACTCTTTTACTGTGTAATTGTTACCATTATCTTACTTTGGAAATGTCTGTACACAACGAATTGCACATTACTATAATACGTACTTCAACCACATAGATCTTGTTAACAAAGGAACATTGTAAAGTGGATACAGTACTTGAGTAGCTGAGCAGAGGGTGTGTCTCGAGGTGTAATTAACTTTATGGACTATTCAAAGGTCTCCAGGTCCAGCATGGTAATTATTTTAAATAGCTAAAAATGTGCTCTATTGGAAGCCCTGGGTGGTCACGTGGTTCAACGAGTCCAAGCTGACTCTAGCTTAGGGTCCCCAGTATAGCACTACTTACCTTAAATAGTATGCTGAAATTCTTAAAATCAGTTCTGAAAACAAACTGCCTAAATTTATTTGTAATTTTTAAAGGGCTACGGTACATTAAAATGAATTTGAAAGTACCCAAGAATCTCTGATTTAGATAATTAAGAGATCACACAAAGCTGTAAAATACTCCAGTATGGAAGTAATTCCTTTCTTACCCAAGCACTCTAAATTCTGTTTCCATTATATACGCTACTTATATGCTTAAAAGCTCATTTGAAAGAAAGTAAAGCAGGCTTAGATTGGATAATGCACTGCAGTATTTCTCTAACCAGTCCTTGGTGTGACATATTTAAGGAAACTGAGGAAAGAGGACAACAAAAGACAATGGACTAGAATTAAGAAAGCAAATTTCAGCCCCAGAGCCATTACTGACTTTGCAATAACAGCTCCTATGAGAACAACCATTTCCGAAGTATTAAATGAAGCATTTAGGGAGTTATAGCGTAAGCATCCCAGGAATAAAACTGGCATCATTAAATCTGGGGAATTTAATTCATGAAGCTGATTTATACCACACATTTTTAATTTTTCTACCTCAAGAATCGTATCATTAAGGAAGCAAAAACATAGTATCATAATACTATCAGAAGCAGAGCTTGCCCCTTCTGCAATGGTAAATTACTACCTAAATTCATGGTGAATCTGAAGAGCGATAAGTAGTGAAATAACTCTTACAAACACCAGCAGCTGCTGAGAGCAAAGCTTCTCAGGCTACACAGTTATTGGAATCCAATCTTGGATATTCAAGATTTCAAATGGCACTTAAAACTATTCAGTTATGCAGGGGGAGAAGGGTTTACCACCCTGCCACCTTTTATTAACTACACGCTCTATTAACTGGTACAGGTATATCCCCACATATATAGTACTATACCAACAGACATTCAAATTAAAGACTGAATGCTACTAAAGTATCCTAAAGATTTTTTTAATTAAAGAATGTTAACTATATTGAATATATAAAACTGCAAAATAAAGAGACAAATCCCCCAAGAAACAAAATAATAGGACTTATAAATTCAAATCAATAAAATTGTTCTTCAAAGTCACCTTAGGAAGCTATCTAGTATCCCAATTCTGCCACTTCTCAACACTTTTCTGTAATGTTCCTTTTGACATTTTCTTTAAAGGCAGTTCATGAGATATACAATAAAATCAGCCTCAGTGCCTAATAGTTTGAGCTTGTGTTTTAGCAAAAATAGAATTCCCCAAAGTGCTTGCCTATTTTATTAATCGGGTATGACTCCATATGCCTTTTGGCTGTTTCCCAAAATAAAATCCAACTTCAAAAAATCAAAGTTTGCCATTACCAAAGGCATTGAAAAAACTGCTGCAGACACTGAAGGCAATTAAAAACAAAAAAAGGAAGGAAGGAAAGAAAGGAGGCAAAGAGCAAGAGACACAAAAAACATTCCTCCTTCATGCAAGGGCAGCTAAGTTAGGACAAGAAAATGGGCCTCCAAGGTAATGGCTGTGAAAAGAGGACATCTTCTGGATTTTAAAATTTGTTTGAGATTTGTGTCAAAGAGTCCCCACCTAAGAATCTCAATGTGAGATACGCCTGACTACACTTTATTCTACTGCTTTTTCGCCAGCTGGTAATTCCCTTTCCCTGAGTAGGCTAGGGCAATATATTTGCAATTCCATGGAAATGTTAATGCTAATTATTTTTCTTACTGAAAGTAGAAAAGTAAGAATTTGAGTTTAAACTCGGCTCATATCTAGTCATCTTACTACCACCAGAAAACGGACTAATAAAAATGGTTTTTGAAAAAAGTCCCATCAAGAAAGATGTTTGCTTTATAAAGGTTAATTGTAATAGTGAGTAAATGAGCATTTTAAACAGTACTGATTGCAGCTTTTCAACAGTATCCAAAGCCTTTTGTTTCATGACGACATTTAAATTCTCATTTTCTCCCCCAAAAAGGAAATTTAATTGGGAAAAAGCACATACCATACCTGCATAAAAGTCATACATTTTAATTTACATTAAAAACTTCTTTGGAAAGTATCTCTGTATCCATCTTACAAGTTAAGAATATAAGCACTCATGTTAAATTTCTGTTTATGGTTTTGGATTTAACAGTAGTTATGTAGGACCAAGGATCAAAAGACTGTATGAAAACACTAGTTTTTACAATGCTACTGCAATAAAATTTCCTCTAAGCTGATCACGTAGAGGTCTCAGCTGCCAATGTTAAACACCGTGGTGTTTCCAGATCTCCAGTGGCCTCTGTGGAATGAGGCAAAACAGGCAGGAGAGACTCAAGGTTATACTAGCTTCCTAAATGGCTGAAAAATGAAGTCCAAATTCTATGCCATGACACTCAAAGCCCTTGGCCACCTGGACTCAACCAACCCCATGACGTATTCCCCAACTGCCCATCTGTTCGGCTATGGCAGCACCTATGCTCCAGTCACATGAGAGCTATTGCAGCGTCGTCTGTGCTCTCCTTTCTTACCCCATGTCCCTATGCCTTCTCTGCTTCCCCAGCTGGCAAACTCTTAATTATCCTGCAAACCTCAGCTCCACAGGGGTGAAGACCTCCTGAACTTTTGAAAAGAGTTAAGCACTGGCATGCACAGGTGCTATGGAAGAACCTCTCAAATGGCACTCAAGACCCCGTACGTATGGCAAGAGAAAGGGATCTAGTGTCTTTGTGTCTGCATTGTGCCTGGGACAACACTGGTGATCATTAGATCTTGATGGACTGAACAGTTGAGACAATAAAGTAACAGGATCGGTTATGAATATGAGATCCAGAATGAGACCATCTGGGTTCCAACCTCGGCTCTACCTCTCCCTGCTGTGAAATCTTGGGCAAGTTACTTCACCACTTTAACTTACTTCAGGGGGTTCTTGGGTATATTAAATAACATAATCCATAGAAAATGCCTAGGGACATCTGATATATAAGCATGCTCTCAATGTTAGTTATCATAACACCACATTCTCATTTTCAAAAATAGGAGATTTGTTTTTAAACAAATGAACCAAACTAATATAGGTTGCTGGTGGGCAAGAGAACATTAACCATGGAAGACATGGTTATCAAAGAGAAGATATCAGAAGAAGAAAGACGGCAGGAAGTTGGGAGGGGGAAACAAATACACCTGAGTTAAGGGCTCAAACACAAAAACAGAAAACAATAAGAGGAAACAGAAGTCAGAAGTGACAAACATTTAAAATGAACAGAGAACTGAATGCTATTTTAAAGTCACAAGATCAACAGAACAAAGAAAACAATCGCGTCACAGGGCCTTAATGTCATGTATTTGCTACAAATTAGGATTATTTATAAACTGCCATCATTTCTGAATCTCACCACTGAATATGATGACCACTGTATATAACCACGTCCCAGGTATTTCAGATGTGCTGCGTAGATCACCTATGTCAGAATATTTCCCAAAAGCCCCCTTTAAATTGATTTACTCATGCACTTCTCATTTTGAGATAATAATTGGCTTCAGGAAAAACGAAATGAAGCTTTATGCTCAGATTCTAACATAAGCTTCAGAAATAAGAGAAATAATACCAAAAGAGCTAGTCCCTCTAGGAGGCACAAGACCTCCTTCTTAAAATCAGTGCATTTAGTCTCTTCAATGTGGCAAGTAAGGGCTGTGTACCAAGAACGTGGTACATTATCAAGAACATGGAATGTGAATGGCCTGGGCAGCCTTAACAAGTAGCTAATATCAAAACTACCTATTCTGGGGTGTCAATGAGTCTATTTCAAGTGGCAAGAAAATGTGCTCTTGTTAATGATGCAAATAGGAGATGAGAATATTAACTAAAGTACTTCAAGGAGCTGTAGTTTTTACTGAACCATGTGTTCAGTCTGATGTCAATCACAACTGTCCAAAGAAGTAAATCAAAAGGACAAAGCTACTACTGAAACTGTCAAAAGTATATGTATCTTTTAATGTTGCAGAGAGTAAGTCCTCTCTCAACCAAATTACCATGTTGTCCTAATAACAAAAAGCCTTCTTTATGACTAGAACCTTAGTTTTAAGCCTTAGGACACCTCCCTCTTGAATAGGAAGCCTATAAACCACTCAGCTACTCTACTGATTGCTGGAAACTTTCTTTAAATATGCTAGCATTTAATTAGCAAATTCCACTTGTATTTATTACAGGGATAGTGTCAGGATACATCAGGCTAATGACTACAGCAGGTGAGAGGAAGGGGAAGTGGGGAAGGCAGTGGGAGGAGACGAGGAGACAGAACCGATAGAGCCTGGATTTTAAACAACTCTAAGTGGTGACACACAGGCCTAGGACACAGCTCTGGGACCATCATCTCATTTTAACAGAGAGGGCAAGGAAGGTGCCTAGAGGTTAAATGACTTGTTCAAGGTCACAGATCCATGGAGACCTCAAGAGAGAGACCCAGTGGAAACAAAACTTTTGATCAAGACACAGACACCTCAGTCATCTGACCCTGCCAACAGAGCAGTGATCTATAGATGTGATTTCCTATTGAGCGAAGGCAGCTTTACCTTGTTTCTGAAGCTGATTCCTTGGTTTAGTGGCTTTATACCACCTCTGCATTGCACAGAAAAGGGGAACCTGGACATGGCAGAATAAAGAGCTCAAGCGGCTGGGCACAGTGGCTCACCCCTGTAATCCCAGCACTCTGGGAGGCCGAGGTGGGTGGACTGCCTGAGCCCAGGGGTTCAAGACCAGCCTAGGCAACACAGTGAAATGCCATGTTTACAAAAAATACAAAAATTAGCCAGGCAGGGTGGTGTGCACATGTATTCCCAGCTACTTGGGAAGCTGAGCCTGGGGAGGTGGAGGCTGCAGTAAACCATAACTGCACCACTGCACTTCTGCTTGGGTGCCAGAGCAAGACCGTCTCAAAATGCAAACAATAAAAAGAGCTCAAACATGAAAAGTGAGAGAAGCAGGACTCAAAGAAGAGTCTGTCATGTTACCTGGGGCCTTGCACTCCTGCATGGTGCCTTGAATTTCTCCCTCTCTGCTGGCTCTTTCTATTTATAAACATGCTACATTTCTAAAATTCAGAAAGTAAACACTCCTCCTTGAGCTCTTACTTTACTTCAGGCTACAACTCTAACCTGCACCTGTTCCCTTAGTCCTAACTTCTTGAAAGCATAGTTAGTGCTCATTTAGGTGCAATGTGCCTGCTACCCAGTGCTGCACAGAAGATCAGCATGTACAATCCTCCTCCACCCACCACCACCATCACCTCCTTGGTCTAGGAAGCCCTCCTGCCTTTCTTCTCCATTTACTGAAATCCTGTTTTTCCTTCAATGTTCACAGAAAATGCCACAATTTCTGATTTTCCTAGTCAGAATATAACTCCTTTCTCGGTAATCCTGTGCATTTTCCTTGTACCTGTAAATTATGAAAGTACTTATTACATTCTACTTTCTATTCTAGTGAGTGGTGTTCATGCCTGTCTCCCCAAGAAAACTGGAAGCCTCTTGAGTTAGGGCCATACCTTATTTATCACTCAAATGCTCACTGCATTTAAACCTTCTTTGGTTAGAGTTTAACTGACATCAATTTATTCTGGATCTTCATATTATTGTTTTTAAGATCTCAGAGATGCAGTGGAGATAGGTCTTCAGCTTTGAAGATCCTACAAGGATCCCAAACTCCAAACACTCAGAAAATAGACCCCTGAAATGAAATAGATTTGAGTCTAGAATAAGGAAGAAAGAGAAAGGTAACAGAAATTGAACATATATAATCTGCTATGACAGTATTTCATATTTCAGGCCCCAAATACTGCCATGAACCACTTTAGCTTTGTTAAACTGGTAAACAGGTGAGTAAAAAATTGAAATATGTTAATATTGCTGGAAACAGGCCAATAAACAAAGCTATTTCAGTGTAAAGGGGAAAATGCAAAAGCTGAGAGGAAAGAAAGGCAAACAGAAAATAGAAGAGGTATGGTGGGCGAGATAGTAAGGGAAGAGAGAAGAGGGGTGAAAAAAGGATGTCAGAAAAAGTTACAAAGCATTTAATCACCACAGACACAGGAGCTAAGTGGTCTGGACAAAAGACAAAAGAATAAGGGAAGGACTGCAACATCTGCACCATGCAGAATGACAGCCTTCTGAAGAGGACAGAGTCCAATGTGAGTGGCGGGATTCTGGGTGGACGGCACCACATCTGTTACCTGCTGAAACGTCTGAACTGACCTGGATGCTCTTCCCACCTCTCTGCTTCCCCGTCCACCACCTCCAACATGCTGAGGAGCAGAATCAGAAACAGAGCCCTGGCAATGGCTTCAGCTGCACAGCTGGTCATGCTCTGAAGCCAGGACAGACTGGGCTCAGGAAAGAGGCTGTTCGACTACAGAACAGATTCTCCCATTAATCAGGAATGCTCATGGGAGGAAGAATTGGAGCCAGTCAGCTACTGGTCTGGATATGGCTAATAATTTCTGTCTTTGGTTTCTGGGGGATCTGTGCCAGGGTTTCTTCCAACTGCACACAGCAAATATGATTTTCCTTCTGTATCTGAAAAACTGGCAGCAAAAATATTGAAAAGAAATGGGACTAGGGCCAAAAGGGTAAGCTTAAATGAAATTAGGCATAAACTAAAATCAAATGACAGGTCAAAAAATACTAAACCTATGATGTCTCTTCCTTTCAGAGGATAAATGTGGTGTTGTAGTAGGAGTTACATCTTGTTTTCTAAATTCTGAATGTGTTTTTATACTTACGGATACATTCTGATAATCTGTTCACAGCACCTTTATTGATTGTTTTCAATCAAGGAACTGGTCATTCTATTCTTAACTCCACATGGCTACCTCTCTTCTCACAAACTTGCAATGGCAATAAAGTTCCCATTCTTTTAGCATACTATGAAAGTTATCTTTTATAATTTAGGCTCCTCAATGGCAATAAAGTCCCATTTTTTTTTAGCATATCATGAAAGTTATCTTTTATAATCTAGTTCCATAGTTCCAATCCATTATTATTATTATTGTTATTAATTATTATTATTTTGAGACAAAATCCCACTCTGTCACCCAGACTGGAGTGCACTGGCACGATCTCTGCTCACTGTAACCTCCACCTCCCAGGTTCAAGTGATTCTCCTGCCTCAGCCTCCCAAGTAGCTGGGATTACAGGCACACCCCACCATGCCAAGCTAATTTTTATATTTTTAGTAGAGACAGGGTTTCACCATGTTGGCCTGGCTGGTCTTGAACTCCTGACCTCAAGTGATCCGCCTGCCTTGGCCCCCCAAAGTACTGGGATTACAGGCGTGAGCCACTGTGCCCAGCCCCAATCCATTATTTTTTTAAATCATCAGACACTCATTAACTATCCCCTAGATGCCAGGCACCGTCTCTGCTTTCAGAGGATATTGGCAGGCACATAGGAAAATAAAATGTGGTATGATAAGCACACAGACATAGACTAAGTACAATAAGGTCCTACCACATGAGTCCTCAGTTAGGGGATGGAGGAAGAATGATTTAAACGGTATGGGCTTCTCCACATGCTCTGGAGTGTGCACGCGATATGACACTCAACAATCTTTCATTTCCCCCAGCTAGCCTTGGTTCCACTGGGATTCTAGTGTGACAATAATCATGCCTGAAACAGTAGATGCATGTAGTGAAAAACTTACAGAAAGAATCTATGAACAATTTTAAAGGGAAGCCAAACAAATTGGGATATGGGTTTTGTTGACATCCCTGGGGAAGAAACAAAAGCCTTCTCCAAAGGTCAGAGAAACACAGCCTGCAAAAGAGACAGAGGATTAGATAAAACAGCACAAGACAAAGCTGAAGAGCTGTAACCAAGAGCTACCAAGGTGGAATTTTCACAATTTTACTGATGTGTTTCAGGTAGTGAAACATTCTAATGACTTGATTTCCAAATAGCATCACCATACGAAGAAATGCACTCAGAATCACTTTTGCCTCCAGTATACTCTCAGTTTCTCAGCAGGTAATTGACTCCCCTTAGTTTTTGCCCAGTCTTACCCATCTTAGGAAATGGTACCAACTGCTCAAGCCAGAACCCTAGGGTCACTCTGAAGTCTACCCCCCAACCTCACCCCCAAATCCAACCTATTTGAGCCCTTTTAACTGTATTTCCAAATGGAACAGAGAATATACTCCCTTCTATCCAACTCCTCTGCTAGCACCCTGGCGCAGCCACATAGCAGTCTCCTGGCTGCACTCTCCTTCAGTGGCCTAAATAATCTCTCTGATTCTACTCTAGCTTCCTGCTATAATCCATTTTCCACATGGCAGCCACAGTTGATCTTAAAAAGGGCATCCTCTCATCTCCATCTAAAGCTTTAAACTCTTTCATAGATTCCCATTATACTTAGAATAAAATCCAAACTCCTTACCATGTTGTCTGTGTAACTGAGCCCTTCCCTACCTCTCCAGCTTCCTCTTCTGCCACTCTCCCCAACACTCACTCAAAACGCTACAGCCACATCACAACTTTAAGTCCCTCGGGACACAAAACTCTTTCCCCCATACTGGTGTCACTGAACATGGGCAAGTTCACTCTGTCTAGAATGTTCTTCCCCGAGCTCTTTGCACAGCTAGCTCCTTCTTACCTTTCAGTCCAACTCAAAACATCAGCTCTTCAGAGAAGAGACTTTCTCAAGCTATCCTATCTCAGTCTCAGTACCCTGTAAGTCAACAGCAATCATACAATTTTATTTTTGCCCCTTAAGACTGAAAGCTCGGGGGGACTAGAACCTTATCTGTCTTGTTTGCCCTGAATCTAGCACAGTGTCTGAACAGAGCAGGTGCTCAATAAATATTTGTTGAATGAATGAATGAATAACAGATTAGGGAAAACTAAGTAGGCATTTGCTAAGGGCTGATAACTACCCTGTCCAATGTAACTCTACAGAATAAACATATAAACTTCAGACAAAACAAGCTTTTGTGGGTCATTTAACTTTTAAGGCTACTTTTGAGAGCTGCATTTAATTTTAAGGCTATAAGGATTTGTATGTAATAGCACTGCTTCCTAATATTTCCATGTCAGAACCAGACAAATGGCCCACAATCACTGGTAAGATGAGAGCAGAGACGCCAAAGCATGAAGGCCTTCAGCAGTGAGAAAGGCATATGGTACCCAACTGAATTCTCATTAAAAAAGGTGCATTAGGGTGTGCTGCTATTATTCAGTCTCAGGAAAAGCTCACACACAGAAACCTATTGGATGTAAAGCAGGGAAAACATGAATATATGAGGATGTCTCCAGCTTACTGTTAAGATGTATATTTTTTAATTAATGAAAAATCAGATCTCACCGTTTCATTCTGCAAAGCTTAAAAGTGACCTTTTGCTAATGATAAATGACAATATGGTTGACATATGAATAGGGCTGAAATAGAGCACCCCCATCCAAATATATACACTTCACAAGTGTACGTAACGAAACTAGACTCTCTTCTCAGCTGTAGAAGAAACACCTTCAGGCAGCTGAAAATTCAGATGAAAATCCAAAAACTATGCACAGATGAAAGAATTGGAACATGGTGATTAAGCCAACGAGCTCAAAATAAGACATCACTGACTGCATTTTTAGTACATATCCACTGATATGCACATGTGTAGGTATCTAATTTTATACGCAATTTGTATTTGTGTGGGATTCTGTTTGTCTGCTTGTTGGTTCTGGGCTCCCTCTGAAACAACAAGCCATTCAATTAGGCTCTGCCGTGGAGCACAGAGAAGAAACATATTGCTTTTGGCCTCACAACCGTCCTTTCCCGCTTGTGTGAAAAGCCTGTGTTGACTGTACTGTGAAAAAAATTAAAGGACAGAAAAGCCCTACTGTTGTAACTATGCCAAAAAAGTATAAAGAAACAAACCCAGATGCTAGAATTTGAGGCATTTCCTCTGCTATGAGACTATGTCCTTTAACTGAAGGTCAAAGGAACATTAAAGGGCTTAAATATTTCAAAGCGGTAAGTGGATATTTTTTGTGGCCCTCTCACTTTATGCATGCAGGTGACATACATTTCACTGACATTTAACCAGCAGAATTTATTCAGCAGCATTCAAGGAAAATCCTGGTATCACTTTCAAACATGATTTATTTGTATTTCTAGCGCTTTATATTAATACACATTGGTTCATTTTCCTGACAGCCTGAGTCCCTCCAAAATGCCAGTAAGTGAATAAAGTCAGTCGTAAGCCCATTTCACATTTACTACCTCCTAATCCCTCAACGTGTCTAGGTGTTGTAATTTTATAACCTTTTTCCTAGGGATATTCCTTTATTTTTGATGCTGCAGGTAACAGTGACCAATGTGAGATATAATCATTTTACTTCTCTTCTTAGGAAGTACTTCACATAAGATTTAAAAGATCTGAAATGTCTTCTCTGGTAATAGAAAACAACAGTACCTCAGCTCATGGGAAATACAACAAAATCAATCATGTTACATTATGCTAAGCAAACATGTATCAAATGGGCCACCATTTGTATATCAAATTTAAGATATAAAAGATATATAAATTTAAGATGTATAAAATTGTGTATATCAAATTTAACATATAGCAAATGGGCCACTATTTAAAATTCATTTGTTTTAAATATGTCTTAAAAACTTTGATATGAGTCATATGGCAAAAATCTTGATAGAAAGGTTAGTATGATTGAGGAATACACAAATAATACAAATGCATGAAGCATCAAAGTCAGTATATGATTTAAAAATTCCTCTGAACTGAACAGTGACAGAACTGTCAGATGTAGCAAATATCTCAATAAAGAGAGCAGTAAAATACGGCCAAGAACTCCCACTGCCAATCTCTCGATGGCCAAATATGGAGGCTTCCCCAAAACACAATTTCACTTGGGCTGGGCTGGAATGGGTTAAACGCAGAAATTTGGTGACTTCCATTCTGTGTGGATCTTCACCTTTGTCCTAGGTATTCCGCGCCCCCTGCCCCCATTTGTAGAAAACTGAAACTGCAAGTTAACAGCTACTCCCCTTTTGCTTATTGGAGTTCTTGGTTATTTACTGAGAATGTTTCAAATAATTCTGTTGGGCGTCATCACAGTTACTAGTGGACATACCATCTAATCATGACCCGTAGCAGCTCTGGTCTACCTAAAGGGAGACAAGCTTTCTGACTTGTTGCTCTAGAAATGTCAACAAAAGGAAGACAGTTTTCAACTTTATCTCTCATATTTCCTTTGAATTCAATAGGGTCAGCTTCACTAGTGTGCGGGAAGCAGATAGACAACACAATTTAATTGCAAAGTTGGGTGTGGCTGTTATAGTGATAAGGGAAACGAAAATGGAAGGAGTTTGAATAATATTTATTTGAAGAGTCATAGCTTATCCTCTATAAGCTATTTACAAAGTGCATAATATTGCATCAATTCTTAGAAACGAACCACTGGAATGTATCTCACGGGTTAAGAGTCTATAACTAATGTGCACCATTAAGGAAGACCAAAATTCTCAGGAAACTCTTTTATTATTATTATACTTTAAGTTTTAGGGTACATGTGCACAATGTGCAGGTTTGTTACATATGTATCAATGTGCCATGTTGGTGTGCTGCACCCATTAACTTGTCATTTAGCATCAGGTATATCTCCTAATGCTATCCCTCCCCCCTCCCCCCACCCCACAACAGTCCCTGGATTGTGATGTTCCCCTTCCTGTGTCCATGTGTTCTCACTGTTCAATTCCCACCTATGAGTGAGAACATGCGGTGTTTGGTTTTTTGTCCTTGCGATAGTTGGCTGAGAATGATGGTTTCCAGCTTCATCCATATCCCTACAAAGGACATGAACTCACCATTTTTTATGGCTGCATAGTATTCCATGGTGTATATGTGCCACATTTTCTTAATCCAGTCTATCGTTGTTGGACATTTGGGTTGGTTCTAAAGCTTTGCTATTGTGAATAGTGCCACAATAAACATACGTGTGCATGTGTCTTTATAGCAGCATGATTTATAATCCTTTGGGTATATACCCAGTAATGGGATGGCTGGGTCAAATGGTATTTCTAGTTCTAGATCCCTAAGGAATCGCCACACTGACTTCCACAATGGTTGAACTAGTTTACAGTCCCACCAACAGTGTAAAAGTGTTCCTATTTCTCCACATCCTCTCCAGCATCTGTTGTTTTCAGGAAACTCTTAACCAGAGAATGTAACACTATTATCGGCACTGTCATATTTAATAGCACACAGGTAACTGTACACACACACACACACACACACACACACACACACACACACAAAGAATAAGATAAAAATAATCACATGGTTGTACTTATTTCCACATATTACCTATGATATCATCATGGGTGTAAATGTGCTTATATACACGTAACTATATAAATTCATACATGCATATGGGACATATTTGTATACAATGTTCTTCTGGCACACAAAGTACAAAAAATACAAGTGACATGCATAATTTTTTTCAGAAAATGCATTATTTCCTATGCATATGAACACAGACTATTTATTATAAATCCATATAGAATACACTCTCCTGACTAAAGAGGTCTAGTTCTTGATACATCCAAAGGACCCCCAAGGGTAACATTATAATAAGACCTGTACTTAGACAGACATGAAGCCAGGCTGAGAGGCATGAAAGAATACATACACAACATTTTTGGGAGTTCCATGTTGCAATGAAGTGTTAACACCACATAATAATTGTATTTGAAAAATTCCAGATGAAACAGAAATAAGTTAGGTCTCAATCAGAAAGCAATCTGAAGGTCCTATTGTAATTAGCAATCAAAATGCCAAACGGCACCAAGAACATGTAAGTGGAATAGTATTTTCTTTTTAGTACCACCGAGATAAATGTCACTTAAGATGTTATATGCAAGATATTTATTTAGGCAGTTTAGAACCCTGACTAGTACCCAGATCTGCATCAGACATGACTGAGAATATGAGAGTTTGTTTCATGCCTTAAAAAAGTCAGCAAGCAAGGTCCTCTGAGGTCACAGCAGGACCACCATGGAACAAGTCCCAAGTTCCCTCCTCAATGTGGCTTCAAGCATACTTGCAGAAGCCACTTTAACGCACTCTGCCATGAACTCAAACACTGAAACAAGTGTCTTTTCATGTACACTGCTGCAAAACCACAACTCTGATATTTATAAAAAGTCTGTGAGGCAGATTGGACTTTTTTTTTGCCAAAGCAGCAGGAACAGTAAATAACAGTCTTTAATAGAATACAGATACATAAACAAGATCAGAATGTGTTTTAGGAATCTTTAAAGTGTCCTTCTATTAGAGGATAACCAGTGTTTTTACCTATCTTCGTATTTTCAGGACTTTTCCTCTTAATAACAGAACATGGGAACACATTTTAAAGAGAAAAAAAAAATTCACTTTCTAAACTGGGTGAAAAGACAAAAAAAGAAAACCCTGACAAGAACAAGATACAATAGTAGCTTATTTTACTTATAAACAGCTTTCCTCTATGTCTGTAAAACTTGGATTTTATCTGCAGACAAATAAATGGATATATTAAGAAAAAGACACAGCAATTTTTTAACATTATTAAATTCCTGTATTGTTCTTTTGTTCTTGGAACAGGAAAAGAAAGGCTACTGATAAGGAAAAAGCACTTCATTTGCTTTTCGGGAAATTGAAAAAAAAAATCCCAGTGACAGAGAAAATAATAATGAAGTGTAGGAAAACTAGGAAGTTGTCAACCAGAAACAAAAAAAAACACATCCTCGATTTAGAGGGACATTCCAGTTCCTTAAAAACTCACACAGACATTAATTCATGTTAATTCCTTCCCTTTTCCAACTTTACAGGCACCACTTACTGCTGCCACCTCCTCCTGATGCAGAAAACACTTAGCAGGAGAAACCACAAATCAAAAGCAGGAAGGCACACTGTAAGAGTATATCCCTACCTTTGCATGTATCATCAAGCAATGGGAATCCATTATTCTTATCTTAGAGCGTATGTACCATTAAAAGAATGGTCTCATAGCTTTTGAAACAAATTATTCAAATGTCCCAGAACAATATGCTTAGTGAAGGTCAATATGAACTAGGGAATGAGTCAAATTTTATTATTAGAATGTTTCTTTAAAAAAACTCAAATATTTAATTTTAGTGCTCTTAAATACCTTTCTTGAGAAAGTTATACATTTCACAAAGAACAAAGAAGTGCCGATTCTAGAAGTAAACATATGTGTCTATAAATCACAAAGTAGCTTTTAAACTGATTAAAGTTAACTTTGATTCTTGTTTATCAATGTCTTCCAGAATGTCTACCGGGCATAACACTATTCAGACTGGGTATGGCTGCTCCACCCTCATTATAACTCCTTGTGTATCTGATCTCTTCCACTAGACTTCTTAGGGCGAGGTCCTTTCCATATTCATCTCAAATGCCCCTATGCAGTGGGCCAGCCCCAGGACAATCCTCCCCAAGGGAGCAGGGCTCAGTCAGGAAGGGGTATCATTGACTGTAGAAATCCTTGCTCCTTCCTTCTGGATTGAATTCAATATGAATTTCACAATTAGGATTAAAACGTGGGGATGCTGGCAGAGGTAACACTCTAGGGTACAACCAATCAAAAAGGGTAAACAATTTAAAATTTTTCCTAGATTATAGTTACTGGTGGAAACGAGAGAAAGATGATGCTGGGCTTCTGAGGTGGAAAAAAACTAAAAGAATAGAATAGGGAGGGCATAGAGGGAAAAAGACAAATTTGGCAATCTTTACAATTTTCATGTAAGGTTAGCTCCATTAACCTTCAACAAGAACTGGAGGAAAGTAGAGCTTTGCTTAGAGGTATATTTTTACGTATGGTGGTATGCATTCAGCCCTGCTTCCTCCCATTAGCAAATTTTTTTTTCTTTTTTAATTAAAACTCTCTATTTAAAAGAGCTTTTTTTTATTCTCTGAGGATCTCTTAATCAAGATACTAGTAAATATATAATCCTAGCAAGACAGGAGAGTAGAAAAAACATAGGGTCTAATAGAGATTCCTTACCTATTGTGATAAAATTATAAGAATATTTGAAATGATCACTTTTTGACTGCCTGTGAGTTTATGCTAAAGTGGTTATGCTCCCAGACTCTTTCTTGAACTTCCCTTGCACAGACTTTTTTTTTCTCATAAGCAGGATATAAACTGTCCAGCTTGGTTGAGTTGTCCACAATCCCAGATCGTGGTCTTGGAATACTAATTACACTAATAAGGTTTTAATTGCCTGACAGCTCCTGCTTATGCAAGCCCTCTGGTTGATGGAGACAAGCCTGGGGCTGCAGCTCTGCTCTGCAGGAGGCGGAGAACCCCTGTGGACACAGAAGGGACAGCTCCAGCTCCCCCTGGAGGGAAGGGAGCTCTGCCATGGGGAGTGGTCTCCACTCACAGCAGCCTTTGCCAGCAGCTCAGAAGGCCTCCTGGGCTGGGATTCCAGATCCTTTCTCATGTCAGTAAAAACCTTTGTGGGGGCCAGGGCTTAGCTGGACACAGCTGGGCAAAGCAGCAACTCAGCAGCTCTGTGTTACAGAGCACATGCCAAGCCCTGGGAAAAACCGGGAGGTCACCTACAGCCAAGTCAGAAACCACAAACACGCGCAGGAGTGCTCAGGGCTACCCCAGCAGTGAACATGTCACCCTGTTAAGGTCAGTCATTAGATCAACATTTTTTAAGCATCCTGGGTAGGTGGAGTCTTTTAGGCATGGCCCTCAAGAACACCATTTATCTGGCTCAATGTGTCAGGCTGTTTTCGTCCTTGTAATATTAACAATAAGTCTCTTTTAAAAACACATAGTAAGTACATTCTATTTAATCCTGAAATAAAGCCCAGATGTAGCAAAACCTGCTCACCTATAACTTCTGGTGCTCCTTTAACCAACTTGGGATTAGGTATGGGAAGAGGACAGAAAGGTGCTTGAACTAGGCACATCTTTGGACAGAAGAGATGGCTTCAAAGCTCAGAGTTAAGAGTTGAAGCAAATAAAAAGCTGAAAAAAAATCCATGAATGAATGGTATAGAACATTATTATGCTGTTTACAGATGACTGTATAGAAAGTATCACTCTAAATGTCAACTGGAAAATTTGTTTTTTATACCAATCCTTTTTGTAAGCTAATGTGTAGGAATAAAAAGGCTCCTTTACACTCACACTCCTATGGGTAACTGGATATAAAATATTTAATCATGACTTCTTTTTTTTTTTTTTGACGGGCACAAGAAATCACAACAACCAGAAGGTCACTGTATGACTTCCAACAGTTAAAATGCAGGTATAATTATTCAACCAACAACTGCTCCTCTCCAACTGGTCTCAGGCCAAGTTCCTTGAGTTTCCTGTTTTTATTTCCCAGATAATTTGAAACTGGTTTCTGCCTTTTGGTAACCTTTTTTATTTTCCTGGTACCAGTTATCAAGACATCAAAACAACGATTTAAAACATGTTTCTAAGGACAATTCTCCCCAAAATTTGTATCTGTAACAAAAAATTTTTAAATATTAACTGTCCAACGTAAATAAAAGTATACTACTTACAAAAATATGTAACTTTGTCTACACTTTCTTTCCCAATGACATTGCTATTTAAAATGAAACACATGTACTTACATTTTAAAGTCACTTTACAGATCTGTGTTTACAGATATACATACTCACGAATATGTATATGTGTGTGTGCTTATGTATATATGCTCCAAAGAAGAAAAGACAAAGAATATTGTCAATTTGTGATTGTCTTTACAAACAGAGTGGGATAAAATTTAAAGTTGCATAATGGTCTTACTGCCTTATAAACAAGTACCTTTGATGGTACTTGGGAAGCTAAAGGAAAAATCAGCTGGGACCTTGATGATAACGAGGTCCCTGACCCACCCGGAAGGTGAGGTTAAATGTGTTTTCCTTTGGTCAAGGGAAGGGAATTCCAGATCCTTTGCTCATGTCAGGAAAAACCTTTGTGGGGGCCAGGACTTAGTGTTTCTAAACTTGATAAGCAGTGTTAACTGGATTCCCCTAAAATAAACTTTTTAAACAAATTATATGAGCTAAAGCAACACATTCACAAGCATAATACCACTTTCAGATGTAACTAGCCTAACAAAACCAGAATCTATGATGAGTAAGTTTGATGAAACAGCTGTGTAACTTAAAATTTAGGAATCTGTACACATGAAAGTCCTGAGGCAAAGAAGGCATGGCCCTTGCAATACAGAATGCTTGGTTTCAGGATAAGTAAGAATCAGTTTGAGAGGTTATCTTTTTTTTTTTTTTTTTTTTTTTTTTTGGTTGGGGGTCAAATATTAGCAGAGTTAAACTAGTAAGACTTATCAAGTTTAGAAACACTAAGTCCTGGCCCCCACAAAGGTTTTTCCTGACATGAGCAAAGGATCTGGAATTCCCTTCCCTTGACCAAAGGAAAACACATTTAACGTCACCTTCCGGGTGGGTCAGGGACCTCGTTATCATCAAGGTCCCAGCTGATTTTTCCTTTAGCTTCCCAAGTGCCATCAAAGGTCATATATTCTACTATCAATGAGTATATTAACAGCAGTTTGGAAAGGCCAAGAGCTTTCCCCAAAATCCTTTCCCTTAAACTTCATAAACCTTACAAAATGTACACAACCCACCCATTTCCATCCTCCCTCCAATGGAACAATTACAGTGGTGATAATTTGTAACGACTGTCTTATTAGTTTAACTCTGCTATATAATACTCTTATAGTAAACAGCAATTACATTTTTGGAGAACATATAACTTAATTTTCAGTATATCTGATCCTGTGAATTAATGATTATTTCTAATACAGTCAACATATTAGGAAATATTTTGAAATAATGGCATTTAATGCCATATAGGAGATCAATATAATTGCCAAAAAAATCCATAGACATAAAGTTTTAGATATATTTGTAAAGTTTAGCAAAGACCAAATGGGTAAACCTATGAAAAGGATCAACTCTATTAAAAGCAAATGATTTTTCCAGCATCCGAGTCCTAGGCTTTGTTTTGTCCCTTACCATGAAGTCCTGTATAATACGAAATATTTCATTTTTAATTTAACATTTACTTGAGAAAAAAATTTTTTAATTGCATAATGAAATCATTACCATGTATTAACATTTGAAGCAAAGCAATGTATAAGATATGCTTTTTTAAAAAAACAATGAAAGTAGTAGTGGAAATCAAAATTAGGTCCAGTGCCTACTTGAAGACATGATGTTCTCTGACACCAGCACAACAAACCCATTTCTCTGTGCAGCGAAGTCGATTCACATAAACACTCTATAACTTTTCTACACAAACTGTGGTGAAAATGGGCAGTAACAGCTTCTCCTTGCGCTTGCTGGAAATGCAGATTTCCCTAGCCCTGGTCTAGTCCTCGTCAAGCAAGCTCTCTATGTGACCATCAAGCTCTCTCAAGTTTGAGAAACCTAGGAGACACCCTCAGTGCATGATACCCAGGCTCCCCATGGACCTTCAGCTCCGTATGGGACAGCGGGTAGGGGCAGAGCTGGGAGCCTCTGTCTTCCCTGTACTTATGCAATGGCAGCAGGTTTCTTGCTACAGCTGAAAAGTGTCTCCATGAAGTGGTTCTAGTGGCAGGAACGTTAAGAGGAAATTCTGTTGTACTATTTCAAAGGCGGCATGAATGCTAATACTCCCAGCTCCACCAGATCACATTTACTTGGGTGTTTTCTGTGAGCATTTTCCCCCACGCACATAAAAAATACCCAAAATGCTTTTGAGAAAAAAGTTATATAAATAAAAATATGGTATAATATTTCTTTCTAAATGCTAAAGATTTGTTTACTGACAAACAGTACAGATGACATAAGATTTACAACATTTTACTAGGCCACACACAGCACAGGGTTGTACTACAGCCTCTAAGCCAAGGACAAGGTAACAATCGAGAATAAAATTTAGCACGTACGCTTTACTTGTGTAAAGAAAAAAAGTGAAATAAGTGAAATGTGAAAAACTAAAAATGGAATAAGAAACTCATGATATTACCATTTCCTTAGGTAGCACTGAAATAGTAAATTTAGAGTACAGGATAATTAAGTTAATGATCTGAGGCAACTGTTATCTAGGCTTTTAAAAACGAAAAGAAAAAAGGCTATAAAAAGAAGTCTTTGTGTAAAAATTAGTTTCATTTCAGAGAACATAGCCATACAATATAAAATTAAAATAAAACAAAAAAAGCAAGCTCCCATAGTATATTGAAAATGTCTCTTGCAATTTAGGTCATTTAGAAAGTAGTCCTCAGGTAAAAGCAAACTAAGGTGTAGTGGCACATGGCATGTGCTCAACACATTCTTTTCGAATGAATACATGAATAAATGCATGAATGAGTCAACAATTAAAGCAGCTCTAAACTGAAAGCGGCCGCCTCAGAAGGTACTTGTAGAGAATGCTGAGTACCTTCTGGACTGAAAGAGTCTATGACTATAATCCTATTTCTTGAACTCTCTATCCAATTACTTAATCATTTCAGTGCTTCTACTCTGAACTAGCCCTAATCCCAGGTGTGGGTCTGACCAGCTCTACTATAGTCAAATGCTTTCAAAGGCTTTTTTGAACAAGGGAGTACAAATTAGTCAACCAATCACTTAATAATTAATTAAAATAATGTATTCCATTTTATACATCTCAATATTATGGGCACTAGCAATTGTGTTTTAGACTTTCACTTGGCTAACAGTAGCAGTCCTTGGATTTTCTTTTACTATGCTAACAGAGGAGTCACTTCCTGCACCAGCTTCACTGCACGGGGTCCTTTTATCTCACTCTCGGTGTGTTAACACTGCCAGTCACTTTTTTCCTTCATTATGCACATTACTGTCACATTAATCTTCCTAAAAATGCTCATACTCCTCACATCATTTATGTACTCAAAAGTCATTAGACACCACAGTCTCCCTCGGAGGGTGACTCATAAATTCTTATCTGCATCTCAGATCTCTCTGAGTTCCAGACCTGTAACTCTCATCCTCCCCTTGATTCTCCATAGATATACCTCAAACATAACCAGAGTATCTACCTCATTCAACCTCCCACAAAGCTGCTCTCCTTGTATTTCACATTCTAATAAACGACACCACAATATATCCTGACTATCATCCTCCCAAAATCTATCCTGACCACCTCCTCTCCAGCATTTATCTTGATAATAGTCCTCCCCAAATCTGGAAGTCTTCCCTTTCTTCATCCCCTAAAGTCAATCAGCCACTGAAGCCCACTGATTTGGCCTCCTTAATATCTTCCTATCTGTACCTCTCTGTCCGTCCTCTCTTTTCTATCCAAGGCTGCTCTTAAACTCTCCTTCCCTTCTGTTGAGCCAATCAACAAATTTCTCAGAGTTGGACTCAATTCCTAGTTCCTCCACAAAACCTTCCTTGATTTATCCGTCTTATGAATGCAACACAGCTCTTATTTGTCCACTCAATATAAAACAATGATGTATAGTATCACACGCCAATTTTTGTCTATTTTTTCTCTATATATTTAGAGAAAATAATTCAAAACAGCCAAAAATGATAAACCATTCAACATTCTCCAAACGTTTTCAGCTAAAACAGAGGAGAATTATCTAAAGGCCTAAGTGTCTTCCTCCTCTTGTAAAATGTTCACCGTGCAAGCAGGACTAGGTTCCACATATTCTACACCAATCTAACCCATGTGATGTGTGATGCAGCAATGATGAAAACGCATTTTATGGATAACACAGACACCCCTTCAGCCAGTTTCTGCCTGGTGATAAATCACTGCAAAGTAGGTTATTCTTATTTTTCTATACAAACTCCCAGTGGGGTTATAACTTTTTGTGGAGAGATCTGACTTTTCTCAGGGATATCTCTTTGTAATTATACACCATAGAGCATGTATGTATGAATTCTACTTAATGAGTTACTGAATTACATTTAAAAATTGCTTGTGACAAATAGCTCTATGTGGATGTCAGATTTAATTTGCCCAAAACAAAACTCCTGAGTCCTTCCTAAATCTGCTCCTCCCTCTAGTAAAGGGCACTACCATTTGCTTCAACTCCACATCTAAGAGTACTCTTTGATTTCTCTTTCGCTCAACATCCATATCAACAACTCCTGCTAATTCTACTTCCAATGGTATCTCAAATGCACCTATTTCTCTTCATCTCCAGCTCTCAGGTATGAGTCCCCATTATCTCTTACATGAACTACTAAAAGAACCCCTACCAGCCAGCTCTGTTCACACTCTTCCATCTCCCTACCCCAACCAGTCTCTTTTTCCACCATATTCATCTTTTAAAAGACAAATCATGTCAAACCTTTGCTCACAATCCTTTAATGGCTTTCCTGTGTACTCATCACAAAATCCACACACCTCATCATCATCTACAAGGGCTCAGGTGGTCTGGCCCTTACCCCTCTCTCCCTCCATTCTGGTAGCACTGTTTCTTCTTGCTAGTCCTTCAACACGCCAAGCTTGTTCTCTCCTCAGAGCTTTTGCAGTTGCTGTTCCATCCATATGGAATTCTCTCGCCTCAGGTCATCATAAGGCAAACTCCTTTGGGCCTTGAGATTTCAGTTTTAACTGCCCTTCCTTCATAGAATATGTCCCTGATATCCCTGAATAAAGCAATTTTCCAAGTAATTCTCTATCACAGCATACTGGGTATTGTTTTCCAAAGCTTTTATCATACCATATGCGATTTTCTTGTTTATTTATGTATTCATTGCTTGTGTGACCATCAGGCTCTCTCAAGTTTGAGAAACCTAGGAGACACCCTTGGTGCATGACACCCAGGCTCCCCATGGACCTTCAGCCCTGTATAAAAATGTGGGTAGGCACAGAGCTGGGAGCCTCTGTCTTCCCTGACTTAGGGGATGGCAGCAGGTTTCTTGCTACAGCTGAAAGTGTCTCCATGCTAGAGTTCCAGTGGCAGGACTTCAGTCCAAGTCCCCCCTGTGGAGTTAAGCTCCATGAGAGCTGTATCCTCAACAACTACAACAGTGCCACGTACGTATCTGGCATTTCATAAATACTTGCTGGATAAAATAAACAGATGAATGATTTCCAGGGTGTTTTATATTCTTCAGCAAATGTGGCGTGGTTTCATATTTCTGATTAATTCTTGAATTATGATCACTGAATTACAATAATTTTTTTAAAAGCCATGTACCCAACTTGGAATTACAGGCAAACTTAAAAGTTCAACTTATTGACTGCATCATGGAAACCTTTGGTATTGACATTACTTACGACCACTGAGCCCAGAGAGACCCCTAGAACATCCCCTGTGGCAGCTGCAGAGGCTGGCACTCTAGAGGCTGGCACTGCTTTCACTACTGCATCAAACTGATGTGCCCATGGTGCACTTATTTCGCTTTTGTGGTGCTTAGTCTAACGTATACCAAATCACTGATGAATAAGTAGTAAGGCACGGAAGTATAAACTTTGTTAAGATCAAGGTGGGATAACTTGTGGGTCATTCCCTTTATCAGACTTCTTCCTTAGAAAATACAGATCACTCTGACAAACTATTCTGCACCAAGCCATGGCTGACTGTTATCCAGTATCCTATTTCCTTTATATTTTTAACAAACTGATTTTATGATGATATGTTCAAGTATGTTAGAAAAGAAAGCAGTGAGTAAAATTGAGGACCAACTCCCTCTAAACAAACATAAGTAATACACAGGAACCTTTTCAATGCCCAGAAATTTCCAGTATTCTCCATAAGTCTATAACATTGAAATGCCCTGCAATGACTTCCACACATTTTTTAAAATGTTATAGCAACATTTCGAATTCATTTTCAGCATCACCACCAAAAACACAGAAATGGAGACCCATGTTTTCTCATTATGCTCTGCCAAGAATACGATTCTTCTTGCCCTATCCCCACCACTGCACACCCTTAATACTATAAACTACTCAAAGAAGAGTCCCTAAAAGGAGGCTTTAACTAGACTATTCACCTTCCTGTAAGAGATTCGAGAGCAAGTCTAAATTCGCCAGGTCATCCATCATCACTGCACTCTTAACCCCTCTTGGCTTTACAAAATCACCCATGCCCTGTACAAGCCTCCCTCCCAAATCCCATTCTGTGCCTTCTAGGGCTTATCAACAAAATCCTTTCTGCCCTCATTCTTCCCTCTGGATGTTCCCTTCACCTTCTTGTGTAAATTGAAACCTAGGTAGTACCTGATTACTCTTTTTCCCTTGAAGTCTTCTCAAATGGGAATGGCTTTATCTCCCACATTCCATAAATCCTGGCAGGGGCATAGGTATCCTCTTTGTTCTCATTGCTACTTTAAGATCATTCTTCCTTTTCCCCTTTAAAAAATAAAACTTTGTCCACTTGAAGCATATGCAATTAGATATCACCAGCCACACGGAGGTGTGGCATTTACCTGCAGAACTTCTGGCTCCATGTCTCTTCCCTGCTACTATTCCTTGGCATCTTCATCATTGGTAGAGGCACTCCATCCTGACTTGCCTATCTGACCTCCCACCCCCAGTGATGTTGTTCTTCACCCCTCTTCAATCAACTACATCATCCATAGTAATTTCTAACCCTCATTACAACCAATAATAACTTTCTCTTCAAGTATTCATTTCCACTTGCTTCCTTAGCTATCTCACTCCATTAATTCTTCAATCCCACTAGAACCTCCCCTCCACTCTCCATATCACTGACTCCCTGATTTTGTCTCCTCCTCAGTGTGGATTACATGGCCAAATCACTATAAAGCTCTCTTATATAATCCTCAATCCCCATGACTCCCTCTCTCTCTTTCTACCAGAATGGTCAAGAAAATACCCAACCTGCTTCCTCTCTACCTACACTGCACACCTACCTAAGAACTAGAGAAAATCACGCAACTGTGCTGGCCAGCCTCTTTTCAAAGGCATAACCACTAACCTCAAGTAAGCTGTCAGCACCAGTAGGTGACCCTACTACATTTCTCTAGTTAATTCATTTGTCCTCTCCTTTAAAGATGTCTGTTTACATTTTCCTCTCTCTTTGATTTTTCACACCCTTTCTTCCATCTCAATGTCAGATGATGACCTTCTTTTATACTTCCCTGAGAAACAGTTTTGTCCTTTTTATTCCTCAAAGTCTTTGCTCCTGCAATTGCCTTTCTTACATTATTGGCTTTTCCTTCTTACTAGATCATTCTGGTCATGATCCAAACATGCTGTAGTATCTCCTATATTTTCTTAAGCTCTTCTTGACCTCTACATTCCCCTAAAACAATTACCCTATTTTCAGTACCATTTTATCACGAGACTCCTCAAAAGTCTTCCTACTTCTATTACTTGCACTATCATTCTATTTCAGGTTAGAAACCCTAGAATCATCTTTGTGTAATTTTCATCCTTCCCTTTCTTGCTAGCAGATACCGTAGGATCTTCCATCAAAATGGTGCATATCCATCTCTTCTTTGCTGTTTTCCTGCTGCCACTCTAGTCCAGTTTCTTGTGGTAACACATCTAAACAGCTGAAAAGCTCTCCAACAAGCCTCTTCACTGCCATTATCTCCCTCTGCTAATCCAATTTGCATTCCACCACAACCAAAGTCTGCCTAATACTGACTTCACCATCTTCTTTCTGATTCTGTCTGTTCATAAACCTACAATGATTTCTGATTGCTCATATTACCCAGCTTAAGCTTATTGCACAATGTTTATGACATTTCATAACCTGGTCCTATCCTGCCTCGAATCTTTATTTCCTATTGTCCACCAACATAAAACTCTGCTCTTTCAGACCAGTTTTCCAAGTGTATTCCATGTAAGTCATGCAGATTCCCACTTCCACATTCTCTTCTTTCATCCATGTTGGCCTCATCCTGAAATCTAGCATCATCACTATTCTAAATCGTTCAGAGTCTACCCTCCATGATACCTTATCATACAATTCCAAATCATACTTTCTTGGCACTGAGGTCCTATAGCATTCCAAGTCTCTGTCACTATTAACGACCTATTTATTAAGTATGATCTCATCACTAATTCCTTCATATACAATATATACCTGAATATAAGTACGCTTTTTCCTTCAAAATTCCTTCTCAGAAAAGGGAAATCCCCTAATCCTGACTTCTTACAAGATCTCACATACTGCCTGGTGCTTTATTTTGAATAACAAAGCACTGTTTGTAGAAGATACATTAACCTTAAATGACCTCAACTAATTCCACATTTGGATTACATAGAAGCCATCTGAAATAATAAGTTGGAAAATAACAAGTAAAGAAATTCAATCAGATATGGTAATTACTCCTGTGGGAATGATCTCAAAATTGGGAATGATCTCAAAATTGGAAATGCTGGATCTCACAGCCTTTTTAGAATCACTTTAAAAATCAATAAACTTAATCTCCACATGTTAATCTCCACATTGCAAAGATCATAATAAATACATGCCTAACTAATTACAAATGCAATTGTCCTAATTTTATGTGACGAGATACTGGGTTTTGGGACAAAACTTCCCGTGATAGCATCATCCTTAGATGCAAAATCTGCTGCATCTCAAACAACTTAGGTGGCAGTGAAGAAGGCATGTTTAGGAGCAGGGCATTAAATGACCTGGAAGGGGGCCTGAGAAGAGACAATGACAGCAATGGTGAGGCACTCACCATTTAGGACAGCTTCCTGAAATGTAAGAATAGCAAAAAGTAGTAATTCTAAATTGCTGTATGACTTTATATGAATAAGTTTAAATGTGTTTGGGCAAATTATTAACTATGTAAATAGACATGTGATCACGTCATCTATATCCCTAAATGTTTACATACTGAAGTTGGCAAAATACTCTTTTGTGGCAGGCAATGGGTGTGGGGAGCAAAGAGCAACCGAACAACAGAAATGAGTTAGGTAAACCAATGGTATTGTTTAAGTCATGATGTGACAGGAAGAATACTTGGTGTGATTAGTACTAGCACTGATACTCATCAAATGCGTGGAAGCTCAGTTTCCCAATGTTCAAGTTCAAGGACTGGACTAAATGTTCTCTAGGATTCTCTGCAATTTGCAAATGCTATTTCTATTGTTTTCTACTCTATTCTTTTCTAATGATTCAGGAGCAATGGTAAATACAAAGAGAAATGTTATTTTGTAGGCTATTGCAAATTTCTTCTTCCTTACCATTTAACTCAGAAACTAAGTACATTTCCAAAACTTCAGTCCTGCTTTACTGCCCTTGTAAGCTTGATTTCTGGACTTTAAGAATCCTTGGTATTATATTACCAACCATTCCATCTTACAGTGACATCATTTTAGAGATAAGAGGTATATTTAAGAACGTCTCTTTCAGTATTTTTTTTCCCTCAAGAAGAAACTCGGGCTACAAGAGTTTAATGCTGGTTAGCGGCAGAGCTGAGACCCAAACCCAGGCTTTACCCCTTTTGAATTTTGGCTATGAGCCATGGCACCAAGCTCTGGGTTACTGTGGTCATGAGTCATAGGTTCAATTCTTGAAGTTTTTTCTCGGTTGTATGTATGAATGTACAAAAGTTATGGGCCATATCAGTATAATTTTCTTGTTACTTGAATGCAATTTCTGACTTCTCTCCAGAGGTGAAGAGCCTAATGATCCCTCCACGCCCTATGTGATTCCTGCCCTCCAGCAAAACCAACCTAAGCCTTCAATCATCACTGCATAATTCTCCCATTTCTGCTAAAGAGATAACTCTTTCATGCCAGATGAGCCACATTTCTAATTAGCAGACTCTCCTCATGGAGCACCATCCTACGGTAAATCAAACAGAATGGACCTGGTGACAACAGATGCTGATCTCAAGCACACCGCTTGTGAAATCATCCATTATGCAGAGGTGGCCTAGGAGGGCTGGCACAGAGGGCCCTGTTCACACCACCACAGCACCGCCATTCCATAGCGTCTCGGAAACACACACATCACATCAGCACCTGGTAAACTTTATGCATCTTAGTTGGGATTATACAAACTACCCCTCTCTGTCAACTCGTCTTTGACTTTTCTAGCTCAAATGCTATTACTACTCAGAGTTACATCATGCTAAGGCTTACGACTGGATGGTTAACAAAAATTAATGCTTACCTTCAATTCTCTTTAAAGCTGAAAGGCACATATCCTGACTTGGAAACTCAAAGGGATTGCTGCAGGTTCGAATGGTGTTACATTCACATTTCCCATTGATTATATTGCAGCCAGCAATAAGGTTTTCATTGCATGGTTTAAAACCAAGCAGTTGGTCATCAGTCCAGTTCTCATCTGTAAAACAATTAACAACCAGATAATGTGTGTTTGCAGCTTCATTCAAAGGCCTGTTTGAGGGCAAAAATGCACTGGGATGTCAAGATTAACATTCAATTTTGACAAATCAGTTCGTGAAAGGCAGTCTGGCTGAAACTTTACAAATGAATGAAACCCAATCTCTTCATAATAACTGAGAAAACTGAAATAATAGCCATCCATGTAGGCATTAAATAGCTATATGCACAAAGGTTTGAAATAAAACACTACTTCTCTTATGTGTTATTACAACAATTGAGATGCCTTTAAAAATGTTTAATATCAAATAAAGATTGCTGGGTTTTTTCACGTTCAATACAATTGCAAGAGTCACATTTGTCAATCTACAAAATTATTTTTTAAAAAGCTCTTTTTTGGCCAGGCACAGTGGCTTATGCCTGTAATACCAACACTTTCAGAGACCAGGGCAGGGGGATTACTTGAGCCCATGAGTTCATGACCAGCCTGGGCAACACAGTGAGACCCAGTCTCTACAAAAACAAAAACAAAAATATTAGCTGGAAATGGTGGTGTGTGCCTGTGGTACCAGCACTCAGGAGTTTGAGGCGGGAGGATCACTTGAGCCCAGGAGGTTGATCATGCCACTGCATTCCGGCCTGGGAAACAGGGTGAGACTCTCTTTAAAAAGCTAATTTTTTACTCTATTGATAGAGACCAACTTTAGGTTTAAAACAGCTCTTCAACTTACTACATTAGGCAGCTAATAATCAACATCAAAAATCAGACACCACCAAAAGAGTTACAATGGAGGGTATCCCCTCTAATGCGTTTGGGGAGACTGATGGTATCCATCACTGCCAACCCAAAGCCAGAAACGACAACAAAACTAAAGGGCTGCAGTTTAGTGACAGGCTGAGGTAACTGAATACTAAGGCTGAGACCAAATCAGGTTCTGATCATGGAATGGAGCAGACCACAATAAATAAAGTAGATTTTAAAAACAGCTATCAAGGGACTCAGCTCCAAAAAATGCAACGAATATGACAGAACCAAATGCAGGCTCAATTCTTAATAATATTCCTCATAGGAAATTAGATTCTCTCTATGAATCCTTGGGCCATTATATGGGTTTTTTCCACACTTAACATTATCTTTAACAGATACTTTACCCGCCTGAAATGGGAACTGACTGTTATACAGTACACATGTTTCTGATAAGCATATGTGAAGAGAATTTTTTAAAGTACTTGAATTTAAGAAACGTTAAACCTCTTGCTCAAACTAAGGCAGGCATAAATGCCATCTTAAAAATCTGTTTTTGGCTGGGAGTGGTGGCTCATGCCTGTAATCCCAGCATTTTGGGAGGCCGAGGCAGGCAGATCACCTGGCCATCAGCCTGGCCAACATGGTGAAACCCCATCTCCATTAAAAATACAAAAATTAGCTGGACGTGGTGGCACGTGCCTGTGGTCCCAGTTACTCAGGAGGCTGAAGGGGGATAATTGTTTGAAACAGAGAAGCAGAGGTTGTAGTGAGCCAAGATCGTGCCACTGCACTCCAGCCTGGGCAACAAAGCGAAACTCCGTCTCAAAAAAAAAAAAAAAAAAAAAAAAAAAAAAAAAAAAAAAAAAAGACAGTACAAACAAATGGCTCTTATTTTTATAGGGTTAGCTTTTATTGCTGGCATCATTACTCAGTGCATAAGTGAAGCAAAAGTCTGCTCTTCCTGACTGAAGTAAATAATTTTCTCATCAAGCGGTCTTTACAAGAATGTCATCTACTACATAAAGAGCTTCAGGGCGGTCCTTTGAAAAGGGAGAATAGAAAATCTCTTGTGTTTTGATTTCGGGAGATCAGGCTAACTTATTTGATCAAAGCCTCAGCTTTTAGTAAAATGATTATCTTTCGGATTTGAAGTTTATACCGACACACAATTTATGTTTTATTTAAAATCTGTTCTCCTATTTCGCCTATATTTGGTTCTGAGAAACAACATATATGTATATATGGTAACATATGTACATATATATATACACAACATATATATAGAGAGAGACAGAGAGAAGGAGAGAGAGAAGCAATACACACACACACACACACGCACACACATATAACACAGACAAAGGGACATTCCTATCTTCAAGACAACAATGAAATTAGTAAAGTACTCTGAAAGGAAAATCAGAAAAAGAAGAAAAAGAACACCATATTGAAAAAATTCAACATAGAAAAGGTGATATTGTCTTCAGTTATAACAAAATGTGCATCCAAGTGATTTCTTATCTCTGTTTAACTGTTAACA
This sequence comes from Hylobates moloch, assembly GCF_009828535.3. Lineage (NCBI taxonomy): Eukaryota > Metazoa > Chordata > Mammalia > Primates > Hylobatidae > Hylobates > Hylobates moloch. The sequence goes on from NW_026652290.1 coordinate 88,772,721, forward strand.
TGCCAGTAGTACTAGCATTTTACTACCGTTCAGTCAGATTTGCCATGAAGGAATTTTTGTGACTACATATGCAAATTTATAACTGAAAGGCAGTTTAGCCCTAGGAATTAAAAAAACTTCTAAGAAATTCAAGTAACATTTGAACTACTGAAAAACCATGTATATTTGTCCTCCTTTCCTTCATAGTTTTAAGAGGAAATCTTTATTACTGTTCTTATAAATACGTGCAGTTATTGAGTTGATTCTACTGCAGAATTTTTTCCACAGTAAACATCCCTTCCCACCATTCTAATTGGAACTCCCTGAAGACACCACTCTCCTGAACTACCACAATGTCTTCTAACCTGGCTCCCTGCCACTATTCTCTTGTCTCTCCACCTCATTCCCCACAATGTCCCCAGATCTATCTTCCTCAAAAAACAAACCTGCACAGTAATTCTCTCTTGGCAATAAGAAAATGTCCCAGCTTCTTACTGCTGAATATCAGCTTCTTCATGGCATGGCTTGTAGCTACTTCTGCAGACTCGTCTTTCACTAGTCCCTCTCACATCCTAATGCTCTAGGCACACTGAGGCTCTTACCAGACACCCGCAGGAACTGCTCCCATGCTCTACTCGGGAGTGTCGTCTACCTGGAATACCTCCTTCCCTTCTTCCTCTGATATCTCCTGCTCATCCTTCAAAACCTAGCTCAGATGTTACCTCTTTTGAGAAGCCTTCTCTACCTGCCCCAGGAGAATAGGGGGCTCCATCCTCCGTGCTCCCACAAACATCTGCACAGACCTGTTGTCCCCCCTTACATAAAACCATAGTGGTTTTATGTAAACCATAATTCCCCAGTAGACAAAGAAGCCTCACATATGTATATATACACATACATATATATGTATTATACATATATGTGTATATACACACACACATATATGTCACTGGTATGGTCAATGCAGTTGTGTCTTTAACAAAAAAGTGCCTAATTAAAAAACATCACAAGGAAAACTATGTTTCAAGAATAATATAAAGAATATGTTTAAACAATACAAATCCTGTTTTAAAAGCTTATCATTACAGCACTGTACAAGGCACACATTTCAAAGAAATGCTTGGAATACTGGGCACATTTCTCACTAGGCATCGTCTATCATTACTCTCTTCCCCCTGTTCAGCTCTAAGACTTCAACCTCTTATCACCTGGCTGGCATCAACAGTCCTTCCAAGCAACCCATCTCACAGCCAATTGGTTTTCACTGCCAGATGCTTTTCTCTGCCTCCCCACAGGAAGACCATTTCCCCCAAATCTGGAATCACAACTAAAAGGCCTTTGATGAGGCCACTGGCCCCTTGCTGTTTTCTGCTGCTTTCTCAGCAGAAGTTTCCTGACAGCAGCAGCAGACTCACCTGAAGATGCTCAGGTGAAGGTGACCATCCCCCTAGAAACATTGCTGCCACTATGTCCAGCCAGGAAGCATCTCTGACTCTAAAGCTAACAACATCGTAGACACTTTTATTTTCTTTTTTTGAGAGTAAACTCTTTCAATTCTCTGCCTGCTCCTAATCAATACTTTTGTTTTTCTTCTTGGGAAATGGTTTCCCTAGCAACCACTGCTTCATAGGATCAAGTACAACATGCTACTGAGACAAATGCTTTTCTGGTATTCAACTACAGAACATTATATTTTAAAATAATTTAACAAAATCAACAAGGACTGAAAGCAAAAATGTAATGAGGTTTGATTATAGAAATCAAATCTGAGCCCAAGAGTTCTGCTAACAGCAGTTGGCAAATTATGTTTTAAAATCTCTCTTTTCCCAAGTAAATCCACATACACAGCACAAGAATCAAGGTTCTGATTCTCTAACAGTTCCTGGTTTCTCCTTGGACTGGTCAGGAAAAAAAAAAGTTAAAAACAGAGGTACTGGTCTTTAACTATATGAAGTAGGTTTTTTCCTGGTACCCTAATGTGACAAGATGTAGTCTCCTAGCCTAAAAGGTGAAGACAACTGAGGTACCTCTGCAAACGTATTTTTAAGTTTATAATTTCTGCAAGATACCAAATTAGGATATTACATAAGTTACTTTCTCTAAGTATAAAATAGAGAAATCTAATTTCATAAATATATTCAAATTCATATATTTTCAAATATGTCCAATATTGAGTACTACTAAGTGCCAGGTATATTAAACTGCTAAACCAACACTTCCACTTGGATGTTCAGAAGACATCTTGAAATATAACGCTTTTTCTCATGACAAGCTCTGTACTTCAGTAGGCAGCAGAACTACTTTATGTGTATTTCCCATTTAATCCCACAGAACATTAATAAGATGTGTAATTGAGGGCTGAAATGTAATAAACTTAATAATTTGTATTGCTTCAATCAAGGACATTCAAGGAAACTAATTTTTATTTTATTATTTTAATTATTTACCATTTTGCTTTACTGAAAGTACACGGTGAATACAATAACTTACTAGCACAATTTAGTGCCACAACCTCTATTCATACTAAAGTATCAGGAGTTTTATGTACCATTTTTTTTTTGCACCATTAGTGCAAAGCGGAAAAAAAAAAGCAAATAAAATGTTAATACGATTATGGAAATAGTTTTGACCTGATTTACCACCCAAAAAGGGCTTGGGGCTTCTAAGCAGTCTGTAGCCCACACTTTGAGAACTGCTATTCTAAAGAGCATGTCCTGCAGGTACACCTAGGCCAAGGAATAACAACGAATGCTGGGTACCTCTTCTAACAGTTACCGTGGAACGATAAAAATGAATGTTTCTTTAATGTGATTTAGCTAATATGTAACTGGTAAATAGGAAAATGGTGTCAGTATAATACAGCTGTTCTGCTGGTTCTCATGTGATTTTTCCCAGCACATTAATGTTCTAAAAAAATCAAAAGCGGGCCGGACGCGGTGGCTCACGCTTGTAATCCCAGCACTTTGGGAAGCCAAGACAGGTGGATCACGAGGTCAGGAGATCAAGACCATCCTGGCTAACATGGTGAAACCCCGTCTCCACTAAAAATACGAAAAAAAAAAAATTAGCCGGCGCGGTGGCGGACGCCTGTAGTCCCAGCTACTCAGGAGGCTGAGGCAGGAGAATGTTGTGAACCCAGAGATGGAGCTTGCAGTGAGCCCAGATCGCGTCACTGCACTCCAGCCTGGGTGACACAGCAAGACTCCAACCCAACTCAAAAAAAAAAAAAAAAAAAAAATCAAAAGTGGCCAGGCGCAGTGGCTCACATCTGTAATCCCAGCACTTTGAGAGACTAAGAAAGGCAGATGACTTCGCCCCAGGAGTTCAAGACCAGCCTGGGCAACATAACAAAACCCTGTCTCTACAAAAAACACAAAAATTAGCTGGGTGTGGTGGCGCGTGCCTATAATCCCAGCTACTTGGAAGGCTGAGGCATGAGAATTCCTTGAACCTGGGAGGTGGAGGGTGCAGTGGGCCAAAATCACACCACTGCACTCGAGCCTGGGAGACAGAGCAAGACTCTGCCAAAAACATAAATAAATAAAAATAAATATGAGGAGCAAGTTTTCTCACAGTTAAAAGTCTTACCAGTATATGGAAGACCTGAAGAAAAGGCTGAAAATTTTGCTTAAATTCCTTTCTTTAGTGCAAGAAATGACTGCTCTCGTGGTTAAAATGTCCTCTATATTAAACTATCTGGGGAAACTGCAAGCAGAAATGAGAAGGCTGGAGACACTTGCCCCTGTATTAAAAACAAAACAAACAAACAAAAAAAACCCCACAAAAACAATGATGAAGAAACTACTGAATGTTATGTTTAATTCTGATAACACCGTTCTACATGCAAAGTAAACATCTTCAACACCCCGTGCCCTGAAAGGAGGCAGAATGAGCTTCGGAGTGTGGAGGGCTGCAAAGGATGGGCTACCAGAGATCCGGGTGCAAATAAACGCCAGGGGCAGCTTACCTGGGCCAGTATTTTTATTTGAGTTCTTATTGTTTGCATTTATCCTCTATGCACACAGTTGCATAGGTCTTGAGTGACCTTCCCCAACCCTATTTTTTCCCAACAGCTCTCTTATTTTTAGCGTAATGAATGATTTTGCAGAATATGAGGCTTTTTTTATTTGCTTTACAAGAGTGAACGACATATGTTGCCCAGGCAGAAAACCCCTGTATTTCCAATAGCTACATTCAGTCTTGTCCTGGACTTAGTCTTTCTCCTCTAAGAATATCTTTCAATATTCTCGGTGATGCCTGAAATTCTTTCCTTCTACATTTGACATGAAAGATTTTCAATGCAAAGGCTAGTTGGAGAGAAGTTCCCATCCTGAGGGCAGGAAAGTGGGCACTGAGAAGGATATGAAGGATGAGGCCTCTTACAAGGTGTGTGGAGGCATAACCAACACCAGATCTGTGAAGCAGCAGCTCCAGAGGATACAGCCCCCTGTGCTAAGGAGCTACAGTAACCAGCTGTGGCAACACTAGCCTGAGTGGTCCTGGATTCAACCTCTATGCCCTTCAACATATCTTTCCATCTGCTTGCTGGTGTCTGAAATCCCACTAACATGGAACAAAACATTTCAGGTATGAGTGCACTCACTGGACAAAGTACTGTGTGTTCCTATGAAATTTCTGCCAGCCTGAAGGTGGAAGGCATTTGTATACTCAGATTCTTACCTTTTCCACCTTGTATCTGTTTAGGCTAATAGAGTTTACTCCAAACCAAGAGATGGCTGTGCCCCATTATATGGCAATCCACTTACCAGAAATATGCTTTAGCAGATATTAAAAAGCAAGAAACGAATTCACAGTACACACTCAGAAGCTCACAGTAATGGAATTCTGTTGGCAGAAGAGAAGCTTCTGGGAATATATATCAAATTAATTCTCCAGCTGTTCACATATCCCAGTGGCTACAGGAAGATGCAAATAGCTAATACTGGCATCTCTTTTCATGCCAGCCTAGAAACTCCAGTGTAATGTAAAATTGCTGCTCTTAACTCCCCCAGCTCCTGGCTGGCTGTTATCAGGCATTCAGTTCTGCTCGAGGAGGAATCTAATACAGTCTGCTTTCATTCTCTCTGCTTCAAGCTTAAGGCCTATGTTCCCAAAGCTGATGCTTCCTTCTCTTTCTCTTCCTTGTGCCGTAATCAGTGCAAAGCAGGAAGGGCAAATTTATGGTTATCAGTAGAAATGATTCATCTTACAAAAATGTATTTTACAGACATTTCTACAAAGTGAAACAATTTTAAGCACATGTAACTATAAACCAGAGTGGACAAAGCCTGAATCTTTCAAACAATGGAATACTAAAGTGTGAACACAAATATTTGTTGAAGACTAACTCTTAAACTGATGCAAATGTCTAAACGTATAACAAACGACAAGAACACTGATTTGTATTATGTCCAAGTGAGGAAATCACTGAAAAACAAGCAGTACTGATCCAATATAATAAATCAACTTACAGCAAAATATTTGTTAATAAGCATATGTCCCATTGCTGTACTTTTCATCATACATCTCAGCAATACAACAGAGAAGTACCAGTTTCCTGTTTCACGAAACAAGAAATGATAAGGACAGGAGAAATTGGGGCTACAGGACACAACTCTCCTACTTCACAGTTCTGCCTAACCTAGAAGCCATCTTAAACTGTATACGAAGAAACAGCCCAGAGGGGGATGGTGTAATGGAGAGGGTCTTGGCCCAGGAGACCACAACCTTAGCTCTGTCACTCATTCACAACAGGACCCTGAACAAGGCATTTAGCTCTCTAAGCTCCAATTTTTTAATTACAAAAAGAACATGGAATGGATAATTCATGAGGCCCCTTTAGACTTTATTCTCATGTTTGATTCTAGCATCTTTATTGAAATTGTACAATGCTAACAATTTACTGGGAACAGTGCCAGAGAATCACATGCCTATGGCAGTCATAATTTAAATTTAAAATAATGTTCCATTATCAGACCAATTTGACTTCGTTTTGAAAACGAAGTCACTATGCAGAGTAAGGCAAGTCAAAGGTCTTTTAATGTAATAAATACCACTTTCCAGGACCTTTCCAGCATCTCCATTCTTAGAGGATTCACTAGCTGAGGTCTCAGTAAATCTCCTCATTGAATAAAACAGGATTGGCTATGAACTGACAATTGTTGAAGCACTCTGTCATTACACAACTGTCTCTACTTCTGTATATATTTGGAAGTTTCTATAATAAAAAGATTTTTTAATGTGAGGGGTTTCTAGGGAACTTACCAAATACTTAAAAATGAAGAACAATGGAAGCACCACATGTCAACATTGATGGGGACACAGTTAAGACAGTGTTTAAAGGGAAATTTCACAGGGCATAAGACAGGCTAAAAAGAAAAAAAAAAGAATGAACTAAGCATCCAATTTGAAAAAGGAGCAACAGAGTAAGTCCAAAGAATCAAGGAGAATGGAAATAATCATCTATGGAGAAAGTAAAAGCAACAAAAACAGTTAACATAATTAAAAAACTGGTTCTTGAGAAAGATTACTAAGACATCTTAAAAATGGCTTTTGATGAGTAGTCTCACACAGCATGTTAACTCATCCAGATACTCTGATGTCTCTTTTTTCAATCACTTTCTCTTTTGAGGTTTTACCAGGAAGTTACTCAAAGTTAGACACTGAATGGCTCCATTTCCGACTTTTTTTAAATAACCAAGGTATTTAATGCCAATTTACATGTTTTCCTAGCTGCACTTTGTGGCACAGAACTTAACTCTCTTATATTCCCTCTGCTTTGAGAGTAAAATCCAATAGTTTCCAAGGAAAATCTCAGGTCTTCTCCCCTGGTCCATGTTTGTGCTGTGCTAGATCAGCCTTCTATCCAGACACATGCCATGATTAAGCAACGCAGCTGTCTCTGAACTTGAATGTCCAGTAAAAAATGTAACTGCATGTTTATCCAGCTTCAAAGGATATCAATTTTCAGTTATCAAACATACTCTTACTTAAAAATTAATAAATCTTGGTTGAGGAAAAAAGTATTTTGGAGAAATGTCTAATTATTTCCTATTTGATCTCTTCATCAGGAAGACTCTAAAAAGACATTCTTGGATTAAGCCAGGTCATTAGCTGTCTCTTACATACCTGGTTCAGAGTGTTTTATCCTCCTACAGAGGTGTTTTAATGTAAATAACACCCAGCAAGGAGTGTTAAGAGAACAGCCCAACCAAACTTCTTAAGGATATGGAGTTGCAAAGCAATGGTCTACAAAATGAAGTCCAACATGCAGTCATCTGAGTCTCCGGCACGGAACAACGCAAAGCCAGTTTAGACTTGATCCCAACAAACTTCTTCAACTTCATCTCTGCCGTGCCTTCTTCTTCCTCCAGTAAGACTTAGTGACTACGAATTGCCTGAATGTCCCATGTTGTTTCATGACATTCATGGCTGTTCTCTTGGCCTAGAAAGCTACTTCTCTTCATCTGCACTGGAAACTCCTCCTCAGTGGTTAATACTTTAAGTTTCCCCACTCTATAGGGACTGAATTAAGTACTATTTCCAATGTAGGACTTCTACTGCATATCTATTAAAATTACTTCACTTATAGCAGCACAATGAAATTGTTCATCTAATCTCCTTTACCAGAAGTGGGTTCTTTGAAACTAAGGATCTACTTTTTACTCTTCATCACTGAACTATCATAGAGCTTAGCAAATAGTAGCTTAGCAAAATAAATACCTGCAGAAGGAATAAATAGGGATAGAGAGGACGAGCACATGAATTTAATCAAAGCAATATGAATCTTTGAGCAGCAAACTTTTTCTGGAAAGTTTGTTGGTAGAGGAAGAAAGTCAATTATTTAGAAATAACAGAGAAACATTTTTGAATCTCAGTCTTCCTACTTGTGAAATATTAACTCAAGTTTTCTTTTAACCTCAATATTGTATCAAGCAACACTTTCATAAATCAATATTTATGACATGTCGAAAGAGTGAATGAATATAATATGCCTCAACCATGTTAGATAAATAAATAATAACTTAAATAAACTTTTAATCTGCCTTTCTGCCACTTCTGTATATTATGACAATAATTAGCTAATGTGACACACATTAATGCTTCTTGCCAGAATGTGACTTGAGGATATGAATAATGCACAGTACCATTTTATAAATATTAATGGATGCTCTAACCTAAAATCTGTTAGTCAAATCACTAAGAGTAAACCAGAAGACTAGGTATGGGAATTGCACACATCCAAAAGTGTGAACCACTAGAGTGAAAAGAAATGTGACTAGACCTTCTAACAATTAAATACACATGGTGCTCTGAAAATAAGCACTGTGAAGCATATACATTTTTCATTATACTAGGTGAAGAGGTAGCACAGATAATAAAGCACATTTCACCCCCTGAGACTAATCTTCTGGTAACAGCTAACAGTCACTGAGCACTTTCTATGTGCCAGAGAATGGAATAAGCACTCTCCATGGATTAATCAGTTTTACTGAGGAGGGAAGCCGAGCAACCTAGGTCTAAATCCCATATAGGCTGTCACTCAGCAGGGGACACGAGGAGCTGAAGAAACAGGAAAGTGAGGCAGTCAATGGCTGAGAAAAATTTCAAATTCATGTCAATCCAGAGGACCTGAGCATCAGGGAAAAGACGGGTAGGAACACCACTAATTCTCCCATCTCACTCTGGTGAGGTCCGTCTCCAGTAATATGGCCTGGAGACCCCTGCTGATGGTCCTATAACCACCAGGACAAGCAGAGGCCCCTCTATGACACCTTGCAGCCAAGGAACAGAGCTGCAGAAGCACCTTTGGAGCCATCAGAACTGAAAACCCACCAATATAAACACGATCTCAACTAATCTATCATCGAGGAAAATAAGAGGTTCTTTGCTAAGACCTTCATATACAGCAATACTCCTGAAAAGCAAGTAATAGTTTTTAAAATGTGTAATGATCTGGAAGTTGCAATAAGGAATCTTTTCAGGATAACTTTGTGAAATCAGCTAGCAATCATTTTTGCAAGAAATGTTTTTACAAATCAACTTCAGCACTGCTGTGCACTTTACCTTAATAATTTATCTGAAGTCTTCAGAATAAACCAAGTGGAAGATAAATGAGAGTGATATAAATTCCAACAATTATATGACTGATCCTTGCCATTAACTCTAATACTGGTCTACAAAGAAATATCTTCCCTAAATATCTTGCCTAAAAACCCAAACCTTTGATTTTTTTTTTTTTTTTTTTTTGGTGAAGCAAGATTATGTTTGGTCTTATTTATTCCTACTACACACTCCAAGAATCTGGTCCCAGCAACAAAACAAAATTTGCCACCAATGTTCAATGAACATTGCTTCATATGTACGGCATACCATTTCCTAGTTGCTCAGTTTCATCTTAAGTGGAAGTCTGGCGTGTATGTCAAAACCTTTTTTCTTAAAACATCATTAAGATCCACATGATTCATGTATGTTTAGGTGGACAGTAGTGCTATAAATTAGAAATGAGAATCACAGAGACAACTGTGGCCTATTAAGAAATCTCGCAACACAGGGCCTGATCCACTGATTTTAAAGGCATCAAATCCTTGAAATTCATTTTAAAACTCTCCAGAAAGAAGCAAATATAAATTAGGGGACAATGAAAAAGCAGGACTCTTGCCTTAGGCCATGTCAAGAAATGAATATGAATACCTTGAGTGGACTATTACTTACACAGCAGTGATCTGATCCCTAACATTCATGGGAAATAAACCAGACAACAGTAACATAGAAAGATTAAGAAGTCTTAAGAACATGTTTGAAAAACATATTTACACATTTCTCACAAAACTGGAGTTTCCTTTGTGCAGTATCTTACCTCTATACCTAACAGACACTCAGCTCCAACTCACTGGGTCCTCACTTTGGGGGTCCCAGAGATGACAGCACAAGCTGTATCTATAAATCTATGATGGCACTCCCCTGACTACAGGGTCAAGTCTGACCCCTCACACTGATAAATGAAGCCTGTGCCTAGCCCTAGCTGACCGTCCAGTTACCTCCCACTGTGCAGACAGCTGTTCTTCCCCTCCCCAGCTACTGCAGCCTCAAGGCTTTGGCACTTGTGTTCCCTCTGTCTGGAATATCCTACTCCAGGTGTGTGCATGGTTCACTCCAGCACACCTTCAGGTCTTCAATCAAACTCAACTTCCAGCAAGACTTTGGCAGACCATTAAAATTGCAAACCAGACACCACTGTGGCCGTCTCTGTCCCCTTTCTCAGCTTTATTTTTCTCCATAGCACTTCTCTCCTCTTGTATGCTGTATATTTTCCTTGCTAATCTGGCTGATTCTGTCTATCAGAAAGCTCCAGTTGGTAGGAATTTTTGTCTTGTTCACTGCTGTATCTTCCGCACCGGGAATAGGGCTCAGCACATAGTAGGGCCTTCATAAATATTTACTCAATCAGCTGATTCCCTGAGTTTACTATGCATGTTCACTCCAATGGGCCTTTACAGATCCCATTTCTCTGCTTAGGAACACTTTTTTTTCCTCCTGTCTACCTAGAAAGCTGCTATTACCATACTGTGCCCAGCTTAAATATGTTTTCTTCAAAGAAGTCTGATTTCCAATTTTCTCCCACCCATCCCTCTCTCTTTCCAGCACACCCGCCCCCAGCACTTCCCTTATCCTAAGGCATTGCTGAGCTTCTTGGGAGCAGAAACTGCTTCCCTCATTTCCATACTCACTCTGTGCTGAACACACAGGAGGCCACAATATCCACTTGCTGAAGTAAATAAATGGTAAACCTGAGTAAGTGACTGCTCTGTGAGGTAACTAGTATTATACTCTACTAACAATACTGCATGGAAAAAAAGCAGCAGCTTTAAAACTGTTCTGCAGGTATCAAAGTTTCAGGTTTGTTTATTCACTACTTATGCATTCATATTTAAAATCTTTTGGGAATGGCTGAGATGCAAAGAAATAAACTTTATAATAATTCAGGCCTTCCAAGGACTAGGAAGCAGGTAACTTTCAGATATTTTAAAACATAGCAGTCAAAGTTAAGGAAAAATTTTTTACAGATTTCTACATTTCAAATTAGAACACATGCAGGCATAAACATACACATGTAGAAAATAATTTGCTTCTAAAAGAAAATGTAAATATAACAGGTATGCATCACTCAGTCCTTTTTCCACATGCTACAGCAATATGTATTCCCATATGCAGTTAAGTAGATAGATTTGTCAAGATCATGATTCTGTCATATTATTCTATTTAAAGTTGGTATTTAGGGTGGAAAAGAAGTCTCAAAAAAACTATACAAATGACAAAGCTTACAATTTGTGGAAATACCTCTAATTACTATTTTATTAGGTTCAATACACCTTTCAAGAACTAACAGCTTTTAGGATATAAAAGGAAATACCAAACGCAGATAATTCCCAAAGGATGCTCTGATCAAATCCATATCCTATGGAATGAACAATAATGATCACCAAGTTTCAAAGGATTAGAATATACAGAGATGCACAGCTTTAAACTTATGTGTATGTGCTTGTTCTTTCCATTGTTCATTCCATTGTTTTGAACTTCCAATTTATGGAAGACTGGTAAGGTCGTAAGGCAGACCAGAAGATGCACCCCTTGAGCCGGGAGACACAGGCCAACTTAGCTGCAGCACTGCCTGCAGCATCGCACTGGGCCTCACTTGGTGTCTTTCTTATCAATCGGGTGGAGGAAAGGGATGCTGCACACCTGGGCTGGTAGGCCCAATAAATTAGTGCCATAACCATGACATTTCTATTTAGCACCAGGACCACTATTCCTAGGACTTCATATAATGTCTTGTGAGAAGACAGGAAAGGACATTAGCACCCTTGCTTCAGACAGGATGTGTGGCATGGCCACAGAGCACTAGTTATCACTCAAGACTACCCTGGGCACAGAAGTTAATTTACTCAGCATAGAGAGATTCCAGCTGCACAGGAAACACAAGCCCTTCAGGTACCGCAGCAGTTACGATCTCTCTCCACTTAAAACAGGTGTTTCAGAAACACTCTGCCTATAGTTTCTATTCGTTTCCCAAGAGCATGGAATTTAATTTTAAACATCCCCAACGAAAAGCTGGCTTGCCAACACGCGCAGTTTGGAAACAGCATGATCTGCTAGTGGTTCCACAAGGGTTTACTGAGGCGGTTCCAGGCCCTGGTTCTGCATCCTGATTCTGCCAAAGGCTTTAATTGGGAGGAAGTTGAGGATACAAGGTTCCCTAATCCTGGAGAGGAGCAAAGAGCTGCTGGGCATATCATCACCCTGAGGCTCGTCCTCAGGTTTTTTTGAAAACCTCTTCGAGGGAGGTAACAGACCCAAGTGTGGTCCAGGTGGGTCCACCAATGACAGAAAACAGAAAGGGACAGGTGAGTAACAGTTGGCCTCACACTTGCATGTGCACCCGCCCCTTTCACTAACCCCAGTGACCCTATCCTTGCCAAGGCTGAGCGTGTTAAAAAGCACTGGGGTATCCAAATGGGGTGTGCTTTACTCTAAAATAAAAATGGCATGGAAGGTTTTTTTTTGAGAGTGAAGTGGCGTAATCTTGGCTCACTGCAACCTCTGCCTCCCGGGTTCAGGCAATTCTCCCGCCTCAGCCTCCTGAGTAGCTGGGATTACAGGCGCGAGCCACTGCACCTGGCTGGAAGTTTCTTTAGGAGGGTCTTTTCTGCTTTCTAACATACTTGGTTTCTAAAGTGAGAAGTGTGTCTAGTCCACACAGTCACTGGACATTCCTTATCTATCACCTTTGTCCTCTCCTACTACAATTTCCTCTGCATTCTGGCCTGCTCTTCCTCCTTCCCCTCACATCCTTTCCACCTCACCCCAACTGCTCTGACAGCTGACCTTCCTCAGCCTGGCTCTGCCAGAGGCCCTGGGCCACAGGCCTGGTCTGAGGAAACCTGCCGGCTCCCTGCCCTGCCAGCCCCGCCCCTAGTGTGAGAGTCTAGCGGGAGCTGCCTGTGGGGCCCGCGCTGGGCAGCATTTCCTTTCCCTCCATCCCACCTCAAGGCCATGGGGCACTCCTTCCCCCTCCCCCGAGTCCTTCCTGTTTCCCAGGCCAGGTCCATCCAGGACACTCAACTGCCAGAGGTCAGAGTGCCACATTCCAGAGGCTTCACACCACCACTGGGAGGGCTCTAGATTCCTGCGTGGGGGGTAGGGGCGGGGGCAAGAAGGCGGGCAAGGAGGCTGGCAGGGAAAAGTTCAGCAGAGGCTGATACAGCCCACTGTGTTCTGTATTCTGGGACAAAGTCATGGGGCAGGGAGGGCAGAGGGGGGCCCCAGGAATTCTCTCAAGAGTGGGCAAGAGAAAGCTCCTCGACCCCTTTGGGTTAGGCAGGAAAAAGAGGCCATAACTGCAGACAAGGTCGAAATTTCTTTTAAAATAAGAGAACATGACAAACTTTTATGGGTCTCAGTTCCTTAATCTGTAAAGTGCCTAAAGGTACTTTTCTGAAGAAACTTCCAATGCCACAATTCTGACTGCTGGTGTGGCAACAGTCCTCTGACCTCAGTCATTTTCAAAGTCTGATGATTTTTTGGCTAACGAACAGAAATACCACTTTCATTTGGAGGGCAAACAAAACTTCAACCTCCCAAAGCAAAATCCTCCCCTTGCAATACTGGATTTCTTTGCCTTGCAGACTCAGTGTCTCCCAAACTTTATATCCTTCCTTTGATTTCTTTGTCCTGTAGGTTTTAACTCTGTAGACTCTGGGCTCAAACCCACAGGATCTGGCCTCTCAAGGGCTTCCAACTCCTCCGGCTTGCAGGCCCCCAAGGCTTATGAAATTAAGCTCCAGGATGTGCATCCTACCAAGGTCACCCTCTGGAGCTTAGGGCTGCAGCATGATGGGACTGGACAACTCTGGCCCCATCCAGACCCAAAGGGAGCAGCCCAGAGTACCATGACGTAGTGGGCAGTGCTGAATCCCTCTGACACAAGAGTACCACTCCACTGGAACTCAAAAAAGGGAAGCCGGCAAGGAATAAGGAGCTTGAGCTCAAACTGTATAGCATCAACAGGTGAACAGGCAGACTTCAGCCTGTTCTTGTGGAGGAGGATGTGGAGCTGGCCTGGCTGGCCTGGCACTCTGAGGACAGGAGTACCTGACTGATAAGCGCAGACTCTGGCAGGGAAGGAAACGGAACACGGTGCTGGGGAGATTGGGGAGAAGGAACAGGTGAAGAGGAGCCCACTTAGGGCTGCCATTCATGCATCAGAGTCATAAGAAGCATGTGCAGTTAGGCTCTGCCTCTGTAAGACAGTCCATGGAGAAAATATCCCTGAGTGGTCAAAGTCTATCAACTGTACTTCAACTAAATGTCGACATTCCTCCCATACACATACCTTTTTTTTTTTTTTTAACCAAACCATTGCTTTAATAAATCCTTATGAGTAAAGTTCGACCACAAAGTAAGTCTGTGGGTAAGATGATTAATATGATCCTACAAAAACATACCCTGATATAGATTCATCTCATTCTAAGCAATTGCTTTTCTAAAAAAAAAAAAAAAAAAGAAATAGAATCCCTGACCAATTATGACCTCCTTCCTCTCAAGCAAGGATTCAACACAGAACACTCATTTACTAAGACCCAACACTAGTGAGAGGATATTTTCTGGAATTAACTAGTTTGGACCCCAAGTACATACTACCCTTCATTAAAAACCAGTTCAGTGCTCTGTTTGGAAGACTGCACATTACCTCTGCGTGCTGCTCTTCTTATACTTTGGGAAGCCCGCACTGTTGTCAGGGCTGAAATGAAAGTGCCTGATTTTTGTACCCCAGCAGAGTGTGGAATTATAGCAGAAGCAAATCAGATGGCTCATAAATCAGATGTCCTGTGACAACTCTTCGTTTTATGAAGATCAGATTTTAAATGGACCACTTCAGTTTGGGTGAGAGAAACATGAGAAAGAAGGAAAGCATTTGTACATTCTTCTAGTCTTTTAATAAAATGATAAATCCTTCAAACCACCTGCATAATTTTGCCACACAAGAACCACAGTGTACTCATTTGCACTGACAAATTTATTTCATTTTAAGTTGAATACAAGGCAAGGATTTCATAGTTACAAAAAAAATCTGGAACACAGAGACCTAAAGAAAGGAAAGACAAGTTATTAAAATTTGTACAATGGACAACAGAAACATTTATTTAAAACAAGACAAGCTGTTTCATTTGAATGAGTATGTGTATATGTTAGCTGAAAGCTCTAAATTTCTCCATAAAAAGGATTTTTACTACTGTTGATATCCTGTTACAGAATTCATTTTTAAAATCAATAAATATTTTTAGAATGAGAAGAAGCACTTACAAAATGCTGATAACAGGACTGCAGTTTCATGTTCTTGTCACCTTTGTAGATATGATCACCTGCACTCCAGCCTGGGCGACAGAGTGAGACTCCGTCTCAAAAAAAAAAAAAAAACACACACAAAAACAAACAAAAAACCCCCCATCTTCTGCAAATTTTAATCTCTAGCTTGATGTCTTTTGTTAGCCAAAAAGACATTAGACGTTGAAAATGACTGAGGTCAGACGATTGTTGCCACACCAGGAACAATCCAATCTCTGAATCAAAATCTCTTACCTTTAGGATAGCAGTCCCCACCAAGAGAACACAGGACATATACCCTTTAGTCTTTGCTATATGAAACAGCATCAGCATAAACTTTCAAATTAACTTTCTTAACTTAAAAAAAAAATGACTTACCGCCTTATGTTAGAGCTGTGAGCTTCATCCAGAGTATGGCCCAGGCACCTCAAAATGAATGCTGGCAGTCCTTCCCCTACTGTCGCATCTGGACCATTTGGGGGACCATTTGTTCCTCTTTGAGATGAGCAGTAAAGCTGAGAGCTGCCTCAAATTCAATACCCCACAGCTAGAGAGAAACATGTTAGGTGGCGCCTGCCTAGGAGGAAAATCATGAACAAAACTTCCTCACAAGCATCTTCAATGTGATGTAATGCGAAGAAAAATATCCCATCAATTACTCATTGATTTAAAATACATTTACTGAACACCTGCTACTTACACAGTGCTGTGCTACACAGAAGCCCAGTAGGCTATTCAATTATAGAGCATCTATCTATCCATCTATCGCCTTAAAAGCAAACATAAGTTACAATGCAGAGTAAGCCCCTAAGTTTAGAAAGGGTAGGGTCTCATTAATATGTCCACTGCACATGTTGGAGTCTGAAATATCCCAATAATGCTTATTGAAAACAAATCACCTGATGGCTTTGTCCTTTCAAAATTACCTTGGGAGCCAGTAAACATTACTGAAACACCTGACAGACTGAGTTTGTTAGGTATGATTAACAAATCATAGGCACCCGGTTACCAACAAAGAATTTGGAACATTCTACTCCTCTGCCAGCAGCTAGGGAGTAAATGTCTTCAGGTCTATGATGCCTTATTTCAACCAGATATAACCCTTATTTTATTATAAGAGAGAAGGAAATCACTGTCCCACCTTCTGAATATTACATTTACTCAACAAAGCATGAATGAGTATGTGCTATGTATAAACCATAGTTTTAGATGTTAAGGTACAAAGATACAACGACAATGTACATTTACTGTGTGCTTACTGTATACAAGCCACTATTCAAGTGCTTTACATGAATGAATGAACTTAGTATTCCTTATAACCACCCAAAAGGAATGGATACTGTTGTTATTCCTATTTTACAGAAGGAAATCATGAACAAAGGTTGGGGAGCTTTGGCCAGGGTAACGCACCATGCCAAGTCGCCAGGCTGGTCTATGCACTGGCTTCCAAGCCTGAACTCCCATTAGTGCACGATTTTGTCTCTCATTAATAAAACATGATTTCTCCCTATGGAATTTATCATCTAAATTTCTCCAGAGGAAGTAATTTCTACTGGGCATGTTTTCTTGAGACTGTATCCCTAACACTCTTTGGCAAGTAGATGCAATGTGCGTTAGTCATACAGGTGGGTAAAATACCCCAAGACTGGGGTGACTAATCCTCCAAGGAGGAAGCAACAGGGCCAAGAGGGCAGAGCCAGCACTGGAGTGAGACCAGCGCCACCAGTGAGCTGGCTGGACAGTGCCCCTGAGCTCCGAACAGCAGAAAAAAACACCTGCGTGCAGGGCTGGGGGTTGACCAAGGGCAGCTGTTGGATGTGGGCCTTCCGGAACCCACACAGGGGGAGGCAAGGGAAAGGGATTCAGACCCTGAAAGGGGAAATCAGTGACCAACCCATGAAGAGACAAAAGACAGAGCTCAGGAACTGCTGCTCTGTCTCTCTGGCTGGTTGCACAGTGCCCCTGAGCTCCGAACAGCAGAAAACACCTGCGTGCAGGGCTGGGGGTTGACCAAGGGCAGCTGTTGGATGTGGGCCTTCTGGAACCCACACAGGGGGAGGCAAGGGAAAGGGATTCAGACCCTGAAACAGGAAATCAGTGACCAACCCATGAAGAGACAAAAGAAAGAGCTCAGGAACTGCTGCTCTGTCTCTCTACATTAGAGATAGTGATACACAGACACATGGGGGTCACAAATTCCAAAATCCCACAACTCCATCCCCCAAATGCTATAAGCTTATAGTATTTACAGACCTGTCTTTTCCCAAGAAGCTTGGTGTTCATTATTTTTAAAAACCCTCACGGCAGGTCAGGAAGTCAGGCATTTGAATACAAATACCAAAAGAAAGGGAAAAGAACTACTGTGGTTGGTGCAGCAAAGAATTCTGAGATACCCACTAAAGGAGATCCAGACAATGAGCATCGCCCCTTGGACGCACCAACTCCAGAGGTAAAAGCGTGAAGCAGCCATAATCAAATCCATCCATAAACAAATCCATCCAGCGTTTACCCCTGGCAAGAACCTCCAAGTCTACGACCTCCCTCAAACTATATTTACACCTTCTCCCACATTCTCCTATCCCCACAGCCAGAAATAAACCCAGGGCTCTCAAAACTGAGCCTCTCCTCCTCCCGTTCACGCGAGTTGGCCCAGCTCCAAGGCTCTGTAAGCAAGGAAATGCAGTCCAGGGACACTGGATGAATGCTCGCCTACTGTTTAAACATTCGCCTCAACCTGCAGCTTACACAGGTCACGGAGGCTTCACTATCTACTGTAGAGCAAGGAAGATACAAATCCATTTCATTATCAATGAATTTAAACATTTATAATCACATTGGTAAGAAGCTTTTGGCCATAAATAAAAATAAAAACCACTTGAAGCTTTGGTTGATAATAAAGATCAACTGATTAAAGAGGAACTATATAATACTGGAGATAATCTATTGATTCCCACCTGGAAGTTTTATAAATTGGTTCCAATAGGAGCTACAGGCCCTATGCTGGGGTGACGCTTAGGAAAGTCCAGGCCCTCTCTCCCTTTCTAAACCTTTTTTCTAATGGGCTTCAGCTTGCCTTTCACCTCTTTATTCATCCTGGAAACACAATTTCAGCATACATATTTTGGTACTGGTGGTTACGGTAGGTGCCAAATATTTATTATTGTAGAACATAAATAACTATTAAACTTCAAAATGTTTATTTTACATGCTTGCTGACTTTAGCGAATGTCATTATCCTATGATCCAACTAAAATTCTACAGATACACAAGGTTAAACTGTTAAATGTGATGTGATTTCACCTTCAAATTAGTTTTTCAGTACAAAGTATGCTCCCTTAAGTCAATATGTTGGTCCAAAAAGTATTTGTGAAAGTGTCATAGTGCATATTAATCACTTAGCCACATATCGTGGCTTAGAAAGTCTAAATAGGTACTCTTTCCAACTAATAAGCAGCCAGGTTCAGTGTTTTCTGAACTATGTTGATTGATATATATCTTACACTAATTATATCTTCAAAGATGTATAATTCAGAAACAAAAATTTAGTATTAAAGAGGTAATCAAAATGTTTGTCTTCCTTTTGCTAATCCAAAGAGCACTTAACATTTATATAAAATATATTTGAAGCCTGGTGATTTGATTTTGTATACCATTTATACAATTTGCTTTGAGGATTTGTATTTTTAAATAAAGATTGCAGAAATCAACCTGAAACATTATAACAGATGCTATATACCTTCTGAATATGAAACCAGTATGAGTTGCATTATATGAGTCAATAATAATACAAGAA
Organism: Hylobates moloch; assembly: GCF_009828535.3. Lineage (NCBI taxonomy): Eukaryota > Metazoa > Chordata > Mammalia > Primates > Hylobatidae > Hylobates > Hylobates moloch. Next base: position 88,791,877 of record NW_026652290.1, read on the forward strand.
AAAGTCTATTTTCCTGATAGAATTTCAACAAACTTAATCCTGATAATGATCCAAAGTATTTTTCGAATTTTGTAGGTGCCTTGCTGGGTAACGTCTAGTTCTCTGGTTTTAATTTGTAACATGGTGGAAGTGGAAAACTGCTTTAAATCCTTGGAAACAACAGCATATGGCATATGCAAAGCATACAAGTTGCAAATTCATTTTGAAGTTAATATCTAGTCCCCATTTACAACTCAGTTAATTATATCCATTTTTCATACTAAGTAAACATTTGCAATCCAGTAATATGCTACAAAAAAAAGCAACAGAATTAAAATGTCTCTACCTAGAGAGCTGGCTATTTGCATAAAACCTACAAATCGTTAGTTAACTTTACAAAGCTTCCATAGTCTTAGAGTCAATACAGTTCTGGTGATACTAAGCACATCAAACAAAAACATCAAGAGCCACAGCCCTCATGCCATGAGCCTAGGGATCAGATGCACAGGTAGTGAGTGGTCAGATGCTTAGTAAGAAGAGATGACACAATCACAGCTATCTGTTTGGAGCACGCCCAGGCACTCAGGAAAATAAATTCCATTACGACTACATAGAATTTTCTCTTAAATATAATTTTTTTCCTTTCTTGCTTTTTAAGTAGTATGGAAAAGAAAGGGGGAAAGGAAATGAGGAGTAACACTGCAGTCAGTACAACCCAATTACGTGACAAATCATAATAATGAAGACAAGGCAGCAACATAGGACAATGTATTTGATATAATGTTAGGTGGGGAAAAAAAAACATGATACACGATGGGTGGGGGGGGGAAGGATGTCTACAGAGTAAGACTAGGCAGGGATATATACAAAAACATGAAGCTAGTTTTTGTGTTTGGAACAAGAGCATTTTAGATAATAGTTCCTTCTATTTCCCAAACTGTCTAGTAAAGTTATGTTCCCTTTATAGTAGTATTCTTCAAAAGATGGCAGTGGGCCCAACATTTGGCTCCAGCACACACAGCTAGTGATGGAGAATACATTCAAGAAATAAAACTACAAAGAGGGAATTTAGATAATACCTTTTTCTGAGTGACCCCTTTAATAAGGGGCTTCGGTCTCTTTTTACAAGGCAAGGCCCCTTCCCTCATGCAACTAAGCTCCGAGAATCTTTGGGCATGAAAACTTCTAAGGAATATCTGCATCAATCCTTTTTGATAGTCTACCTTTCTTGACACATAGTATGGGTAGGACATCAGCAACTATAAACCTGGTAGGGGCCTTAGGAACTGCAGAAGAGAAGACACAGGAAAAGACGCCCACAGCTTTCTGTAAGCCACTTAGTAGACAGACTACATGTATCTAATCTATGTAAATTAACGAATGATGGCCAGAGGCAGATTTTTTTTTGGTTCTGTTGGAATTAACAGAACCTAACAGCTTCAGTTTGGAAAACATACTCCTATCACAGAAGAATGGACATAACAGACTACCAGGGCATGCACATGACCCTGTGAGCAATCTTTTTTGCATGTGTGCATGTTGTACACATGGATGTGCATGCACAAGTATGCGCACACATCACATAATCTCCAACGTGTGCATAGCTGTCCACTGTAATGACATTTTGTCACTGTGACAAAAGACTGACAGAGAATGCCTGCATTTCCATACATACAGGCTCAGGGATACCTTCCCATGGCCATTCTGCTGGTCCACCGGCTCCGCAAATGATGACTTCATTTCTACCTCTCAAAATGCCCCCATCGGTTTGCTTTCTCTATCACAAATGTGACCTTTTCTCCCCAAGTGCCATCTTTGGGTACAGCTGTAGGCACGATAGGCCAGTCAAAGGCTGGTTCAAGCAACTGATTTCCCCAAATAGCTTTGAGAGGTTCTTGTCAGGACTCAGGTTAACCCAGCTGTCTGCATCATGAAAATGGTACTTGCTGGTTGCACTTCACACCCACTTCTCTGGTTCTCTCCTTCCAGGAAGTCTATTTTTCAGTTACATGAACTGTTTACTTTGGCTTACAGGCTGATGGGCACTCCCTCCTTCAAGAGTGCTTCCCAAGCCTCTGCCTCCATTCATTTACTATACTAATATCTGAGGGTAAGTGTGCTAGTCCATCAGCAAGAACAGCTCTGGGTCCTTTACCTACACACCCGATTTAACTGTGGGATCACGAGTTTTGAGAAACACACACACTTCTCACTTTGGCAGCATTTGCCATCAGCTCAAATACTCCTTCTGCTGATAAAGTCTTAGAGAAGGCAACACTCAAAAGAAAACATACCTGCCTAGGAAGTCTGGGAACAGATTTTTAAGCTTTCAATAGTAATGAAGCCATATAAAAGTTTTTAAAATACTTTTAACGAGTTATAGGAAAATCATCAGTGGACCCTCAAAAAATAACCTTGCTTAAATCTTCACTGTTCATTGCCACTGTTCATTATGGACAACCAGAACTCTACAGCTATAACTTTACTTAGCCATCAGTTCCAGCTTCTCTCCTTCCCTTTCCTAAAACTTTTGTAACTGGTGATGATCAATAAAAGGATCTGAAGTGGGCTACTGGGAAAGCCACCAACCATACACTAACATTATCAACAATTTCCATCAGGTACGAGATAAGCATCGTAAACTTGAGAAAGCTGAAGGGCCATGCTGCAGCAGAAAATTAAACCTGCCCTAAGAAAATGGGCACATTGACTAAAGTGATAAAATGACACAGGTACCTGAGCTTATATCCAGGAGAGTTCTGCATGTGTCTTTGACTCTAGATACTTTATCTTGGCCAAAACTCTCTATCTTTAGCAGCTGAAAAGCTTAGCACCAAATGTATCAAGGTTTTAATTTGCTATGTATCCTTAAGTCTCTAATGTCTTATTCCATCTTAATTTGTAAACCTCCTTAAAACCTTTAGAAAGACAAACAAACAAAGAACTTACAACTAGTGCTACAGAAAAAACAATTCCACACTGAATGTGGAATTACTAAATAACAAGTTGGGGCTCCAGCCACTAATCATCAAAAATTCCTGTCTCTGAAGTCATAGGGTTTGGACTAAATCCAAACGGAATTTTGCTTTCCTAAGTGCCTTAAAGTGCATTCCTATGGAATTCCTGCTTGAACCATTGTGAGGCATTTTAATTATTCCCAGTCACACACTTCCACCCTCAGGTTGTTGGCTTAGGATTTCCTTCCCCAAAGAAGCTGTACACTTAAAAATTCCTTAGGATATCCGGAGATTACCTGAAGCAGTAAACAGGTTGCATCATACTGCACTTGGCACTCACATATTGAACATTCAATATATGTTTCTTAAACTAAACAACCTCCTGATTAATCAACATAAATGTTTATTAAGACACAATCCTGGATTAGCTGAGAATCCGGAAGTCTATTTTGCTATCACCAAGTCATGATGATATGGTCATCTGCAGTGTGTTGATAAAGTAATTTATAACCGACTTATCAGTTATTGTTTACAAGCAGCTGATCACCACAGTATCTCAACCGTTTAGTACATCAGATCCCTGGCAGTCAAGAGAAGGTTACAAGCAACCACCCACGAGGAAAATTCTTACAAGCTGATAAGGGGTTAGTGAATGAAAGATGACACCTTTATGACAAACTTACAAGAAGAAAAGTCCACACAAATAAAAATTATCTTTAAATATTTGCCAAAAAAATACAGCTGAAATTAATTCATCATGGAAACATCACAAAAAATTCTAAGACTAATCGGCATGAGCAAAGTTAACCAGTTTGAGCTTCCTCCTGCAATGCTACGGCTTCTCACTGGGATTCTCTTAACGGGGAGTGCCATTCGTTTCAGTTTCCACAATGCAGACCAAATGGTTCGAGGAAAAAGTTTTTGTATAACATCTTGGATGACCCTGAGTCTAGATATAGTCAACAAATGCTCACTGAGTTCTTCCTGTGTGCCAAGCGCTAGAATAACACACAATCCTGGCACTCAAATAGGTAACAATGAGGCAGAGAGACAGAAACGTGAACTCTAACACAGTATGAAAAGTGCTATAACAGGGGAAGGAGAAAGTGCTATTTATGGTCACTGGGGGATGGGGGATGGGGGATGGAGGATGGCATTACTTTTTGCTGGGCAGGGCAGAAGGCTTCACAAAGGAAAGAGCATAAAGTGGTAGGGCTTGAGGGATGCAAACACATTTTAAAGGATGTGAAGACAACTATGGGGGAGTCTGAAACCTGACACCACGCCCATTTTCCAGTTGCTGGCCTTACCGAGTCTTTGGTGGCACTAGATATTAAGAAGAATGTGTTGACCACATCTTCTAATTTTCTGAGCTCTCAAAGGATCTTTGTCCAAGATACACTGGAAATAAAGTCGGAAAACCTAAAACTTTAGGAGCAAGATGGTCAGGTCTTTAATTTAGGGGTCTAATTTTCCCTTACCTGTGGGCTTTTAGTAATAACATGCAGACTATTAAGGTCCTATGGGAAGTTAAATACTTATTATACTAAGATTAGAAGTAGAGGCGGAATAACTATGCATATGAAATATGTCCCCTCTAAAGAAAAAAAGTTCACTGTTCCTTCTTCACTAGTGGTCATCCTTTATCCCTTCTCTCTCTCTTTAGCTCCTAATACCGTCTACTTTTCCATTCTCTCAAGAAATATTATCACCCAAGCATTTCTGACTCAAGGGCATTCGCTTACATATTCACACACAATTGTAAAAATATAATACCTGGATTATTTTCAGCGCCAAACATAGCTGTAATTATGTATTTCTTTTGGACATGCTTCATGTTATTAAAGCATGTAAATACTTTATCTCCCTCAAGTTTTCCAGCCCTCAGTTAGCAGAAAGCCTTTTCTTTTTCCTTTCTCTTTCCAAAGCATCGAATACAATTTCCTGAATAAATAGTCAATAAACGTGGTTGCTGAGGGCTCACCTTTTCCCAGGGCAGTGTTTGAAAATAATTTCATCTACTGCCAACAAAAAACACCTCTGGCTTCTTTTATTTTACTTATTTCCCTACAGACGTCTTCCATTTCTCACTCTAAATTTCTGCTGTTTCTTTCTGCTGTCACATCTAAAGTTTCTGTGTAAGGTCAAAAACTGTTTAATGATGGCCTACTATTAAAAAAAAAAAAAAAAAAAGGTTTTGTCCCAATCACTAAGAAATAAGTCAGCAGTATTCAGAAGCTCTACTTGCCCACTTATAGATATCCCAATTAACAGGCAGTTTAAAACCCAAAGCATCTTAATTAGAACTGTTTTTTCAAATGCAATAAGTAAAACAATGTGCAACCTTTTACTGAGAAGTCATTTTCAGTTTGCTGATCTACAGAGTAGATACTACAGTCAACTTGCTTCAAGCTGGGGCGTTGTTTCCAGCACATCCATAATACAATGCAGGGTATTCTTTGTCTGTGTTGTGCCCTCAGCAACTGAAAAAATATGCATGCACGCGCACACCCTACATCCAATGGCACAAAGTTAACTACACATTCAAAGAAGGAATTAGCTTCCTGTCTCTCAAAGAGTATTCCCATTCAGGGGCCCAGTGTTTGATGCTACAGAAATAGTTTACTATCCTGGGTACATCTTTTTAGGCCAGCAAATCTACCACAACCTTGTACAGATCCTTGTTGTATAAACTTTTATCACTTTCCTCACATTTATCATCTTCTCGAATGTTCCTACATGGCAACATTTCTGACCTATATTACATATAAAATTTCATATGTTCCTATATAGCAAAAAATTCTGTAGAAATGTTTGCAGGTCAAACCCCCCCCCCCCCCCCCGCAAACATTTTTACAGAACTTTTTGTCATTAGTGCAGACACTGTTATTGGAAGGGATCCTCACAGAGGAACTGACTCTTGCACCACCTTCTGTCAATGGCTGGATTGACCAGTAGCTGGAAAGCTGTGTGCACCCATCCTTGCTGGGAAGAACATGGAGGCAAATGTTAAGACTGCTGGAAAGCATCTTTCCAATGGCTTTCAGGACACTTGAGATCCAGCAGGCACTGGGCTGTGGTAGGGATTCACCAGAGGAGGAGGGCCAAACCACAGCACACAGATGTGGGCAAGTGGGGTCTCTAACTGACCTTCTAACATAGACCTCTCACTACAGCAAACACACATGCACTCACGGGCTGCTTTATAGAGAAATGCTGGGCCCCTGGCATGCAGATTCTCATTACTGCCGCAGAGGTTTAAAAGTTCTTAAGCTAATATGCACCAACCAACCTGGAAGAAAAGCAAATAAAGACCTATTTATATACCAAAAGAAGAGTAAAGGAGACCCTAGATTGGGCAAAAGCTCAGGTTAGTAAATTAACACCACCCCATCCCAGAAATCTAGCCTGGAAGAGAGACGGTAAGATCTGCAACAGGATTTAACTTTTGATATTATCTTTTTAAAATGGAAAGAAAGAGCAAGCCATAGTACAACATAAAATGTTTATCCAGTTATTAGCAAACTTTTAACAATTTCACAGATTGGAGTGAAAAAAAATTTTCTGGGGCAAAAAGCAAAGTATTACAGAAAACTAAAAATTATGTAAGTTTACATACCTAGGAATTGGTGGCTTAGGTAATTGCACTGAAAGTGAGACTCATGGAGGAGAGCTACGTAATAATTAGCCACTGAGTTTTCTCATATGACATACTCCCAAATGGAATATTTCACATTCAGCAGACTTATTAATGAATAAATGCCCAATGGGAATTAACTAGTACCTCATTCTGGAAGGCTGCTTTTGGCAAAAAATGTAATAACCACAAGGCAAACAAGCTGATTGCTAATACACACTGGAAGCCGTGCTGGGCATCATTTTCTTTCGAATAATGCCTATTACTTTAAGTTTTAGAGCCGCAAGTTCATACTACCCAACCTCGCTCAATGTCCTGCCACTGGACAACATGCAAAGCAAGGGTGAAGTTTCTGGACAACTTTCCAAGCTTCGCAGTTGGCTTGTACTTGAAACATATTTAGTGAATATTTGCTGTCTCACATACAAGCAAAGAGCTTCCTGGTCAGTGGCTCAGCCGTACACAGAGGTGAGGGAGCTTGGGCAGTGTGCAGCATGTCCCTCTGCAGGAATCATCCTTTCATCCTCCCAACGTGAGGCACCAACATGCCACGTTTGGCCAGTGACCCCACACCTCCTTTCATACACTATTACTGCTATGTTTCTTTAAATTCAGTCTGCTCCTTAAGGAAACTCCCTGGCAAGTGAAAACAGCAGCAAAGGTAAAAGAATGTGGAGAATTTGGCTGCTGCCTGCAGTATTAGGAAGAACAGCAATTACTCAACTCTCTCCTAGTGTCAGAGGCAGAAATGAGCATGTGAATTTGGGCAAGTTTTCGCCTGTCTTCGCTCTAGCTTCTCCCTTTGCAGTCTCTGTCACCTACCTACCTCACAGTCTTAATAATTAATGAAGTACGTAAGAAAATGGAGAAAGGGAAGGCCGCAAAGGCATAAGAGAGGTTTGAGTTCTACCCTGAATCCAGACTCAGCCACAGTGAATATGATTTAAAAGACTTCAGGCATTTAAAAGCTGTCACTAACTTCCCAATATTATGCTTTGCTGTCTCCACTGCCGCTTGATAAACATAACCATGGAGGAACTCTTGATCTTTTCCTCTAAGCCCTTCTGTCTTCAGCACCTGGCAGTCATGTAGACACTATCACTTTTTCCTTCCCTGGCTCTGCAAACACAAGGTAATATCTGACTCCTGTCTATCACTTCTAGGTCATAAAAACATAGATCTTATGACCAGTAGGACCTTAAGATATCATCTGATTCAGTTCCCCTGTCTTCAGGTAGGTAACTATTTAATTCCCTTTTGACAAATTAAGGCAAAGTGATGCCAAGGGAAGTTGAGGGGTTTTATTTAAGTCACTGGGCTATTAAGGGATGAAGGGGGGTTCAAAAGCCATGGCTGTTTTTTTCTCCTGTATCATGTTATCACATACAAGAATTCTGTAATAGTCACCTTTCTGGGCAGCCTCAAACCCTTTCTGAAACAAGCTAGGATATACACAAATACAGTCACACTCTTGCTTAAAATACATAAATTTATTTGGTCTTTCATTTTTATGTGATAGGTAGTGGTAATAAATCTTCTTAAAATCTGCCTGAAACATAGGAACTCAGTGGTTCTGAAAAGCACACAGTATGCCCATTCTGTCTCCAACTGTTTAAAAATCCTTCTACTTTGACTTCCACAGATAAAACTGTCTGAAATCCATCCCTTTTCCTCATTCAGACTGTAAAAGCCCATACTTTTCAAAAAAAGCAAAGCTCCCACCTATGGGAAGTGAGAAAAGGTTTTCGAGATCTGTATTTGATAACATGATGGAATATTCTGTCTCTACAGACTTATAAACACACACACAAGGGTCCAAGCCTATGCATCCCACATTCCTCACACTGTAAGGCCTGAAGTGGTCCAACTACTTCATAAAGTCTAGTTCAGGTCAAACATCCTCAAGGTAGCTTTGCCTTATTTTGGCAGGTCTTTCGCAGTCTTAAAAAGAAGTATCACAATTCTCCAACAAAAGATGCCTTTTGTTTAATCACAGCTGTGAAACGTTTTCCTGTGGCCTTTGGATAAGGAGCTAAATAAGTTACCTCTTGTAGACTGGGACTCTGCAGTCTCGGGTTTCATTCCGCCCTGCCAGAAATTCCTTTCTGTTTTGAATCTGAGATGTTTGTTTATGGTTTTTGTTTTGAAATGCTAAATAAGACAGGCACAGTTTCTAGTTACAACCTATGGACCACCATCCACTCCCTCTCCTTTTTTTTTTTTAACCTTTCCATAGGCAAGGTAGCTGGTTGCTAAAATTTCCAAATAGCAAACTGTTCAAATTCTCTTCTCAGGAACTTGAAACATAAAATGATAACACCCTACAATATAATGAACACTTAATTTTTTTCTTAAATATGCAGAAGATAAATGTTCTCAGGATAGTCTGAATTAGGGTGTTATTTTGACATCTTTCTCATTTTGTTTGTAGGTTACATGTCTGAATACCAGCACTCTTGATAGAAGTGCTACAAATGAGAGGTACTAAAGGAGTTTCTGGAAGAAAATCCAATTTCTACTATGCGATAATAAGGTTTGGTCATCAAGAAGGGAAAAAAAAAATTGTAAACCACTGATTCCAAGGATTTTCCTCTTCGTCAAGTTCTTTCTCCTTGTTCCACAATAGCCAATTTAAAGCATCTGCCTTATGAATTATCAATCAATATTTACTGGATAAAAATGATACTTATTTTCAGGCACAAAGGAAAGAGTCACAGTTAAGCAAATGTAGTTCTGGGCTGGGTGCGGTGGCTCACACCTGTAATCCCAGCACTTTGGGAGGCCGAGGTGGGCAGATCACGAGGTCAGGAGACCATCCTGGCCAACATGGTGAAACCTGGTCTCTACTAAAAATACACAAAGTAGTTGGGTGCGGTGGCACATGCCTGTAATCCCAGCTACTCGGGAGGCTGAGGCAGGAGAATTGCTTGAACCAGGGAGTCAGAGGTTGCAGTGAGCCGAGATCGTGCCACTGCACTTCATCTGGGCAACAGAGTAAGACTCTGTCTCAAAAAAAAAAAAAAAAAAAAAAGAATACATAGTTCATAGTTCTGTTCTCCTAAAATGGGACCATACCTACACTAAGAACTAGAGAGATAGTAACATTAGATATTTTGATTCTAGGTGTTCTTCCTACCCCGCACTGTATCACAAAGACTCCCTAGAGACAGTGCAAATCCATGGCCAACCTGAAGTATTAGTCCACGTCAAAGATGGCTAGAATGACTGGGAGAGAGAAAAGCAACACAGATGGCCTCTGGCCCTCACACCCTCTCCTGCTCATTTCCCAAGCCCGCGGTGGTCTCTGAACCGGCTAGGCTTGCTGCTGCTTCCTTCTGTAACCTCAGTGAGATATATCAACCTGGCCTGGCTATATCCTTGGGATCTCCAACGTCTCCAGTGATGTCAGGAAATCCTCAAAAAGTTCTAACAATAAAGGGAAATTTAATTCACTGTCATAAAACCATATGCCATTAATATTAAAAGGCCATTTTAAAAATAAATATTAATTTGAAATAGCTCTTTGGATGTAGGGGCTCAAACCACAAAATAAGCAAGTTTTCACATTCTGCTGAAATGCCAAAGGCGCTGGGAATTGTAGCTGCACTGGATCAAACCAACGCGTGTTTCCTTGGTCCACAGACCCTGTACTCCCAGCCCCCTGTTCTCAGTACTTCATGGTTCTTTTCTCTTTGACAAACATCTGACATTTGAATTCCCCCTTGAAACCCCCACCCCTTTGAAGAGATTTAGTTAAGTATGGAGGAAATGTGAGTCCACAAAGTAAATTTTTAAACTTACAGAGAAAGCTAACAAAGAGGAAATGAGAAAGGACAGAAAACAGAATGGAAATTAAAATTAATATTATTTAAAAAAATCTATTTGGGACTAGAAACTAGCACATACACACACTATACATACACACACACATAATCTTATATATACATCTATGTAATCATACACATAAACCTCTAATCCTCACTACAATATTTACTTAATAGAAAGCTATTAATATTCTAGTTTCACAGATGAGGAAACTGAAGCTCAGAGAAACTAAACAAGCTGATCTCACAATTAAAAAAATAACAGATTTACGATTTCAACGCAGGTTTGTCTAGCCCCAAGCCCTATTTTCTTTTTCCTAAAACATCCTGCATAAGAAGTGCAGGAAAAAAGGAGAGCGGAGAGGAGACCCTCAGGTCTTTCTTGTTGCTACATCCTCCACTGAACTTTCCCCGGTAGTCAGATTTGGGTTACAGTCCCTCTTACTTGCTCCTGACATGCTTGGCACTTCCGTTATCTCATGGCTTACTGAACTGGATTGTAATGAATTGTCTGCTTTTCCAATTTACCATCAGACCATGGCCTGTGTGAAAACAAGGCCCATATCTCATTTATTTTGGCTGAAAAATAATGACTATAATAGCAGGTAACATTTATCAGGTCTTTTAATATGCCATACTCTGTGATACATGCTGTATACATAGGTACTAGCTTTGTGCTACTTAAAAGTGTGGTCCTGGCACCAGTGACACTGGCACCAGCTAGGAATTTGTTAGAAATGTAGAATCACAGACATCACCCCAGACTAACTTAATCAGAATTTGCATTTTTAAATACCTAGGTGATTTGTGTGCACACTAAAATTTTAGAAGCACAGTTTTATCTCATTTAACCCCCACAGTGAACCTAGGAGGTACCGACGACTAACAAGGAAACTGGCTTACACAAGTGGTATCACTACTGTAAAGAACAGAGACAAGACCCATAGGTGATGCTCAATAAATATTTGCAGGCAGAAGAATGGCAGGAAAACAGGTGGAGCTAGAAAAAGAACAGAGGAATGGATAATCCTCTGACCTCTGGTTTTGCCTAGTTTATACCAACTGCAGCAGCAGGTTGGAACCATAGCCCCCATGGCATCAAGCTGTGTCAGTACAAGCTGTTTCTTTGCTCAAGACAGGCCAAATCCTGCAGTGGTCATCAGTGTGCACACTCAGGAGCTGGGAGCAAAATTTCCTCCCAGAAGATAATGTGAAGCAAAGTGCACGCTGCTGATTATAGTACATCTAGGTCCCCACCTCCTCCCCAAATTAAATATTTTAAATTATTTGCTCACAGATAAATGGTTACATTTATAATTCCTACAAATCAATGCAAAATAGTATCAGGCCTAAAACGTTACTCAAAATGTACAAACTCTGTAGAAATTATTTAGACAAGGTATAAAAAAATATTCATGCGGGGGCGGCGACGACTGCTGAATTCAGTAACAATTTGCTCCCTTTCTAAGCGCCCAACCTCCTTAACTGCTTACCATCAATGACTGAGGTAGATGAGGATTAAGCAGAACAACAGACTGAGCCCACCTAAAATTGTTTCACTTATACTGGTTAGTAGCCTTGTTAGTAAGCATGTTCCATGTGCCAGCCATTCTTTTAACTGCTTCTTAGGGATGCTTCGAGTCCTTATAGCAACCCTATTATTAACCCGACTACACAGATGAGAAAACTGAGACACACAGAAGCAGAGTGCAGATTTGACCCCAGAAACCAAGTTCTTTTTTTTTTTTTGAGACAGGGTCTTGCTTTGTCCCCCAGGCTGGAGTGCAGTGGTGCGATTTCAGCTCACTGCAGCCTCCACCTCCTGGGTTCAAGCAATTCTCCCACCTTAGCCTCCTCAGTAGCTAGGATTACAGGGGCCCGCCACCACATAACACCCGGCTACTTTTTTTGTATTCTTAGTAGAGACAGGGTTTCACCATGTTGGCCAGGCTGGTCTTGAACTCCCGACCTCAGGCGATCCAACTGCCTCAGCCCCCCAAAGTGCTGGGATTACAGGCAAGAGCCACCATGGCTGGCCCCAAGTTCTTGAACATTATACTTTTCTACCAACATATAGGTATTTTCACATGGGGAATTAACTGGGGCTGGAGGAGGGAGGTAAGGAATTGATACCTGTTCACTTTGCAACTAACAAAGGAAAACAGGTTCTTTAAAAACATTTATTTTTTTTCATGTGGGCCCAAGACAAAACACGTAAGAGTTTAGTGTTTACCTTGAGGATATTCTTACATAGAGGTATATGCAACCATTCCTCTGTCTTGACTTAGGAGGTCTTGACTAAACAGAGGTTTTCAAAGATGTGACCAGGCTACTGCCCAGGGCAAGCAGCAGGGTAGGTGAAGCTGAGAGGTGCTGATAAAGGGACACCTCCCAGTTTACTGCCCATGCTTATCCGCCTAGTAAGACAAGCTAGAACAAAGAGAAAATCCCTCTCAAAAGGAAACTTGCCATTTTGAAGCACAGCTACTAAAGCATTAAGAATGCAGCTTCATTCTTAGATGTTGAGAAACACTCCAAGACGAATTGCACAGGCTCTAAGGAGAATGGGTAGGATCACCTTCCCTGCCAAAAGAAAGGGCTACTACTCACACTTTTTAAACCTAGTTCAAATTCAAATTCCCCTTTCTGCTTTGCCACCAGAGCCTGAAGAGATCACTTCAGATGCTTTAATTTCTACAACTAATTTTAACCATATATTTCACTAGCCAATTAATCATACACAGACTTGCAAAATCACTTCTACTTGGCTTGAATTTATATTATTATGTAGACTTTTTGCAGTCTTGCTGTCTTTATTTCTTATCTTGATTAAGCGTACAGAGCAAAGAATACGTTGGAGAGGTCCCCGGGCTCCCCAGTTTCCCCCTCACGCCAGCAGAAGGCCTTGTACAGCATAGAAGACCAATGAATGAGTGACTGATTTCCATGCAAAGGCAAGTCAGATCTTTGAAAATGCAGCTTTGCAGAATTAGACCTCTGAGAAGGAAAGCTTTCAATGTGTTATTCATGCATGCTTGGCTAGTCTACTGTTTCTCCCTCAAATAATTAAATGAGCTTTACTGGGGTGTCTCCAAAATCCTGATACCCAATGTGCCATACGGAACACAGTGTTACAGGAACCCACTTCACTAAATGTATTTCCCTTCCACTCATTTTACCACCTCCTACCCTGTTGTATTTACAGGCTAAAGCAACATTATCATCTCTGCTTGCACCATAGCCTGGGAGATGTTAAGCACACCCATATTTTTCAGGAATTTCACAATTAATGTTTGGAATGTGTTTTGGATTATTCTTCAAAGGATGATATACTTGCGCTAAGATGAATTCAATATTTTCCCTTCTCCCATTCGTCATTCTTTAGTCCACCCCCTCATTACCTGCTTAGGGTCATCTGTTTCATCTACAATATATCCCCCAACTTCATAATGCCCATCCCCTACCTCACCCAGTTGTTCACTCATTCATCCCGGTCATCCCATCTTCAACAAGCCACACAAAACATAGAAACCTGTATCAAGTCACCAAATACCTCCTACAAATGGACGTAATGCCCACACAGATTAAGGACTGTTCAGTTTTCTTCATATATTAATCTGACTGCTTACAACCCTACTGCCAACCTCTTGCTTGGAGATTTTCCTGGTCAGTGTTCAATATGTGTGAATGGCAGCAAATATCTCCAGACTTGCTATTTTTACCATTCTGATAATACCCAATCCATTTGCCCTTTGCCAAGTGTTTTATGTGACAGGACTCCTCAATAACAGTGAAGATTCTATAAGCCTGGCAATCAAAAGTGAAGGTCACTGAGTCCTGTCATTTATTTAAGTGCAGTGAATAGTTGGTCTCTCCATGTTTTGTCAATATTTACTTTCGGGAGGAACTAATTATTTCCTTGTTTACTTCGTTGGTTTCTCTTCCCAGTCCCTGTTAACATAATGTTATAGGCCCTCTGCTTGTTCCTCTCTGGGATCTAAGGGCTCCCTCTCTACCTAAGGACTTCTGAGAGGAAAAATGAAACCCATTATTCCAAAACAAAGCCAAGAGCTTAATTTTTCTAACTATAGAAGCTGATATTTTGCCCCCCTCCTGTTACTTAATTAGTGAATTAAAATTCGTGGACTCTTAACTTCAGGCCCTACTACAGGTGGTGAGAGTAGTTTCCATGCGGCTTGTGCAAAACGAAATGTTTGGGTTCATTATCTGGCCTCCTGCAGCCGGCTCTCTGGAGCAGATCCTGCACACATTTTCTTCCAAGCAGCCATCATCTTCACTCACTGTCTTCCAGGGATAAGCAAAGAAGCTTTGCATGGCAAGTTTCAGGAAACAAAATTCTGTTTTTTGCTGTAAGTACCCCATTACGTATACATAGTTCTCTTACACACTGCCCAGTGAAAAATGGGTAAAACGAAAAGTTAAAATTCCTGGGGGAAATAAAAGGAGGATTACGTTCTGAAGGAGGTCGTTTTTAGATAGCAATGGTGAAAAAAAAACACGGAATGCTAAGTTCCAAAATATGAAGCTACTGAGTAAATAGTCACAAGGAAAAAAGTTGGTGCTTATCTGATCTAGCTATCACCTGAATCTAATACAACAGAGTCCTCGGAACAGTGACTCAAGTAGTCTCCACCTGGTTCCTCATCACTCTGTACAAACTGCCAAAACAAGTCACCATCTGCACTTTAACTGCCCAGAGAGGTTGGTCATGCTCTCTCACCTTGCATCACTCCTTATAGAAGCATAAAGCGCTATTACGCATGGGAGAAGAAATGGCTCTCACCCCCTTAGCTCAAAACATAATTCTCACTGTCCAATCAAAATCTTCTTTCTAGAAAATCTCACTTCATTAATTTTTCAAAACTCTGCCTTCGATCCTCCAAAGATGTCTTCCATCCAGATTTCTTTCTCAGGGGTTCAGGATCCACACTTGTTTCTCTGGCTTCTAGGTGATTTTCCTGGAGGCAGGCAGCCTGGCCAAGAAAACAGGCCAGTTAGGATGCTGCAAAGAGCAACAGGAGGTCTTAGCAGATGAATGGAAAGAGGAAAGAGACCTGCACCCTCCCAAGTTCCGAAAAGCACTTTCTAGATTGACAGAAAGTAGGAAAAACTTTTAGGTATCAGGCTCCATGCTCATTTTTTCAAATGCACTTACCACCCCCAGCCCCCATCACAAAAGGAATAATTCAATTAGAATTTATTTAATAACAATCTAAACAATGCTGAAAAATCCAAGCGTACATCTCACATGGTGCACAGGACACAACTCATCACATTATTTAATCATTCAGAAAATATTTTTTTTCCTTCAGCATTCTTTCTATGGATAGGATTGTTCTTCCATTTATTCAATGTACTTTTACTGAGAGCCAACTGGGCCAGCATGCCTTAAAAACCTAAGGCAGTGAGCCACAAGCTGAAAGGGGCCCATTTCTGCCCATGATTTATCTAACTCATTTTGTGAACTGCAGTTAAGAACGTAATTTTTTTCCCCCTACAAAGCCAGTATGAGAGTAAACACAGCTAAAAATTACTGCGAGTTGGCAAATAGAGAATATAATTTGTATTTAAATTATGTCATCGAAAGCAGGGAGATTAGTCATGATAATATTTCTATACCATGCAATATGTTTTTACAATGTAGCCAATTAACTAAGTTTTCAAGAGTTTTCATTAACAGATACAACCAGTAGGGGTCATTTTAGTGCAAAAATTGCAGCAAGAGACTTTAACATGAATAAAATATATTGATTCCTATTCATGTTAGTTATGATAAGCATGCTTCACCACGTGAATTTCTGAATAAAAATGGAAACTGAGGGAAACACTGGCCATTCCGAAATTTCTTGTAAACTCACAGAAAAACAAGAGATAATCAATACCTTCTAGGTAACTGCTGACATCTAAAGACTCCTCTTTTTTTAAAAAATGGCGGGGGGGGGGGGCGGTTGGGGTATCACTTATCCCATGCTTTCCATAAATCTTGTCGTTAAGTGAAAACACTGAAATTGTGAACACACGATTGAAAACATCTGTCTAAACCCAACCATTATATCATGCCAGGTAACACTGTCCTTACTTTGGTTTCACAGATTTAGAATGCAAGTTGACTGCTGTTTTCAGTATTTTTTTTTTTTTAAAGGAAGTGCCCTGGACACACAATATTGATAGTTGAAAACAGGCCTGCAAAATAAAAAGTGTTTCTAGAGAAACTAATTGAGATATAATCATGTCAACAAACCCTTCCAAGCATTTCAAAGCGAATACCAAGCACACAGGGTGTTACCAGAAAAAAGGAAGCTATGAGTGATCACATCATTTCAGAGGAATGAAAGCCTCACGAAACTGCCAAAATAACTCTATACTGTGACATGGGATATGGCTGCCAAAACATTCGATTACTGTAAATGTTCCCCGAGCATTTCCTTCACCAGAAACAGACTGAGAAGAAACAAAACAAGGGTTAGAATCTTCAGAACCTGCAAAAGTCCTTCTTGGAGCACAGCAGTTTCCACTGCATTTAACTGTGTTTCATGTCGCTTGTTCTTTTCAGATTTACGAGAGGCCGCATTAAGTTATAAACTTGAAGCGGCAGGGTTCAAAGATGCATCTTTTAGTCTAGGTCATTCAGAATTCCCAAAGTCAAAACACATAAAATGGTATCAGAAATTAATCTCATGGCCATTTTTCCTGAGGTAAGGCATAAAAACAAGTTACAAAAGGGGACAATACCAGGTGAGAGGCTTTTTTGTACTTCAGGCAAATGAACTCTTCTAACCCAATGTCTTACGGGTGCAGCAAAGCAAGTCCTTCCCCTCTGAGAAGAGTTCCCTTCACTCATCACTGCCCACTAGCTTCCAAACCAGAAAGGCCTCCCCTATTTTCCTGAACTGTCCAAACCCCAAAACTATACAGGTATAAATAAGTACCTATGTGTGTGTCTGTGTGTATTTAGAGAGAATCACAGCATTGAAGCCTTTTAATAGATCCGTTTTTATCCTTAAGGCTGTCACCTCCTTTTTCAGTATCCCAGCATACTAAACAAACACACACAAAGATGGTTCAGAATAAACCGTTCCCTGGACTGTGCTGGCTGTGAGTAGTGAGGAAGGCACGCCGGGCAGAGGGCGCCTGTCCCTCCTCGCCGCCTCCCCAGAAACGAGGCTGCTGCGTGCGCTCTGCTCACTTGCCAGGATGCCCCCGAACAGCATCATCAGCCCAACGTCAGCCCGAGCAGGGATCCCACTTCTAACTGATGCTTACCGAACCCTGCCCCCGTTAGCCACATCAAAATAACTCACTGCCTCGCTCTAGACCCCAAACCAGACCAGGCACCCTGAAGGCCGTGGCAAGCGGGCAGGGATTAAGGCCAACACGCACTAACACTGGCTCCCCAACGAGAAAGACTCCACTAATCGAACCTTTCTCCCTCCGTCCATCTCGACACCGCGGAGCACAAGGCGTGCTGGAGAAGCCAGCAGAACAATCCCCGCTGTCAAACAAACAAAAAGGAGGAACCGGCAACACGATAGGAAACACGCGGATATCTGACATTAAAAAGCAGCCACTAATAACAACAACTTTTCACTCCCAGGTGCAACCCCCACCCCCTTTTCCTTTCAGGAGAGAAAGCCTTTGACCGTTTTCAATGGGCAAATAAATGAGTAACCACCGTGTGTAACTTCCCCTGGGCTGACATATTCCGAGGCTGAAACTGATTTATGTGCGGAGGAGGAGGAAGGGGGTGAAGAAAGAGCTCAAGGAAAAAATAATAAAAGAGTCACTCGGGGAGTGCGAGCTGGAGACACGTCTCCTCTACCAACAGAAAAAGGACTTTCGCGGCCGGTGTGCAGCTCACGGTGCCACACTGCGCCAGTGCGGGGAGGGCGGTAGGGCCGGGCTCCCCGAGGGGCTCGCGCGCGGCAGAATCCGCAGTGCCCCCCCGCCCGCGGCGCCCCCACCTCGGGGTGCAAGGCCGGGCCACCCAATCCCAGCAAGAACGGCCACACGTGTGCGCGTCTGCGCGGGGACAGGGGCGATCCTCCACTCGCTCGCCCCCACCCACCATACCCAACCTCGCCCGCGGCTGCGAAGCGTCGGGGAGCAGGGAGAGGGAACGCAGGGCCGCGGGGGCACTCTCCCGGGGGCGGCGGCCTCCCCTCCTCCTGCGGAGCCCTCTTTCCTCCAGAAAGTCTCGGCCAAACTTTGTTCGGCACAACCAACGCCGAGGGGGCGGCGCAGGCCAGGTGGGAGGGGGCCCGCAGCGGGCGGCCGTACCTTCGCAGACGCCCGCTTCGTACTCGGTGAGGGAGTCGCCATTGAGCGGGGGGCGGATGACACAACGCAGCCCCCGGTCGCAGGTTCCGTAAATCCCGAAGGTGCCGCCGCAGCTCTCGTTCCTCTGGCTGGCGCACGTGTAGCAGCAGCCGCAGACGCCCTGCACGATGCTCCCCGGGCAGTTCCTGGGCTCCTCGCACTTGGACTCGTCACAGGGCAGGCAGACCAGCGCCCGGGTGCCGGAGCGCGCCAGCAGCAGCAGCAGCCCCAGCAGCGAGACCAGGAGGTGCCCGCAGCCGGCCAACCCCCTGCCCCCCGCCACCAAGTACATCCTCCTGCGCCGCCGCCGCCTCCTCCTCGCAGCCGGGCCGGGAGCGGGGCGGGCGCCCTCCCCTGCGCGGGGCACACGCGCCGCCGCCGCCGCACCGGCAGCCCGCGGTCCTCACCGCCCCTCTCGGGGCCCCCGGGGCGCGCCTCCCCTCGCGGGGCGAGGCCCCCGCCCCTTCTGCGGGCCGCGCCGACCCCGAGCCCACGAGCGTTGGCGCCGGCGGCAGCGACGGCTTCCCCTCCTCCTCCTCCTCCTCCCGGGAGGGAGGGGGAAAAAAGAAAAAAGTTTCCTCCCGGCAGCTCCGGTTCAACCCAAACTTCTGGCGCGGCGGCGGCGGCGGTGGCTGCTGCGCTCGGCTCCAGCCCGGGCCGGCGGCGCCTCCTCCCTCTCCTCCTCCGAGTCGGCCGGCCCCGCAGCGGCGCAGCCTCCGGGCCGGTCCCCGCCTCCCGAACTGCCGAGTGGGCGCGGTGGCGCAGCACAAGATCCGCGGCGTCCGCTCCGCGCGCCCCGCTCTCCTCACTCCTGCGCCGCTCCTCCGGGCGCTTGTTTATGGCTGGAGCCTCTGCCGCTCGGGCTGCGCCCTCCCCCATCGTACCTCCTCCCCCAGACCTTCCCCCCGCCCCCCCGTGCCGCGCGCCGCTCATTGGCTGCCCCCCCGCCCCCTCCCAGGCCCGGCCGGCCCCCTCCGCCTCCCCCTCCCCCTCTCGGGCGGCCGGGCCTTTCCTCCCTCCCTCACACGCCGCCTCCTCCTCCCGGTCTCCTCCTCCCCGAGCCCGGCGCACCGAGCCGGCCCTGCCACCGAGCCGCGGCTCTGGCCCCGGCACCGCGGGCGCGCTGCGGATGGGCTTGGGGCGCACCCAGCGAGCAGCGAGAGTGGCGGTGTCCCGGGCGCCCGCTGGCACCGTGGCCGCAGCGGCCGGCCTGGGAGCCAGGAGGGCGAGGCGGCTGCACCTTCGGGGCCAGACTGGAGTTCGAAGACTGGCGGGGACCCCAGAAGCTCGGGGCCGGGGCGATGGCTGCAGCCTCGGGAGGGTATCGCCGGATCGAACTCCGGGAAAGGGAAGCAAAGGCAAGGAACCTCCGCACACTGGATGAGAATCCATCTTCCACTCGAGCTGGGAATAGACTTTGTAACAGATATGATGTAATGGAGTCTCGGGAACCCTGAGACCTCTCTAGCGAAGCTGAAGTGAATTAATTAAGTGCTTTAAACGGTCTTGGTAAATATTCCGCGGGAGCTAGGGAGGACTGTTGGGATGGCTGTAGCTTGAGTTGAATTTTAACTGTCCTCATTCTGGGTTTTGTCGCTCTGCTGTCTGTGCCAAGGTGCTGTGTTACGGGAGGGAGTGACTGGAAAGTAACAAAGCTGAATCTTTCTCCCTGGAGTAAGGCTGAAGACTGGATTACTACACGCCTTGACATGACACTACACCCGTAGATCTCATGCATTATTAATGCCATATGACATTGCCGTTTTCTTTCTCAGTTCACGGACAGAAGTGGTGGGTTTTCACTGTCTTCATTGATTGTCAATGCATTAATAAAGAAGATGTGTGGTACATAGTCTTTGTGATAAATCAGGTAAGGAAGCAACGGAAGTGATGCAAAACGCACAGTGTGGTTATGGTTTCTCTTCAGTGGTTGTCAGAAAAGGTTCTCGTAATGATGGCTCTGTCATTGATGGGATATGAAGTAGTAATCCGCTCCATAGTGGCCTACCATTCACAAGATGGGTACCAAGTGAATAACATTAATTAATTGACAAAAAGTGACTGTGGTCAATGGGGGGAAAAATCGATCCCGTGGCAGGTGTGAAGTGGGAATGGCTGGCCCACCCTCTGATCCAAGATGGTCTGGCTGCAGGAAGGTGGCAGCCAAGTGGATTCTGAAAATCGTGACTAATGAACCGAAAGTTAATAGCTGGCAGTGCAAGGAAAGAGGAGACAAAGCTACCTTTGAAATGTTATGTTTGTGGAACAAATTTATACTTATGATAAATATTTTAGTTTAACCACTCTCTCTAATCCTGAACCCAAAAGCCAGAGTTACCAGTGGAATATTCCCCCATGATGGGCATCAGCAAGCTAAACATTTCTCCTATCATATTTCTTTGTGCAAGGAGAGGAAGAGGCTCATTAATTATCACTGATTATTATAGGGCCATGAGGAAGATGTTCAACCGTGGAAAAGGGGAGTGAGCACTGCATTTTCTAGAGGGGTTTAAAGAGTTGTTGCAATGAAATAATTCCTGCAGTTGTGTGGGAAGTCAGATTAGATGATCTCCAAAGGCCCTCATACCCTCTGGGTCCATAATAAGTGTTAAGTGGCAAAATCATTTAAACTATCCTAGGTTTTCTATTAGAAAAACCGAAGAGACTGGGCATGGTGGCTCATGCCTATAATCCCAGCACTTTGGGAGGCCAAGCTGGGCAGATCACCTGAGGTAAGGAATTCGAGACCAGCCTGGCCAACATGGTGAAACATGGTGAAACCCTGTCTCTATCAAAAATACAAAAATTAGCTGGGCGTGGTAGCGCATGCCTGCAATCCCAGCTACTCAGGAGGCCGAGGCAGGAGAATCACTTGAACCCAGGAGGTGAAGGTTGCAGTGAGCCGAGATTGTGTCATTGCACTCCAGCCTGGGCGACAGAGCAAGACTCTGTCTCAAAAACAAACAAACAAACAAAACTGAAGAAAAATAAAACACACATTGTTAAACATTATTCTTTCTTGTCACCAAACAAGGCACCAGCACTTCACCATGGGATTTGCCAACAAACTGTCATCATTGCTCTGTGTTAAAAGATCCCTTCCACTGTTGCAGAGGAGGTTATCTGTATTTCTGTTCAAATGCAAGTATAAAGACATTAAAATGTAGCAGATAACATTGTAGGACCTGCAGGAAAAGCCAAGGTCAGGTGATGAGAAAAATGCAGAAGTGAGAAAGCTACTGTGGGTAGGAAAGAAGGAGGTAATAAACATTGTCAAAGTTTAGCTTCTGTTTATTTTTAAGGAGATATATTAAGGATTAAGGAAAGCTACAGATGAGCACAGGCAAAGGATAAGTTGGAGATGACTAATCATTGTTCCTGGGACTTCAGAGGTAGAACCACCTGGAAGGTAAATGGACAGATACAAAATGAGAAAGGTTGACTTCCTACAGGAATTCAAGTCAGGTTTAGAAAGGACTAGGGAGATTCTTTCAGACGAAGATCATTGTATCAGCTCAAAAAGAAAAAAAAAGTTACATTACATATGCCCTTTGCCATAGAATTAATAGTCATAGAAGCAATAGAGAAAATAGGATTCCTTGAAACCAGTAACTAGTGGCAAATGAGAAACCTGCAAGGTCCTAGCAGCTTTTCTGAAACCAGTGTGTGAATCAGGAGCTCAGTTATAAACAGCTCTTTCTTCTCTGGGATCCAGGAGACATGATAATGAGGTAGTGAGAAACCGAGGCAATGATATTGAGGCTCAAATACCAAAGTATTTTCTTATCTTCAGAGACCAGACTATGGTTGCAGAAAGAGTTTGGGTGAGCCCAACATGATGACAATCAGGTGTCACGGGTGAAAGTGGACTAGGAAGAATTACCCTGAAATTGAATGGAACCTGAAAGTCATGAACGAATGTTAAGAATTAGAGCCACATGTGGAAGGCCTCCCTTTCTGGGAAGCCTTCTTGAGCTTCTTTATCTGTTCTACAGCATTTGTAAGTACCTCTGCTTGTAGCATTTATCATGTTACGTTATAGTTGTTTAAATAACTCTGAACCCAATTAGCTTGTCAGCTTATTGGAGAGGGCAGGATTTATAAAAATGCATGCAGGAATGAGTTGAAAAAGGGAGAGTGAAGAATTACAGTCAAAATGATATTTGAATATTATTGTCTGCAGCCCTTCTCTCTTGGTTTTAGTAAATACTTCAAAATCAGTACTTGAAAGGGATGGTAGGGGCAGGAGGGAGTCATTGAAGCTTGGGGTGGCGGTGGAGGGGGAGGGGTTGGGGAACAGGTCTGGAAGGAACCAGGAATTATGAAGTATTTCTGATGGAGGTCTAGAAGAAGAGATCGTCTGCCCTCTATTGGCCATCCTGGGGATTAATAAATTGTTGAAAATGTCGAAAATCATAGTGCCCATTTGTTGGCCTAAGCAGAAAGTGGAAATGAGAGGGCAATAGACAGAATGGTAGTGTTAGACCCCGCCTTTCCGATACAGTGTCCAGTCCACCTATAGTCACACTCTCTGTATTTTCTCTTCCTGAAATGAAAAGAAAAATGTAGAAGTTGCCTTTGAGTTTGACTCACATACTCTTGGAATTGAGTTGCACAAGAGAACAAACCTTGTTGTGTTATGAAAATGTTGCATATGTATTAGAAAGTGCTACGAATAAACCAGGTAACAGGTCTGGCCCGTTTTACCCTCTTAGGCCATCTCTCCGGTCTCCTCAGCTGGGATCACCTATATATGGGTGCTCACTTAATCTAGGCTTGGCCACTGCAGTGATATAGACAGACCCTAGTTTGGATGCTCGACCATCTGGATGTTGGGCTCTGAATCTGAACTTGAACTCTATTATCACCACGTAATACCTTATTTTTGCTAAGTGGGTTCTTATTTACCCTGCCTGTGAATGATAGCTGCTGCAGAACTACCACAAGGGTTACAAGACATCTGCACAGAACACAGGTTCTCTTTGATGTTTGGCCTAGGATCCTGACACACACACACACACATACACACACACACACACTCTCTCTCTCTCTGTGTACAAGTTTAAACAAGGTATTTATCCTTTCTGAATCTGTCTTCTCTGTAAAACAGAGACAAGAATACCAACCATACAGGGTATCGTGTGGATAAAATGATTGTTCTCCTGTTCTATTGTTATTTTTAGAGTCCTTCTAACTGAGTGTCTCCTCAAGTTTTATGCTTGAGCTGGAATCCCTGCTCTCTGTTATCTCAGCATCCATTGCTGTGCAACATCTGCTGGATCAGATATTTGCTTTTTTTTTTTTTTCTTCTTAGGATCTTCTGTTGGCCTTGTTTTGACAGTCTGTCTCATCTTGGCGTTTTAGCCTCTGTGATATTTTCTCAAACCCATTTTGGTCTCTGACTTATTTTAAAGAGCAGTAATTGGTAATGATAATAGTAATAGCTTACACTAATAAAGATCTTATTAATTACTAGTCAACATGCTAAGTGCTTCATATAGGTTATTTTAAGTAATCTATGGAAGAGCCCTGTAAGACCAATGGTTTCTATTATCTCTAGTGCCTTATGTTGTCTTCATTTTTTACAGGTGAGGAATCTGAGGTGTAGGAGGTTGTGTGGCTTGCCAAGGTCTCAGAGCTATGTGTATGGATATTAAGCTTAGAACCCAGTTCTATTCTGCCTTAAGGGCCTGTGTATTTAACTACCTCAATTCAGTAAGTTGGGTAATGGTGAGCTGCTTTTCTTTTCAGTTTTGTTGTTCTTTGTGGACCTCATTTAAAATTGCTAACATCTATGACAATATCTTGTCTTCTTTGCTAATTTGCATATAAGAAGATTAAATACTGATTAGCATTTTCTCAAAATGGAAATAAGACGATTGCTTTCCTAACTACTGAATAACAAATATTTATATGTTTGCCATGTGCATATTTTTTAATTACCTTAGAATATTACCACATTTAATCCTCCATATAACCTGATGAGGTAGGTACTGCATTTTACAGGTACATTTACACCTATTTAAAAGGAAAAATTGGGCTGGGTGCGGTGGCTCGTGCCTGTAATCTCAGCACTTTGGGAGGCCAAA
This sequence comes from Hylobates moloch, assembly GCF_009828535.3. Lineage (NCBI taxonomy): Eukaryota > Metazoa > Chordata > Mammalia > Primates > Hylobatidae > Hylobates > Hylobates moloch. The sequence goes on from NW_026652290.1 coordinate 88,816,700, forward strand.
CTGGGTGGATCGCTGGAGCCCAGGAGTTTGAGACAAGCCTAGGCAGCATAAGGAGACCCCATATCTACAAAATAATAATAATAATGAATTAGCCAGGCATGGTGGGGTGTGCCTGTACTCAGGAGGCTAAGGTGGGAGGATTGCATGAGCTTGTGAAGTTGAGGCTGAGGTGAGCCGAAATTACACCACTGCCTTCCAGGCTGGGTAACAGAGCGAGACACTGTCTCTTACTTTTCCAATAAAGGAAAAATTGGATTTCAAACCCAGGCAGTATGGGGACAGAATCCACTCTATGCAATATTACTTCTGATGTATGTTTTTACACAAATACATGCTCACTGGGGGAAAAAATGAGAAAAGACAGACAAGTAAAAAAGAAAAAAAGAAGAAAGAAAACCATCACCTATAATGGTTTTATCTCTGGTGAGATAAAACTGCTGATAACATTTGTGACACATCCTTGAAGGTTTATTTTCCCCGTACAGTATAAAATATAAAATGGGATATGTATCTACCTCATAATTGGCTTTAACTTTCACATATACGTGGCATATTGATCTTTAGAATCAATAACTGCATCCTTTTTACCATTGATTATTATTCCACTGAATGTACATATTGCATTATATTTAACTGATTCCATATTAACATAAGTTTAGGGGTTTTATGTGCTTTACATTTTCACTATTATAAACAAAGCTGCAATATATTTCCTTTTAGCCAAATCTTCAAACACTTGTCCAATTATTTTCCTTGGCAAATACCTAAAGTGAAATTATTGTTTGTGGGTCAAAAGTTATGCCCATTTTCACATGCATTGCCAGATTGCCTTCCAGAAACTTATTCACACAAATTTCCTCAAACACTTAGTACAAGTTCCCATCTCTCCAGTGTAGAGGCCCTTCAGGTTAAAAACCATTTCTTCTTGCTTTAAAAGCACCTTCTATTGTAAAGCTTTAAAATTTTTTTAACATAAAAAATTGCTTTCACATTTATTATTTGATTCCATCCTTTAAAATGTTCAACATTAGGAGAGTTTAGCTGTGGATCACCAAATGTTTTAACCTTACAAATTGCCAAATCATGTAACCTGGCAAATTATTTGCTGTGTGGTTTTTAAAGAAAGTGTTATGTACTCAATTAAAGATTTCTCCTAAGAAGGAGTGTTTTTTATAAAACTGAACTAATAAAAGGGAATACATTATCGAGACCCTCCACAGGTTAAGGAAATTTATCCTGTGCTTTTAGACATTTTTCTGGAAAGCTGGAAAAAACAAGTGTAAGAAAATTGAGAAGAGAGGACCCAGTCATGCATTATAGTGAAGAGGAGGAATTTCCATCTGTTGCAATGCTACCCACCTATCTGTCTTCTCTTTCTACCCCACTGCCTGTTCTACTATGTGCTTTCAATAACCTGAAGAGTCATACATCCAAATTGTAGAAATTCTTCCCCAAATCTGTGTGGCATCTGTGTTAAGAAATACAGGTCAGTTTATTTCAACAATGACATCATTGACATACACATTTGTGTAATGTTTGTTTTGGAATTGCCTTGTGTAGTCCCTTGAGAAATAAGACACATTGTCCTATCTGACCCAACATATAATAAACTGAAGCAGATTATCTTCATTCACCAAACTGGCTCTAATTTACTTCTTATAATCTTTATCAAATTCACCCACAAACGAAGATTTACCACTGTTGAGAGTATTATAAAGAACCAAAACATGTTCTAGAGAAAATAGCAAAAGAAGAGTTTTTAAATAAAAGTAGGCATTGATGGTATCCATGGAACAAACAGACAGCTTTTCCAAGTAACTGCTGGCAAATGGACATCACTCATTTGAATGCAAATTCTGGTATTATGATGTTCTTTAGAATACTGATATTTTGTGCTCATGTCCTATATATCATGCAACTGCTGTGTCATTCAAACGAAAATTCATTACCTATTTTCAGGTGGGAAATGGTGGTGCTCACCAGTATGTCTGTTCCTTCTCTTCATTTCTGACACACAGCTAGACGACACTTACCAGCTTTCTTGCAGTGAGCTGGAGCCATGAAATGTGGATGGAAGTGATGGGGATCTTTTCCAGGGCTGGCCTCAGAACCCTCTCCACAGTCCTGCATATTGTCTTATTCCCTTTCTGCTGGCTGGCGGCAGGGCTTTGCATAGAGGACTCTGAAGCACTAGAAGAGTCTAGAACCACTAGATGGATGGATCCTGGGTCCTTGAATGACTGCATGAAGTGGACCTCTCACATACATACACACACCTCATTCAATTTCAGTGGTCTCTGATTTGAGTGACAAATGAATATTTACTGTGATAAGTCACTGACATTTGGGGCTTGTTTTAGCAAGTAGCCTCTCCTCACACAATTTTGGCTCAAATAGAAATAACATTGGCCGGGCATGGTGGTTCATGCCTGTAATCCCAACACTTTGGGAGGTCGAGGTGGGTGGATCACTTGAGGTCAGGAGTTTGAGACCAGCCCTGGCCAACATGGTGAAACCCCATCTCTACTAAAAGTACAAAAATTAGCCGGGCATGGTGGTGCACACCTGTAATCCCAGCTACTCGGGAGGCTGAGGTGGGAGAATCTCTTGAACTCAGGGAGTGGAGGTTGCAGTGAGCAGTAGAGATCGTGCCATTGTACTGCAGCCTGGGTGACAAGAGCAAGACTCTGTCACAAAAAAATAAAAAAAGAAATAACATTAAACATTTATTCATGTTCTCAGGAAAAAAATGCAATTTGACATGTACTTATAACTCACCTGCATTTGTTTGTTGACTATGTAATGAATGTGTAAAGATTAGGTTACCAATCCTGGCATTTAAATTATTTTCAGTATCATAATATTCCAAGTAGGGCTTAGCATTTTATTAGTACTGATTAATAGAAATTAAATAATATAAAAACCTTTCACTTTACTCAAATGGGAGAATGGCCATCTCTATTATGCTACCCAGTGGGTTTTAGTTCCTGAACTTTCACACTCTCAGACCATCTCTGCTCATGACTTTATTGTAGTAATCAAGATCCTATAAGCTCAAAAGAGAATGAGACTCTTAAAACCCCCATTTTCTCCCTTTCACAAGTCCTTCATATCCACAGGGTTATTATGAACTATAAAATCAGTACCATTTCCTATTTATCATTTAAACTTAAAGAATATTTTGATATTTTGATATCAGGTTCTAAGGTTATCATATCCATATTCCTTATCATTATTGTTGATAGCTTCATGTGTCTTGATCATATTATTGACTATATTTGTTGTACTTCACCAACTTTTTCAACCTCAAACTAAAGTTCATACAACAAATCAAGTTCATTGCCTAAAAGCTAGTTGCCAATGAACTATGACTGGGTAAATGAGTACTGGTTTGAGATTAGCCAGAAAAGATGGAACATTGAGCTCATAAGGCATGAAACCATGCAGAAAAAAATTATAAGAAATAGATTCCAAGAGTGTTTCCACCATCAGCTGATTATTGCCAAAGACCATGTCATGTTTCCCATTTAGATTTTGCCAGGAAGAAAAGCTAACCAGCAATGCCAATCACAGGTGTTTGAAGAAGAGGATTTTTCTATTTTTCCTTGACAAGCAATTATTAAATTAGGAATGTCTTCAGTGATGATGAGGCATTGTGCTGCAAAGTGCTCCAATAGAAAGAGCAAACTCTTGGAAATCAAGTTGACCTGGGATCAAATTCTGACTGCGTTTGTCACTGTCTCTATGTTTGAATATGTTATTTGTTTGAATTTCCTTTCTCTGTAGTCACTTAGGAAATTAGTACCTACAGGGTTCTGAGCGTGTAATAGATGCTCAATAATTCTCCTAGCATTTCTTATGATTGACTTTTTAAAAATTGTAATAGGGTTAGCTATTCACTGAATGTTTGCTACTTTCAAAAAGTTGGTGAGATGGGCTCTAGTCTGGTTCTAAAATATAGGGGTACTTCTCGTCTGTGTGAGAATCAAAGCAAAGGACTTCACTTCATAATCACTATGCTCCCTTGGCAGTCTGCACTTATCCTGTCATCTCACCTGTCTCCCCACTTAGGGTGCATGATTTCTTATTGGGCAGGATAGGAACTCTGAAGCCAGGAAACTGAATCCTACTTTCCTAATCATTAGACTGACTGCAAAAATGAATGTCACTTTCCTTACACTCAAAGGGCCTACTATCTAGTGTGAGCAATTGGTAAATCAACATTTTCAACATAGTGCAGTAGAAGTTTACTAAATCAGGTCTACATGAGGAAATTGGGGAAAGTTTCACAAAATTCCCTTCTACAAAAGAAAAGATAGTTGGATTGGATCTTGAAGGAAAAATAGATATTTACCAGGTTTATAGGGTAGGGGAGGAAGAGGAAGAGATTCCAAGCCAAAAAACAAAACCAAAACCAAACAAACAAAAACAGTGAAGTGCCTAAGATAGAGTTTGGAACATAGTAGGGATTCAATAAATGTTGAAAGAAGAAAGAGAACATAGACTTTTGCAATGGAAGGAAAAATTAACTTTGAGGCAACTGGTTGCTCAGTGGTAAATGTTAGGAGAGAGGATGGTAATATTGGACTGGATGATGAAGACCCAAAATCTGCAGCAGAGTTTAGACTTCATCCTGTAGGGTTTCAGAGACAAGTGGGACTTTTAGAGACAAGTGACCTCATCAGATTCCCATTTGTAAAGATATCATACTGCACTGATTTTAAGACATACTTTTAAAATATTTTAACAGTTCTAAAAGTAAGATGCATCCTACATTTAATGGCATATTATAGTTTGACAGTGTTAATTTTCTTTCTGGGTAGCATATAAAGTAAGATTTTTGCTTAGAAATGATGCCGTTTTTAATAGAAAATTGAAATTATGACAGCAGAGTAACAGAAGAACAACGAGTGGAAACAAGGTAACCCATTGGGAGACTTATCAAATAGCATAGCTGTGGGATAATGAGCAGTGGTGTAAAACCAAGCATGCATTGATAGATTTTAAAATTCCAAAATAGATTAGGAGTTCCTGAGTTTGGTGGATTAAATCTACCTTTTGGTTTTCCATTTTGTTATTTACTTTGCTTTGCTGCACAGCTAGAACCTGAAAAATGCTCCTAGCTTTTCACTAAAACCATGATTCTCAGGTGAATAACTTAAGTATAAATAGTATTATTTAATATCTGTTAGGTATCAAAATTTTGGGAGGAAAGTACAAGCCCTTTGTACAAAGAAGGACTACTTTTAATACCGTATCCAAGCGTGTCTGCTTTTTTCTCTGAGAGTTCTTGTAGAAATACAAAAAGTTTAAAAGCAATGGAAAAGCCTTCAGATATACCCAGATCCAACTCTTTCATTTCGTAGATGAGGAAAATGAAATCATGGAGTGCTGGTGACTTTAAATTTGCTGACTCTTAACAGCAGGTGTAGTTTGGAATAGTTTGGAACCCTCCTCCACCATCCTGTGTATCAGCAGGTTACTTGTTTATCTATCTCTGGATTAGCTCAGACTCCAGTTCTAGTCTTGAGCAGACAGTACAAATTATCTTCTACCTCCAATTGCCACTATCTAAAGTTAATAAATTTGTTACCAGTTCTCCTCTCTTTTTACTGTCTCATTATTACTTTTGCACAGACACCGGGTTGTGTGCATTCTAAACTCTGTTGATTAGATGATGGTGTTTGGGATAGGGCTCTGTGGCCTGGGCATTTGGTGCCTACCTTATCTTTTCCTTCTCCCCTCTCCTGCCTTCTCCTGCCCTCCCTCCCCTCCGCTCCCCTCTCCTTTCCTTTCCTTTTATCTTTCCTTTCATTCTTCCTTCCTTTCCTCTCTTCCTTCTTCTTTCTTCCTTCCTTCCTTCCTTCCTTCCTTCCTTCCTTCCTTCCTTCCTTCCTTCCTTCCTTCCTTCCTTCCTTCCTTCCTTCCTTCCTTCCTTCCTCCCTCCCTCCCTCCCTCCCTCTCTTATTCCCTCCTTTCCTTCCCTTCCTTTCGCTTCCCTTCCTTCCTTTTCTTTCCTCTCTTTCTCTCAACAGGGCTCAGGTGATCCTCCCACCTTAGCCTCTTGAGTAGCTGGTACTACAAGCATGTGCCGCCATGCCTGTCTAGTTTTTCTATTTTTTTGTAGAGGTGGAGTTTCACCATGTTGACCAGGCTGGTCTCGAACTCCGGAGCTCAAGCAATCGGCCTACCTCAGCCTCCCAAAGTGCTGGAATTATAGGTGTGAGCCACTGTGCCCTGCCTAGTGCTTGAGTTTCTGATGGGCACCACCTGTCTTTCTGTGCACCAGACACTATCATACTACCTTGAGGCACTTTGCCTGGTACCAGAGTAGCAGTCTCTAGAATACAGAACTCTGCCATAGTACTATTTTTTACGTTCATCTGATTTTGTATGTGGCATGCCAGGTGTAGCTCTATTGGATATTTACTTTTTTCTCCATGTCCCAAATTCTGTCATCCTTATTCAACATGAAAACCCCTTCTTATCTCTAAGAAATAGTATGTGCCAGTAGGGTATGCAGGGCTGTGGTCCTTCTTATTGGTTGGGCCAACTTTTTTATTCACCAGGAATCCTTTCTAATTGACCTCATTGGTCAGGCATCCGTTCTGATTAATCAGTGCTCATGCATTTTAGTTCTTAAATATTTTTACTGTCTCCTCTGCTTCCTAGCAACCATTAATTGAGCACATGAAACTGACTGTATGCTAAATGCTTTGGATATCTCATCTCTTTTAACCCTCATAGTAATCTCATCATAAGGTATGATCAGACAGATTTTTACAGATGGGGAACTGTAAAAAAAAGGTTCACAGAAATTACATAAATATTCTGAGGGTGGTGGCCATTTACCTTATTCAGAACCATGAGTTCACCTAAGGCCTACTGACCAATAGAGCTTTTAGGTCTTTCCCATCTCCTTGTCTTCTTAAATGCTGAAATGGCCAGGGAAATGAGACAAACTGGTCTAAAGTGATAAATTGATTTCATCATTGTCCTGTTCCTCAGCTATCTAAAACCTGTCTAGGTGATGCAGATACTGCATGTGTCAGTGTCAGAACTGTGAAAATGCAATATATCCTTGTAACAAACCTGCACATGTACCCTTGAATCTAAAATAAAAGTTGAAATTATAAAAAAAAATTTTTAAAAAAGAACTGTGCAAAGATATAAACATCTTTCTTCTTGTTACATTCTGGAAGCCACCAAAGGAGTAAAGGGAGAGTTCATTTTGGTTTGTTTCTCATTCTAAACTTTTTTTTTTAAGTTCCTAAAATAAAATTGTGGGAGTCTAAGCATATCATCAGGAAGCTTATCTGCAAGTAGAGCAGTAAAACACTCATTTTAAAAGTGCCTTAGGCTTGCCGGGCACGGTGGCTCACGCTTGTAATCCCAGCACTTTGGGAGGCCGAGGCGGGCGGATCACAAGGTCAGGAGATCGAGACCATGGTGAAACCCCGTCTCTACTAAAAATACAAAAAAATTAGCCGGGCGTGGTGGCGGGCGCCTGTAGTCCCAGCTACTCGGAGAGGCTGAGGCAGGAGAATGGCGTGAACCCGGGAGGCGGAGCTTGCAGTGAGCCGAGATTGCGCCACTGCACTCCAGCCTGGGAGAGACAGAGCGAGACTCCGTCTCAAAAAAAAAAAAAAAAAAAAGTGCCTTAGGCTGGGTGCAGCGATTCACGCCTGTAATCCCAGCACTTTGGGAGGCCAAAGGGGGTGGATCACCTGAGGTCAGGAGTTCGAAACCAGCCTGGCCAACATGGTGAAACCCCATCTCTACTAAAAATACAAAATTAGCTGGGTATGGTGGCACATGTCTGTAATCCCAGCTACTGAGGAGGCTGAGGCAGAAGAACCACTTGAACCTGGGAGGTAGAGGTTGCAGTGAGATGAGATGGCACCATTGCACTTCAGCCTCGGCAACAAGAGCGAAACTCTGCCTCAATAAATAAATAAACAGATAGATAAATAAAATAAAACAAAAAGAAAGAAAGAAAGTGCCTTAAAGTACACTTGGTGGTCTAAATGTGAACAGATCATGATTCTAAAATATTCCAATTTAATATTTGCTGAGCACTTGAATTGCTCCCAACTCTTTTCTACATACTTTATGTGCATCCTTTCATTTAATTCCCCAACAACTCTATGCAAGAGGGACTATTATTATCTTCATTTTAAAGATGAGGAAACTTAGGCACAGCGTAGTTAAATAATATGTCTTAGATAACCTAGATTATATGTTGGAGGCTCAGGATTTGAAGATAGGCAATTTGATTCCAAAGCACAAGCTCTTGATATAACCTAAAGAATGATAATGTTGTATTTAAACAAATATACAAGAATCAGATAAACAGATGATTGTTGCTTTTCAAAGGACTAGCATTGTCACCTTGGAAAAGTATACCCTTTCTAAGAATGTTGACATTTCTCAAAATGTTTTTGCACCTGATCTCTTATCTAATTACAAATCTACAAATTAGACTTGTTAGGTTCATATCTTTGATTTGATGAGAAACACTATTACCTTAGTACAAAGATAGTTTCTTAAATAAGTAAAATTGATGAATATTGCCCAACCCATGGAAATATACAAGATTGGGTAACTTCTCAAAGAAGAAATATAATTCACCCATGAACTTATAAAAAGATGTTCGAGCAAATACAGTCAAAGACACACAAGTTAAAACAATGAGAAAATGCTTTTTATCTATCAAATGACAAATATTTCTAAAGACTAGCAATATCCAGGATTGGCAAGAATGGGGGCAATAAATACTTTCATGAATTATTGGTGGTAATATAACTTGGTACATTTTTTCTGGAAAGCAGTTTGGAAACATGTATCAAAATATTAGCTGGACATATCCTGATTTAGATATCACAATTCCAAGAAAAAAATTCTTTTTCCCAGAATACTTATTCTAAGACAATTTCTTATTCTAGGAACTCTTTTTCAAAGAAGATAATGAGGGCCTAGCACAGTGGCTCACACTGGTAATCCCAGTACTTTCGGGAAGCAGGCCTCCCTGGCTTGAGGCCAGGAACTCGAGAACAGCCTGGGCAACACAGCAGGACCCCATGTCTACAGAAAATTAAAAAATTAGCCAGGTGTGGTGACGTGTGCTTGTAGTCCCAGCTACTCAGAAAGCTGAGGTGGGAAGATTGCTTGAGACTGGGAGGTTGAGGCTGCAGTGAGCCATGATTGTGCCACTGCACTCTAGGTCAAGGGCACAAATATCTAGGAGTGAGGATATTCATCATAGTGTTGTTTATAGTTGAAAATTTGGAAATAAGCTAAATGTTGAGTAATGGAGTGTTGACTAAATAAGTCTATGTAATGGAAAATTATAGTTATTAAATTGATGATGTGGTTCCATATTTATTGTTTTGCAAAGCTATCTGCAATATATTGTTGATGTTAAAAATGCAGATAATAATATAATAATTATGGTATAATCTCATCTTATATTATTTTATTTATATCTGTATTCATCTCCATATCTATCTACACAAAAACAGACAGATAATCAATACAGTTCTGTAAAGATATTCACCAATACATGAAGAGTTACTATCTTTGTGTGTTAGGATTTTACACAATTTTTTGTCTTCAATGTATTTTTATATTGTTAAATCTTTATTTTATAGTATATTTTCTCTTTATACTTAGGAAAAACAAAAACTCTGCATTTTAAAAAATTACTGTTATCTAGGTGAACCATTCACAATCCTTACTGGACACAAGTCGCAATAATTTTGCATTGTTTTCAAGAAATGAAATACACACACAAACGAAACGAACTTGCCATGTCTGAAGACATTCTTTTGTCATGTGAAAGATCAGTCTCAAAAGAGAATTTACAAAATTGTTTCATAGCAGTATGGAAATAAGAGTCTCCAAATGATAATGATACTTAAATTCTCAACATTTATTTGGAGGTATATTTCTGGACTATTTGTTAACAACACCATCTCACTGCTTTTATTATTGCACTTCATTTGCTCTGTTTATTCACGTCAGCTTTCATAAAAAATTTGAGAGCTGAGGCCTAAAGAAATTCTCTCACCCAGTAGATGAACAAGCTGTAATTTTTTTTAGCTTTGGCATGCATTGGTAAATGAATGCATATTTTTACTTGCTTGACCAAGCTCAGGAATCTGCAAGTCTGCTAACATTGCATTATGTGGATGATGCCCTGAATAATACCATGTGCCCTGTTGCAAAAGCTGAAGATGCGCTTGTGGAATTTATTTTATTCCGATTTATGAGGACTGCTGCACACAAATAGATTATTGTAGTGTCTGTGATTAATGGGACACCACATGGCTGCGTGGACTTCATAAATCATTTGATGCAATGTCTGAGTGAATTTTACTTGCAAAATCAGTTTCAATCAGCTTGACTTGAAAACTAGGTAAAGCAGAAGGAGGCATCCGATGGTGGGAGGTGTCTAGGTGGTGCAGCAGTCAGCACTGTGTCCAGTTTTATGTCTCTTGTTATCAGTGATGTGGAAGAGTGAATAAGCAGCACGTTAATTAAGTGTGCAGATGGAATTAGAAATGTCACAAATGCTGAGTAGTCCAGGGAAATGATACAAATTGGCCTAAAGTGATGTGGGGCTTGAAATAAAGGCCAAAAATACAACAGACTTAAGTGTGTGTGCACACACATATACACACATGAATCAATAAGTGATTCGAGAAGTCGGTTAATTTTATAACTCTCTTAAGATTACAAATATCATATGAAAACAATTTGGGAATAGTGAATATTAAAAAATGGCTGTAGGGTTTTATTCTAAGATCAATATTTAGCATTTGTTTTGTTTTTAAAATAATGATTTCTTTGCTTTTTTGATACATAGTACATATTCATTATAGAAGAATAAGAAGATACAAAACAACAGCAAATAAAAAGTATCACCTGTGATCCCACTCTTGGTGGTATATATAATCATATACGTATATAAACAAAAATGAGAAAATGAGATCATATTGCATATTTAATTTGGTATCCAACGCTATTCATGTAAAAATATTTCCTTTTAAAAGGCCAGGTTTCTGAGAAACTTGCTTGATACTCACCTTTCTCTGGCTCATTGAGTTTATTACCTTTAATCTTAGTAATTGGAAGCTCTGAGAAAATTACAAAAGGCTAATTATTTGTAAAGGCAAACACCGAAGAGGAAAAAAGGAAAAGGAATTTTCTTTGAATTCTCTACCTACTACTCAGAAATTCCTGACATTGCTAGCTAACCATCCATTTATCTTAGCCCTAATGAGTCAGTCTTTCACCAAAAGCACAGTCACAGAACCTCCTCTGTCTTTCTTGACACTGTGGGGAGGATGGCCCCTGATGCTGAGAATTATTGGCAATTCGGTAGAACTGTTATTATGAACCAAGGAACACTACCACTTCCATAAAGGATTTAAAAGAAAAGGCAATTTTCTACATGATTATTCACAATCGTCAAAGAAAATAGTAATCTAAGATAAATGTCCTTTATAGGGTTGGGTCAGAGGAAGGATGAAGGAGGGAAAAGGAAGAGAGAGAAGGGGAGGGTGGCAGGAAGGAAGGAAAGAAGGGAAGAAGAAGTCTGCTTTTTTCCCCTTTGAAATGTTGCTCTGAGCATGCATGAATGTGTATGTAAGATGGAATTTTATCTCTAAGGAAAACTGAATAAATGAAATAAAAGCCTAATTTAAACTAACATAGGCAGAATCTGAATCCACTATGAATCAAACCTGAAAGTATAGGGGAAAGATTAAGCATCAAGAGAGACGAAAATTATTCTTGGAGTTAATTTAGGAACATTGAATTTGGCATCAGGTAGGCTTAACAGGAGTTCAGCTTCCTCTTTCCTGGCTATCAGTTCTCAGTGATGAGGATCACAGCCAGGCTGACCTTGGCTAACCTGTTCTTGCGGTGGCCAGATAAAAGGGACAGAGCTATGAGCAGGGGTCAGGGTACCTGGGTTTGGTTTTTCAGTCCACCACCTGGCTGTCACCAAGCAATTCCTATCACTTCTTTGAGCCTCAATTTTCTCACTTATGAAATGATGAATTTGCCATGGATCATCTCTAATGTCCTGTTCAACAAGACCTGTAGTTCCGAATTTTAGCTGCGCATTAGAATTACCTTGAGAGCTTTTAAAATCCAACGGGCAAGGGCCTCGCTCCAGACCATTCATTTATATCAGAATCTCTGGGGTGGGTCAAAGAGACAAACATCAGTATTTTTATGCTCCCCCAGTAATCCCAATGTGCTACTGAGGTCAGACATCTCCGAACAACAGCAGACTATTTTTTATTCTTAAAAAATTAAAGAAAAATAGCTAACATTTATTGGATGCTCACTATACACCAGCAGCACTTTATACACTATGCTTCATTTAATCCTCCCAAGGACCCCAGGAGTTACAATTTACTCCAATACAATAGCTACAAAAATTGAAGCACATACGAGTTGTTAGGTAATTAGTCTGAGGCTACCCAGCTAGTAAATAGCAAGCTAGAATTCTAACTTAGGCCAGTTGATTCCAGAAGCCATGACCTGGTACCCTACACCTCCCTGCCCACTAAGCCATGCTGAAAATACAGAAATCTGAACAGCCTCTTGTAAGTGGAACTCAGCTTTTCATGTTTGGTATTACTAGCATTTTTTCCGTAATATAAAACTGTGTGAGGATATTTCATTCTGATTCTATTTCCTGTCTCTACTTCCAATTTTACAATTTATTTTAATTTTCACTTAGAGTGAGTGTGATATGGGCTGGGTTGTAAAGCATCTGCACAAGTATAGCCTCATGTAATGTTAACTACTGTTTATTATATAATGCATGCTATGTGCTAGCCACCATCCTAAGTGCTTGTGTTGTAGTATATATTATATATATATTTGTATATATTTATACATATATATTTTAAATGACCACAATATATTGAATCTCCTATCGAGAAGTAGTGTCTATTACTTTACCTCTTCACCCTGGACTTGGTCATATGGCTTGCTTAAACCAGTGAGATATTAGCACATGTGACGTAAGGCTTGAAAAGTGCTCAGGCACGGGTGTGTGACCTTGCGTTTCCAGCCTTTAGAACCCAGTCACCTCGTGAAAAAGCCCAGTGAGGCTACTACATGCAGGTGAGACATGGCTCAGCCACCCCAGCCGAGTGCAAGACATATGAGTGAGACCATGTGGGACCAGCCAGCCCAAGCAGACCTGTGCACTGACTCCCAGCACATGAATGGATCTAGGAGAGACCAGCAGAAGAACTGCTTGGTTGAACCCCATGCAAACTGTCAACACAAAAGAGGTATGAGCTGATAATTATAATTGTTGTCTTAAATTATGAAACTTTTGGGAAGTTTTCTATGTATCAAAAGCTAACTGATTTGGGAGGCCGAGGCGGGCGGATCACGAGGTCAGGAGATTGAGACCACGGTGAAACCCCGTCTCTACCAAAAATACAAAAAAAAAAAATTAGCCGGGCGAGGTGGCGGGCGCCTGTAGTCCCAGCTACTTGGAGAGGCTGAGGCAGGAGAATGGCGTGAACCCGGGAGGCGGAGCTAGCAGTGAGCCGAGATCGCGCCACTGCACTCCAGCCTGGGTGACAGAGCGAGACTCCGTCTCAAAAAAAAAAAAAAAAAAAAGAAAAAAAAAAAAAAGCTAACTGATACACATAGATTAACTTCATAATTTCTCATACAATACTATGAGGTAAATTTTGTCATCATATCCATTTTATAAATGGGGAAACTGAGGTACAAAAAGGTTAAGTAATTTGTCCAAAGTCATTTAGCTAGGAAGTAGTTGCATGAGGATGTGAACTTAGGCTGGCTTTCAAACTCATGTTAACATCCATGTAAGTGTATATCTTATAAGTGCATGCTTTACTGCGTTCATGCTCAATGATTTGGATGAGGAACAGCATCAAAAATCAAAACAAAACAAAGCGAAACAAAAATAAGAAAGAAAGAAAGAAAGAAAGAAAGAAAGAAAGAAAGAAAGAAAGAAAGAAAAGTCATGACAGTGATGGTGTGACAAGCTTTGACTTCCCTGATCCCTCTTAAGGAAAGCTGTTCATTTTCCCGCCTGCGCCATGACAGCGCTTTCTAAAAGCCTGTGTACTGGCACTTCTCACCCTGTGCTGTGCTGTCTCATATCGATATAGTTGTTTCTTTTGATAACCTGGGATCTCCCCACGGGTGGGGAATGTCTCTGATTTATATAGCCCTAGTGCCTGGCACAGAACCTGGGAAATAGTATAAGTTTAATAAATCCTGATAGAACAAATGGGTGAAGAAAAAAGAGAGAAGTAAACAAATGAGCAGCTTTCCTTAAGGGGGCTCAGGGGAGTCAGAGCTTGTCACATCTCCATTGTCATGACTTTTATTATTTTTTTCATAGTCTCCTCATGTGTTTACTTTAAAAATGTGGGGGAATGCTCCTTTATTAACATTTATTTTACATAGTTCCTTTGTCTCTCTCTTCCCTCCCTCCCTCCCTCCCTCCCTCCCTCCCTTCCTTCCTTCCTTCCTTCCTTCCCGCATCCTTCTATTCTTACAGCTCAACTACTGTGGAATATTCATCACAGCAGCAATTCATTGACACTTCCAATCTGTTGACTTTCCCCTTCCTCGCTATGTCTGACCCACCCCTATTCTTTCCCATCCCTCCACCTCTACCTCCCACCATGTTCTCTTGTCTCTAAGCTTGTTCTCTTCTCAGCTTAGGGCCTGGTGCATGCTGTTCCCCTTGCCTGGCATACAGTTCTGCCTCATACCTGAATGGCTCACTTCTAGTCATTAGTATTTCAGCCTAAAGATTACCCTCTCAAAGAAATCTCCTCTAACTACCCCATCTAAAACAGCCATTTGGTCTATCTAGCACAACCAACACATAATCCTTTGCAATTCTCTGTAAAACGTTTATTACTAATAGGAGTTCTTCTTCTTGCTGATTTGTGGTCTGTCTTCATTAATTTCAGTTTAAGCTCCATAAAGCAGAGACCTGGTCTCTCTTGTTCGTTGAGAAACTATGCCTGACAACAAAGTAGTTACTCAGTGTATATCTTAAAAATGGAGGACAGAAAGAAAGGAAAGAATGCATGAGAATTGCTGGAGCTGGGGAAGCAAAGTCTGCAGTGAGCCGAGATTGTGCTACTGCACTCCAGCCTGGGCAACAGAGTGAGACCCTGTTTCAAAAAATAAAACAAAACAAAAAAAACTGTACATAGTAATTATTTCATGTCAACTAAAGCTAAAGGGGAAAAAAGATGCCCCTAGTTTCTATTCAAATAAATGTCAACACTCATTAATTTGTATATATATATAGTAGTCCTCCTTTATCTGTGAGTTCATTTCTTCAGTTTTAGTTACCTGCAGGAAACTGATATCTGAAAGTATTAAGTGAAAAATTCCAAAAATAAATAATTAATACATTTTAAAAATAAAAACAAACAATCTGTACATATTTTCTTCAGGAAACTTGTAGTTTAACCTCAAATAATAATTGGGAATAATGTTTTGAGTTTAATTTTAATTCAAAAATTGAAATGGTTATGAGTTGGAACTGGTGACAATGGGGCTTAAAGTTTTTTTTTTCCATAAGGCAACAATTTGAAGAGAGAATGTACAACCTATGGCAGATGTTCTCAACCATTTAAGACCACATTGTCCCTTTTAATAACAAATATTTTGTAAGATCCTTTATACTTTCTTTAGATGTAATTTATAGCTATACCCATATATATAGCTATATATACATGGGTTAGCTATAAATTATATATATATAGCTACTATATATGTATATATATATTTATATATACATAATTTTATATACAAATTTATATATACTATAACTATATATATAGCTATATATATCAGTATAGTTATAAATTTATATTTATGTGTTTAGATATACATATATAATCTTAAAAATTAATATAATTCTCTAACTAAAACAAGGATGAATTAAAAGAAAACAATTTGTAATAAAATATTCTGTATTTCAATATGGAAATGCTTAGACACAATTCCATCAGAAGACACAGAATAGCAGGCATATGCTTGCACCCCTGCACAGCATCTCCTGTGACTTTAACAGCTACGAATGCAGACCGGTATAGGTGCTATGTTGGTGACCTAAATTCCAGGAACAGCATTTCTTTGAGTGATATATTTTATTTTTTTAGAATGGCAAACAGTCATTTACCAAGAACTCTTGGTAAAGTTGTAAAGTTAAAAAAGAACAACCTTTTATTTACTGGATTGTTGCATTCCTGAAAAACTCAGTATATATTAGGACTGTAAAACTACTTTGTGTTTATATGTAAAACAGCATTAGATTCTAGGCCAAGATAATTATAAACAACTCTTTTTGCTTTCATAAAAAAGTTAGCAGGACATTAAAAAAAAGGTGCATGACATAGACAATTCTTTGTTTAAAGGACTGGTCCATAAAGTGTTGGAAGCATGTCGTTCCGGTGCCCTGCCTACCGTGTGTCAGGAACACCACTCTGCTACAATCATTGTAGCCATAAAGCACTACCCTCTAAAAAATCATTGCTATAGGGGACGCCTGACTAAGAGCTAGGAGAGAACTGTTTGTGATGAAGGATAGACCTTTTATTTTACATGAAGTCATCAAGAATCGTTGTGTAGGTAGGGAACTGCATAGCCCTAGAGGGCACTAGTTACAAAGACTGTGAGGCACCCCTTCACCTATCAAATAGAAATCATAAGCTTGCTGGTGGCTCCGGTGATGCTACATGTGAGAATACAGTAGTTTTCTTTATCCATGGTTTCACTTTCTGCAGTGTCAGTTACCCCCAGTCAACTGCAGTCCAAAAATACTAAATGGAAAATCTCAGAAATAAACAATTCATAAGTTTTAAATTGCATGCTGTTCTAAGTAGCATGATGAAATCTCACACCTTCCAGCTCTGTCCCACCCAGGATGTGAACCATCCCTTTGTTTAGGTACCTATGCTGTATACACTACCCACCCATTAGTCACTTAGTAGCCGTCTAGGTTATCAGATTGGCTATTGTGGTATCACGGTGCTTGTGTTCAAGGAACTCTTATTTTACTTAACAATGGCCCCAAAGCACAAGAGTAGTGATGCTAGCAATTCAAATATGGCAATGAGAAGCTGTAAAGTGCTTTAAGTGAAAAGGTAAAGGCTGGGCACGGTGGCTCACGCCTGTAATCCTAGCACTTTGGGAGGTCGAGGTGGGCGGATCACCTGAGGTCAGGAGTTCGAGACTAGCCTGGCCAACATGGCAAAACCCGGTCTCTACTAAAAAGACAAAAATTAGCTAGGCGTGATGGCAGGTGCCTGTAATCCGCGCTACTCGGGATGATGAGGAAGGAGAATCACTTGAACCTGGGAGATGGATGTTGCAGTGAGTCGAGTTTGCACCACTGCACTCTAGCCTGGGCAACAAGTGCGAAAATTCATCAAAAAAAGAAAGAAAGAAAAAAAGAAAAGAAAAGGTGAAAGTAATTGACTCAATAAGGAAAGGGAAAAAATCAGTTGCTGAGGCTGCTAAGATCTACAGTAAGAACAAATCTATCCATGACATTGTGAACAAGGAAAAAGAAATTTCTTCTAGTTTTGCTGCTGTACTTCAAACTACAAAAGTTATGGCCATAGTGTGTGATAAGTGCTTAGTTAAGATGGAAACGATATTAAATCAAATCATAGGTATGTGTGTATAGGAAAAATAGTCTATATAGGGCTTGGTACTGTCTTCCATTTCAGATATCCAGTGGGAGTTTGGGAATGTATCCCGCAAAGATAAAGGGTGACTATTGTATCATACACATATTATAGATGACATGGAATTTTCTTTAAACAACTTGAATTTAGTAGTACTTAAAGTGATTTAGATTTTTTCATAAAAACCTACAAAATTGCATAAAAACCCACAAGATTTATTTCATATATTAAAAATGAAGCTTTTAAACATTTTTTAAATTTAAAATTCCACGCACTCACAAGTCACAAGTAACATACATTCTTTGTCTTTTTCTAGGAAACCCTAGTCTATCAGTAGTTGGAATAAAACAAACCTTCAGGTACCCAGAATAAGCAAGGAACTTTCCAAATTAGAAAGCCAGTATAAATTGCAGATATGCTTGAAAAAATAATAGGTATGCTATTATATTAGGATAATAATAGATATGGAAATACTATACAGACAAATTAGGGATTGACTATTTTATATTGCAAAGCAATTTATTTCTTTACAAAATGGATCTCTGATTTACAAAGGGGTTTACCTCATGCACATTTATAAAGCAAGCTTCCTAATTACAGCATTTCCTTAGGGCACACTTCTTTTTTTTTTTTTTTTTTTTTTTTTGGGACGGAGTCTCGCTCTGTCGCCCAGGCTGGAGTGCAGTGGCGCACTTCTTAAGAATCTGAATATTCATTTGACAGTATTTATTGAGTTTCTACAACATGCCCCTCACCATGTTAGGCTCTTAATTTCAATTAAGACAAGACACTCTCTCTGTGCATGAACAGTTTCCAGTTTGTGAAGAAGATATATAAACTGACAATTCAAGCACAATGTCACAAGTGATGAGATAAAAATTGTCAACAAAGTGCCCAGGGGAGAGTGCATGTAACTCAGCCTGAAGGAGGTGGTGAGAGCCTTACTGAAGGGATTGCATTTGAATTGAGTCTTAAAAAACTAGTCACTGGTGAAGTAAGAAGAAGAGCAAATCAGGCAGAGGAAATAGCAGGTGCAAAGGCACTGAGGCCTTGCAAGTAGATTGTCAGACATGAGAGGCTGACATGAGAATTGGCAGAGGTGTAGTGCTGGGGGTAAGAGGGACAATGGCAATGAAATTCAGGATATAAATTAGTTATAGGCTGTGGAGGGTTTTGGATATCACGCTAAGGAATTTGAACTTTATCCTGCAGAAAATTGCGCCTGTAATTGCAAGTCTGTAAGACTTTTTTAGCAGACGATAATATCGGTTTTGTTCTTTAGGAAAATAACTGGCAGCTGTGTGGAAGATGGGCAGCAAGGGGGAAAGACAGATGGCACAAAGAACTTTTTGGATACCTGTGTTAATGGGCATCATGCTCTGGTAGCTTTAATGTGTAGATTTCACCCTCTCCAGTAAGGTCAGAAGAGGCGAGTTGTAGGCAGGAAGAAAAGTTGGAATTGAAGCATGAAGGTAGCTTGCATAAGCAGACAGGTGAGAGACTGAGCTCAGAAAAGTAAGTAAGTGCAGGAAAGAGCCTGCAGATACAGAGTTCAGTCCAGAGAGGTCAATGGAGGCTGGAGTGAGTAACTCTCATCTAGGGGAAACAGTGACACGGGCAAGATACAATGGAACAGGTATTCAGGCCATAGGGTCTGAGAAAGAGGTGAACAGGCTTTAGGCAAGAGGTCAGAATGTGAAGAATGGCACTGAATAACAAACATGCCAGGGCCTCTCAAACTTTAGTTAGTGTCAGAATCACCTTTAGGGCTTTGAAACATTCAGATCTCTGTGCCCCACCCTCAGAGATTCTAAGTCAGTAAAAGTCTGGAACAAGTCTAATAATTGGCATTTCTGCATTACTCAAGTGATGCTGATGCTACTGGTCTCTGGACTAAACAAGGCTCTAAGCAGCCTTCCAGATCTACAGTCCTCTGAATTGGTTTCAGGATTTAAAAACATTTCAATGTTCAGATGTACACATTTACTTACCAGACTGGAGAGAATTCTGAGTTGGTGGAGGAAGGCCAGTTCCTGATAGATCAAACATGCAATCTGAGAGGCCCAACAGCAAAGTAGGCAGCTTTCCATGAAGACCAAAGTGAGGGTTGATTAAAAAAAAATTGTTTTTAGTTCCTCTGCAGGCAGCTGCTGGAAAACGGGACTGATGGTTGTTTGAGGAGTGAGAGAAAGGGGCAGGCCCAAGCAAGCACTGTGCTCGGATACTGTCTCTCCTGAAACTGGGTCTGCCAGTCTGGAAGCTGGGGGCTCTGCCCACCTAATTCATTGCTCAGGTAGTCACACATGGAACATCTAGGCCTCTCTCTGTTTATACCTGCCCTTATGCCAGTATCACACTCTTCATTTCTGCAGTTTTATAATAAGTTTGAACTCAGCTCAGCATGAAGCCTAACAGTTTCTGAGGCTTTTTTAAAAATGGGACTGAAGGATTTTGTTACACTATTAAAAAGAAAAATATATAGGTACAGATAATCAAACTCTTGAATTGATTACATTATTGTGCATCTTTTAATATGGCAGACTAAACAGGCCTCCAGAAACTAGGCCACATTTTCTGGATAGCTGCCAGTAATTACATGTCAGGAATGCCTATATAATAAGCAAGATGGTAATGCTCAACAATTATTCCTTCTTCTTTTTTCTTTTTGACTTAAGCTGCAAAGGTAACAGTAACACTGAAGCCATAACCAGTGCAACCTGAGCAACAGATGGCAATTTGCTTAAATTTGCAAGAAGGATTTGAAATTTGAATTGATTAAAATACTGGTACCTATAGTAGATGAAAAGGAGTTGATTCATGTTTCAAGATCCTTCAAATATGGAAATTAATCAATGAGTCTGCTAGTTTATCACTAGGTATTAGCACATACAAACACCACATTCCTCTAACATTCTTAGAGGATGTGTGACATAAATTCCTTTGGCTGCATAAGCAAACACACACTCCATTTCCATGTCAATGAGTAAAAACAAAATTAATCAGAGCAACAGAGCAACTGTCACAGTGTGGGGGTATATATATTAGGTGTTCATAGGTATTGATTGAATAAATGAGTGGATGAATAAATGAGTGCCAAAGCACAGAGTAGAGGTAACTATCAACCTTCCACTAGACCAGGACAATAAAAACAAAAAAGTGTGCATTGTTTGGCTACAGAATTCCAAATTTAGAAAGCAGAAGATGTAGAAGGACAGGAGAGACTGGAGAAGAAGAGGGGTCTGGGACATAGTAAAGGCTGGATTATTGGTTAGGAAGGGCCTGGAAGACGAGGAAGATGAGTATAACACGGAATTGAATCACTTAACTCCTAATGAAAAACACTTTAGCAAAATAGCTCTTCAGACAAGGAACGGAATAAAATCAGCATTGACATAAACAAGCTCTTGGTTCTAATTATCTGGCAAGCAACTGCTGCAGATCTCAAAGAAGCTGAGTGGGTGAGGCTGGATCTGTGGTTTTGGAGTCTACTCAAGCATACTGAAGGCTCTTAGGGAAACATAAGTGTCAGAAAGCTTGGAGTGTTGGGGATATCAATTTATTCAACAAGGGTTTATTGATCTCCTACCAGGTACAAATATTTTTCTTGATACAAGAGTAAATGGCATGTGATTCTTTTCCTTAAGCATCATACAATCTATATGGGGAGGCCATACATGTTCAGAAATAATCATATAATAGGGCAAACTTTGATAAATGCCTAGAAGTGTGAGGATGATTTGGAATAGTCATTCATTCATTCATCCATTCATTCATTTTTTAATGAAGTGTGCAATCCAGTGGTTTTAATATTCATAAAGTTGTGCAACCATCCCTATTATGCAATTCCACAAAATTTTCATCATCCATCAAAAATCCTGTAAGTACTAGCAGTCACCCTCCATTCTTTCCTCCCTCTAGCCCCTGACAACCCTGCTAATCAATTTTCTGTCTCTATGGATTTCACTGTTCTCAATTGATTCCCCAAAATAAGCTGACCATAAATGTAGGGTTTATTTCTAGACTCCCAAATCTATTCCAATGATGTTTATACCTACCCTTATGCCAGTACCACACTCTTCATTTCTGCAGTTTTATAATAAGTTTGAAGTCAGGAAATTTGAGTCCTCCAACTATGTTCTTTTTCAAATCTTTTAGCTATTCCGAGTCTTGCATTTCCATATAAATTTCAGGATCAGCTTGTCAACTTCTGCAAAAAAAGTCAGTAGAAATTTTGACAGAGACTCCATTTAATCTGTAGATCAACTTTTGGAGTATTGCCATTTTAACAGTATTAAGCTTTTAAATTCATGATCATGGGATATCTTTGCCTTAATCTAGATATTCTTTAATTTCTTTCAACAATATTTTGTAGTTTTCAGAGTACTAGTTGTTACTCATTTTATTAAATTTATTCCTAGGTGTTTTATTCTTTTTGACATTGTAAATGGAATTATTTTCTTAATTTCATTTTCAGATTATTCATTGATAGTGTATAAAAACACACTATTGACTTTTGTGTATTGATCTGTATTCTGCAACCTTACTGAACTTATTAGTTCTAATAGTTTTTAAAGGGTTGTTCGGAATTTTCCATGTATAAATTTAAGACATTTGCAAATAGAGATGATTTTACTTCTTTCCCAATACGGATACCTGTTATTTCTTTTTCTTGTCTAATTGCCCTGACTAGAACCTCCGGCAGAGTGTTGAGTAGAAGTATAAAGAGTGGACATATTTTCTTAGTTTTGATTTAGAGGGAAAGCTTTCAGTCTTTTTCATCAAGTATAATGTTACCCGCGGGTTTTTCATAAATGCTGTTTATCAGGTTAAGAAAGTTCATTTCTATTCCTAAGTGATGCAGTATTTTTATTGATGAAATGGTGATGGATTTTGGCAAATGCTTTTTTCTGTCTATTGAGATGATCATGTGGTTTTTGTTCTATATTCTATTATTATGGTATATTACATGGTTGATTTTTATATACCGAACCAACCTTACCTTCTTGGGATAAATCTCACTTGGTTATGGTGTACTTTCTATATGTTGCTGGATTTAGTTTTCTAGAATATTTTTGAGGAATTTTGAATCTGTATTCATAAGGGATATTGGTTTGTAGTTTTTGTTTCTTGTGATGCCTTTGTATTTTTTAGAATTAGGGTAATACTAGCCTCATAGAATACGTTGAGAAATAGTCTCACTGCTTCTAAATTTTAGAAAAGTTTGTGAAGGATTGATATTGATTCTTCTTTAAACAATTGGTAGAATTCACCAGTGAAGCCCTCTCATCCCGGGAAGATTAAAAAACCTTTTTAAAATTGCTGATTCAATCTCTTTACTTGTAATTGCTGCATTCAGATATTCTGCTTCTTCTTGAATCAATTTTGATAGTTTCGGTTTTTCTGTGAATTTGTCCATTTTATCTAGATTATCTACTTCATTAGAATACAATTGTTTTTTGTCTTCCCTTATAATCCTTCTTATTTTTGTAAGGTTGGTAGTAATATTCCTTCTTTCATTTCTGATTTTAGTAATTTTACTCTTTTTCTTGTTTCTTGGCCCAGTCTAGCTAAACATTTGTCAATTGTATTAATCTTTTCAAAGAACCAAATTTTACTTTTGCTTATGTTCTCTATTGGTTTCTTGTTATTTATTTATTTACACTTCAATATTTATCCTTTTCTTCTTCCCGCTTGCTTTTGTTTGTTCTTTTTCTAGTTTCTTAAGACAAAAGGTTAATATATTAATTTAAGATTTTTCTTCTTTTTAAATATAGGTATTTACAGCTATAAATATCTCTCTAAGTACTGTTTTCATTGTGTTCCATAATTATGATATGCTGTATTTTCATTTTGATTCATCTCGATGCATTTTCTAATTTTTCTTTTGATTTCTTACCCATTGGTTATTTAGGAGTGTGTTGTTTAATTTTTACATATTAGTAAATTTCTCAAATTTCCTTCTGTTATTGACTTCTAATTTCATTTTATTGTGGTAGGAGAACATGCTTTGTATTATTTCTCTTTTTAAAAATTTATTGAAGTTTATTTTATGGCCTAACATATGGTCTGTCCTATAAAATGTTCCATGTGAGCTTGAGGAGAAAGTGTGTTCTGCTGTTGTTGGATTCTGCTGTGTTCTATAGATGTCTGCTAAATTAAGTTGCTGTGCAGTGTTGCTCAAGTCCTTTTATTTGCTTGCTGATCTTCAGTTGTGTTGTTCTTTCCATTATTGCAAGTGAGGATTAAAATCTCCAGTTATTCTTATTGAATTGTCTATTTTCTATTCAATTCTGTTAAGTTTTGTTTCATGTATGTTTGGATCCTGTTATTTGGGAATTTTATGAGGGTATACCCACTAGGAAATTCGTGTTTCCTCAGACACACACTGTGTGTGTGTGCACTCACGCAACCCCCACACAGATGTCTTTAAACAGCCTGTTCTTCTGCCTTCTGTGTCTCCTCAAGAAACACGTAGGAAACAGGCAACAATCAAACAAGCTGCCAGCTAAGCACCAGGCGATTCTCTGTTTGAATTAGGCAGGTTGGAGCAGAGAATCAGGGAGGTGAGAGGAATGGAAGACAGAATCACGTTGTCTTTCAGCTGCATGGAAAATTGTATTGTGGCATCCATGGATAAGGAAGGATAAGGAAGGGAAGTATTACCTCAGTGGCCAATAAAGCTAGAAGGCTGTTTGAACTTGTTGTATATATTCAAAGTCACATTGGGACCTTGAATATAATATTCCTAAAGAGAACAGTGCATGTCAATGGAGGAAGGAAGAACATTTGTCTTCCAGGATCTGATATCCTCCAGGCACACCAGGATTCTTTACCTGTCAATGGCAGATAAATTTGATACACACACACACGCACACACACACACACACACACGTATTCACAGTTGCCTCTTTATATATTTATTTTTCTTCCATGATTTTACCTCAAAAATTAAAAATATATTCCAAACTTTTCTAGTAAAATAATTCTAGGAATATCTAAACTTTTCTTGTATTGTTTTATATTTTAAATTAATGTCTCTTCTTAGAAATCAAGTTTTCTAAATTTATTGTTTTATTTTTCTTAAGTTATCTTCTTGATGCAGGAAGAGGCTCATAGGTTTTTTTCTGAAGAATTTCTGTATTATCTTTAACTCAACTTTTGATAAATATTGAATGACTTTGAATTCAAATTGCTCATTTCTGATGTAAAAAGCACTAGGTAGAAGATTTTGTGCATATTTTAAAAGAAATGAGCTGAGTGTTCTTCCAATCAGCAGAGCTGGGAATAGGGATTAAATTCTCTAAGGAAAGCTGAAGAACCTGAGAAGGAAGGACACATGCCCACAATGAAAGGCTACTCTTCCCCTGACACCTTTCCTGGAAACATGCACAAAAAGGTGAGGAGTGGGACTCCTGGTTTGGGCCAAAACTCTCCTCAAGAAGCAGTTTTGTTTTCACTCTAGTTCATTGAAGAATAATATTCAAGACCCCAGAACTTGGGTACTTAATCATGTCCACAATGTTATCAGTCTAAAAATATTTTATAAGAGGTATAACCAAATGCCCATATGGGGTATACAATAATGTGGTAAAACACCAGTAGAATGTATTACCTTGGGCAATCTAAGAATTACCTACAAATTGTCCACCTAATTTCTTGAATGAACTACTTTTCTATAGGTTTTTTTTTTTTTTTTCCTAATGTTTGACTGTAACTCTTTGGTGTAGAAAGTAGGGCCGACTGTCTATTAAGACCACTAAATGCATGACAGTAGAATGAAGCCATCTGTATGTATGAGAATGCTTGTTTTTATTATTTTATTTTATTTTTTGAGAATGGGGAGTACATGCATCCAGGTCTTTGAAAACAAAAATAAAAAATCAACCACCGTATGATGACATTGATTAAAAGGACCATCAAACCTATACTCATTTTACCCCATTTGAAATTATTTCTTCAAAAAGATCTTTAAAATAACATTATAAATGTTGCTAACAACCATAAACCTAACCATATGGTAAGTCACAGGTTCTGTATTCATTTTATCTTATTTTACTTATTGTTACTTTTAATATTAGATTCAGGGATTATATGTGCAGATTTGTTACAGTGTATTCACTTAAAAATGGTGAATCTTTATTGAGCTAATGCAATGTAGGGCAGAACTGACTGGTCATGGAGTCAACAGTGCTCTAAAGGGCAAATTTAAAGGTGACAAAAACATGAAACTATAAAAAGAGAAAAAATGTATGTAAACTTATGGATTGAACAGGTCTGATGCTCATTAAAAAAACTATAATGCATTTTGGGGTTGAAAAACTTACAAAGTAATGGGTTGGGAGAGGTCTTCTAAGTCCAACCAGATACAGTCATGCCTGTAGAGATGACGAAGAGAAACACATTTGTCAGTCGTCAGAGTCCACCTTTCAATTTTGTGGACAGCAAGTATTCTCTGGATCCTATTTGGCATGAGCTTTTAAAATCAATTATAAAATGTAATGAATTGATACCAGGTCTCAGGTAAAAATTGGCCTGGGACTTGCAAAGTTTGGGGCCAGTTAACCTTTAGTTTATAAAGCTGGGAAAACCAATTCTCCCAGGTTTCTACTAGGATGTGTGTCGGGTGAAATTCACCCCTGATATTTCACGTAGGTTCTTTTCTATTTTCCCTAAGTGTCAGCCGGTCTGAGAAATAAAGGGAAAGAGTACAAAAGAGAGAAATTTTAAAGCTGGGCATCTGGGGGAGACATCACATGTCGGCAGGTTCTGTGATGCCCCCTGAGCCATAAAACCGGCAAGTTTTTATTAGTGATTTTCAAAAGGGGAGGGAGTGTACGAATAGGGTGTGGATCACAGAGATCACATGCTTCACAAGGTAATAAAATATCACAAGGCAAATGGAGGCAGGGTGAGATCACAGGACCACAGGACCGGGACGAAATTAAAATTGCTAACAAAGTTTCGGGCACGCATTGTCATTGATAACATCTTATCAGGAGACAGGGTTTGAGAGCAGACAACCAGTCTGACCAAAATTTATTAGGCGGGAATTTCCTTATAATAAGCCTGGGAGCACTACAGGAGACTGGGGCTTATTTTATCCCTCTGCTATGACTGTAAAAGACAGCCATCCCCAAAGTGGCCATTTCAGAGGCCTCCCTTCAGGACGCATTCTCTTTCTCAGGGACGTTCCTTGCTGAGAAAAAGAATTCAGCAATATTTCTCCCATTTGCTTTTGAAAGAAGAGAAATATGGCTCTGTTCCACCTGGCTCACCAGCAGTCAGAATTTAAGGTTATCTCCCTTGTTCCCTGAACATTGCTGTTATCCTGTTCTTTTTTCAACGTGCCCAGATTTCATATTGTTCAAACACACATGCTCTACAAACAATTGTGCAGTTAACACAATCATCGCAGGGTCCTGAGGCGACATACATCCTCCTCAGCTTACGAAGATGATGGCATTAAGAGATTAAAGTAAAGACAGGCATAGGAAATCACAAGGGTATTGGTTGGGGAAGTGATAAGTATCCATGAAATCTTCACAATTTATGTTTGGACATTGCAGTAAAGACAGGCGTAAGAACTTATAAAAGTATTAATTTAGGGAACTAATAAATGTCCATGAAATCTTCACAATTTACATTCTTCTGCCATGGCTTCAGCTGGTCCCTCCGTTCAGGGTCCCTGACTTCCCGCAACAGATGTAAACTAATTTATTTTCACTTCTCCTACCAAATTCTTTCCTCCAGTATTATTTTCCAGCATCTACTCTTATTACCTGTTTTGGTGGCCAAACTCAGTCATATTTATTATAATTTTTTGATCCCCCAAATGGAATTTATAAGATTTAAGTTTGATACCTTCTAGTTGGCCTCCCTCCATTTTCATTTTGTGTGTTACCTAAAAAGAAGTTCTTGACAACGTAGGCCCTTGGAAGCCAAATTCAGAATTTTCTGGAGCCTTCTTTAGAAGATAATCTATTGGTAGGAGGAAATACAAACACTTCTCTTAATGTACCACGGAGGAGATTTCCAGTGGTTCCTGGAGAGCAATAGATTACCAGGATAAGTTCAAATTTCCCAAGTACATTATACACTTCTTGGCCCCTTAGCTTCTCCGGTCTAACCAGGAGTATAGATGGGCTAGTGGAAAGGTTCACCGGGTGAAGTGTTAAAGGCAGAGTGGGATCTTGTGGAGATGAACTCTGGCATAAACTCAGAAGAATCCAACTACAGAAGCCCCTGATTCTTTGAATTCTGATGGATTGGATACTTTGCTTTGTTGCTACCTTTTCTATTCCATATTTAGACAAAATTATTGCTCTCACACATCAGAATCATTGTTCGTTTCTAGTTGGTGACATCTATGGGCTGCTCAGATATTAAATATTAACGGCCAGAAATTTGTGGTAGTGGAATCAAGACCAATTAACAACTCAGTTTTTTCATAGTTTAGGAATCTGTAGGAAGAAGAAAGGATGCTTTGCGAAGCCTGAAACACATACAAATACACATTCTTCTTACTTTTGCTACTAAAGGAGTTCTGGAGACCACTAGGTGTCAGTCTGCACAGATCCCTACATTGGTGGATGCAAAGGCAAGAAAGAATTCTATTCTTTGGAAAAGCTATTCTTTTCTTTGGGAGACAAAGGCACAATACCACACACAATGAGTTTGATTTCCTCTTCCTTGCCAGAGAAATTCTTTTATTTAGATCAGAAAGAAAACGCTCTTGGGTCCCTTTTCATATCAATCTTCTTCTTTTTTTTTTTTTTTTTTTTGAGTTTAGAGCAAGGAAAAGCTGTTTCTTCATGAAGAGACACATGTTGAAAGCTGAAGAGTCACGTATGGGGTCTTCCTCTAGGAGTCACACCCAGTCAGGTGCAGCATCTTCTTAGATTCCTGAGCTCTTCTCAGCAGAGCAAACTTTAAGAGAAAAAGGCCACTTTCATGGTGTAATTTGAAGCTATGACTGCAAATATTTCCCCCTGCCTCAAATATCCACTCATCAGTGGGCTCTTCCTACCTGGAGTGATGTTTGCTGTTTGCACCAATGAACTCTTACCCTGGGTTAGGTACATTATGTAAGTAAAAACATTCTTGCTTAGATGTATGTGTTACATGGTGCTCCTCAAGAGCATGTTAACATTAAATCCAGTTATGTCACCATATTGTTTTAAGTTATATTATCTATATATCCCCTTGAAAGACACAGAGAGTATAGATTTGAGGGTGTATGTTTCAATTAATAAAGATAATGGGAAGAGGGACAGGTCTTGATCAAGGCAATCAAATTGGACAAGATTAGGCTATAGGAAACAGAGAGACTAATTTGATCAGGGAGCAAAGACGGATACTATTCTCTATCCTTGTTCAAAGTTACTTATCTTTCTATCTTTTTTTTTTTTCTTTTTGAGACAGAGTCTCGCTCTGTAGCCCAGGCTGGAGTGCAGTGGTGTGATCTCGGCTCACTGCAACCTCCGCCACCCAGGTTCATGCCATTCTCCTGCCTCAGCCTCCTGAGCAGCTGGGACTACAGGCGCCCACCACCACGCCCAGCTAATTTTTTGTATTTTTAGTAGAGACGGGGTTTCACTGTGTTAGCCAGGATGGTCTCGATCTCCTGACCTCGTGATCCACCTGCCTCGGCCTCCCAAAGTCCTGGGATTACAGGCGTGAGCCACCGTGCCCGGCCATTTATTACTCTTCTGTGGGCACCCCTTTTCTCTCAACTAATTTGTAAGATCCAGAATGATCCTTATTTGGGATTATTTAATTCATGAAGTAGTTGATAAAGTGCACAAAAAGGAAGGGCAATATGTGTTTTCCAT
Source organism: Hylobates moloch (assembly GCF_009828535.3). Taxonomy (NCBI): domain Eukaryota; kingdom Metazoa; phylum Chordata; class Mammalia; order Primates; family Hylobatidae; genus Hylobates; species Hylobates moloch. Next base: position 88,846,260 of record NW_026652290.1, read on the forward strand.
GCACTGGGCACTATATTTTGTTATGCAGCAATAGAAAACGAATGTGCCTGGTGTATCTGAAGCTTATGGAAAGTGATTCGTTTATACCCTTATGAGTTTAAACATTTTTATGGTATGTATGTATTACTTTTGTTTTATTGTATATTTTTAAAATTTATTAAACTTTAAGTGGACATAATTGAGTTGTGGTTCTCAGTTCACAGTTAATGTTACTGTTAATTGTGAAATGTCCCTATTTTATTTTTTATTTCCTCTTCATCCTGTGTCTACTTCTCCTACCTGAGTGACATCAATTTATATATTTGTATATATATAACATATATATAAATAATATATTTTATGCACATATATAATATATACAAATATATATATTTGTATATATATATATTTGTGTTGTATATATTGATATACAAATCAAATATATTATATACTTGTTTACATATATATGCAAAGATACACATGAATCTTTATAAAATATATAGTAGTATTGGTGGATGTGAGTGTTTTTAATATACATAAGCAAAAATTTGGCTATAAGCTTCATTCTGCTTCTGATTTTTCTGTATTAACTAGGCTTAAATATCTATTAATGTTGCCTATCAGTCAACATATGCCCAGGAATGGGACTGCTGGACTGTATGTGTTATGTTACTTAATTTCACTAGGTACTAACAGATTGTTTCCCAAATGGCTATAACACATGCCAGGCCCACAGCAGTGCACAATGATTCTCCCAATACTTGTGTGATCTGACTATATGAATGTTATCTTACATTAAAACCCAAGTTTATCATCTCCAAAATTCATGCTCTTATTATACTTGATAGTCATGCAAGTTCTGCAGATGTTCAAAGACACATTTTTAAAGATGAAAAGTGTAAATACTCAAAAGTACCACATATTACTGTAAGAAGTAAAAAGACAGGTCATTATCTGAATATTTTTTGGTCCATTACTGTTTGTTGTTCTCCCTCCACTTCCTCTGACCTGATTGTGAGAGAAAAATAGGGGTGTGGAAAGAGATACGCTTGGAATATTGCACTGAAATATCAGGGAAACAGGCATATGTGTATATAGACATAGACACATACACACAACAGGGGGAAAGGAAGAGTGGCTATGAGTTTAAAGTAAAAAGGAAGCAAGAGTGACAGGTAATAACAAAAGAGGATGTTTTCTTTTAAACATTGAGAGTGAAGGTGGTGAGAGTAGGATATATGGAAGGGATTAAAAATTGAAATATAAGAGATGCACAAATTTTCAGGGTACTTGTGATAGTTTGATACATTTATATAATGTGTAAAGATTTTCTTTTCTTTTTTTTTTTTTTTGAGACAGAGTCTTGCTCTGTCACCCAGGCTGGAGTGCAGTGGCGGGATATCGGCTCACTGCAGGCTCCACCTCCCAGGTTCACGCCATTCTCCTGCCTCAGCCTCCCAAGTAGCTGGGACTACAGGCGCCTGCCACCACGCCCGGCTAATTTTTTTTGTATTTTTAGTAGAGACGGGGTTTCACCATGTTAGCCAGGAGGGTCTCGATCTCCTGACCTCGTGATCTGCCCGCCTCGGCCTCCCAAAGTGCTGGGATTACAGGCGTGAGCCACCATGCCCGGCCTGTGTAAAGATTTTCATATCAGGGTAACCGAGATATTCATCATCTTAAATATTTATTTTTTTCTTGATGCTAGGAACATTTGAATTATTCTTTTCTAGCTATTTTGATGGAAAGGATTTTTAACATGAGCTTTTATGTATGTATGGTGTGAGGGGGAGGCAGAACTTATGCTTCATTGGGTTGCTGAAGCCATCTCCATATATGGAGCTTAACATTGGAAATTTAATACATCTGCAGAGCAGTAATTAGTACTGTTGTTCTTGTGTGTTTGGGGAGATGAGGAAAAGGTAGAATACACTGACTGAATTAAGCTTTAGGGTCATGTCAGCATGACCAATTTCTTCTTTGCTTTTTTCCTTTTGGGCTAAATTGTCCAGGTGTTGGAAAAGAAACTTGTAACCAGAATCTACTCAATACCAAATATTATGTTGTAATTACTAGGCATGCCAAGTTTAAATAAATATCACCAAATCTGCTTATCTGAAGCACATAAAATGTGGGCTTTTAAAAGAAATTACGGTCTATATAGGTTTTTCTTTCCTGAAAAGTCTTGTTTAAAAATGTATTTTAAAATAGCAATTTGTCTTTTACCAAGTTGATGACTGATTTAAGTGTAACTGTCTTACGTAAATCAGTAGCAAGAAGTATGCATTCTGTGTTGTAGTTAAATGATAATCCATGCTAATGGAAGGGACTGAAATTTAGATAATTGCAACCAGTGATCAACCAAAGGAAAAAAAAAAGTAGACACCTTTTTGAAATGCAGTTACCTAAACACACACTCACACCTTACAAGCACCAGCCTGACTCTCTCAGGGATGTGGTCTCCTCTAAGTCACCTGGGGCCTAAAAATAAGGCCCATGTCCACTGTCCCCTGCATTAGTGTTGCTGATGGAACAATAGAGGCACTAGAGGGGAAGGTTCAAGGTGGACCTGGAAGTTCACTCCGTTTCAGCTCCATCTGGTGGTTGATTCTCCTCAACTTCTTGTCATGTGACCGTCCAGATTCTATTTAAATATCTCCAAGGATTGAAAGTTCACTGCCTCTCAAAATAACCTATTCCACTTTCAGACAATAAATAGAAAGATCTAAGGTTGCTATATTTAAGCATATATTTGTACTCATTTGATATCCTACAATTAGTACTATTTTTGACCATTTGGGTGACTCAGGAAAAAATATTTCTACTTATTTCTAGTGATAGCATTTGGAAGGCATCTGCCATTTCAATCCCAAAGGTTTCCCTTTGTTAAGCAAAATATTGAGATTTCACAAATCTCCTGTGTTTGAGGTTTATTCGCTATCTTGGTTATTGTTCTCTGGACACATTGTTTTTTAATGGTCCTCAAAGTGTAGCACTTAAAACCAAGGATAACACCCAAAGAATAATAAGAAACTGAGAAGAGGGGAAATCTCTCAGAATAAGGCAGGGTCAGGGATGTGGGTAAGTATAAGTCTGGGATGTTAAATTGTTTTAGTGTATATTTTAAAATCAAAGATGGTTCTTATAAATAGAACGAGGTTTTTTAAAAAGGAAAAGTGATACAGGGCAGAATTAAAATGTTAAGGTCCTAAAACAAACAATGACAACAACAAAGAGAAAACTAACCATAGAAAGTGGGAATGAGGTCTTTCACAATGTCAAGGACTTTTGAGGTCTAAAGTCATATGAAAGACCAGAAACAAGTTGGGAAGAGCAGAAGAAATCCATTAGTCTTTGCCTATTCTCTCTCTCTGTTTTTTTTTTTTTTTTTTTTTTTTTTTTTTTTGAGACAGGGTCTTGCTCTGTCACCAGGCTGGAGTGCAGTGGCACTATCTCGGCTGACTGCAACCTCTGCCTCCTGGGTTCAAGTGACTCTCCTACCTTAGCCTCCTGAGTAGCTGGGATTACAGGCACGTGTCATCAGGCCCAGCTAATTTTTGTACTTACTGTAGAGACAGGGGTTCACCATGTTAGCCAGGATGGTCTTGATCCCTTGACCTCGTGATCCACCCACCTCGGCCTCCCAAAGTGCTGGGATTACAGGCGTGAGCCACCGCACCCAGCCGCCTATTATCTATTGATTGGATCCGTGAAATAAGCTCCTTGCTTTCACTCTGGCGTCTCTTCATCCATTTTCCACACTACAATCAGAGGGATATTTCACAACTTAAATTCCTTCCATGGCTTCCCATCTTTCCTGGCTTAACTATCAATGTTCTTAATCTGACTTGCTAGCCCTTGCCTGATCTGCATTTTCCTCCCAGCCTTACATTGAACCACTTTCTCTTCTGCAGCCCACATTGACTCTTGTCCAGCTCTTAGAACACACCTTGGTCCTCGCATTGCCATGCTCTTCTTCCCTTTGTCTAGTTAACTCCCACTTGTCATTGAAAATTCAGCTCCAATGCCATTTTCTCAGGAAAACCATCCCTGACCCTCCATTCTAGGTCAGATCCTTTTCTTAGGTGCTGTTGAAGTTTTTTTCCTTTGGAGCACTCACCTCAGTTTGTAATTGCATATTAGCATGATAATTAAGTTATTGTCCATGTAACGGGTGTGTTTAATCACTGCCCCAGCTTGAGGAAAAACCTCTCACCAAGATTGGCCATGGATTCTCTTTCCTTCCACACCTCAAACACTCCCTATATTATCAGGATCTCACCTTGTATCTGGGGTGTGTGTGGACAAGGAAGGTATTGTTCTTGGAAGATGGTTGGAAGCAGATCGATCAGTTTTTCTTAGATGGTTACAAGCTCAGACGGAAGGCTACTCTTTCTACTATCCAGTCTTCTTCCAAAGATCAGAAGTAAAGCTAACGAGGTAACTTAGCAGACAGAGGGTGGTCTAAATAGAATAAAGACAAATGGTATTTGTCTTACAACTTACTGATGCTTTAAAACCTGAGCTACCACTGGTCGGGGGATGGGGTGGTAGTTAAAGCTAGTAAAATCTGTAACTTGATTTGATTGATTCTGGTGTTACTTAACTTCCTATACTTTAGACTCTCAAATACATTACTTTGTGCAAACCTATATTCCATGCAGGTATACCTGATTGTCTCTGCAATCCACGTGGCTTCTGAGAAATGCCTGTCCATTCACAGGGGCCATTCTGATTCCCATGTGTACAGCTTGGGATGTTCGCCTATGTCTTTTCCACCAGTGCTGATGAGAACAGGGTAAAAACTCAATTCAGTTAATTTCTGTATGTGTCTGGAACTGATGGCCATGTGAAAATTGAGCATTGGTGGGCCAAGGAGAGGTGGAATTGCAGGGGGTTGATGGCTATGAACTGACAAATTGAGAAAACAGGTCATAGAGAATGAAGAACAAATGAATCAGGCAGGTAAAGTGAAGCAGAGATGAGAAATGAAGAAAACACCTCTTCTAGTTTCCTAATGTAGTTCTAGCTTCCAATTTCACTTCTATCTGGAAGCCTAACTGCTTTTTTGACAAACTAGCTGAAGTTTGGTTTGGTTATATACATTCCAAAGTGCCTTAAGTGAAGCTCCTGTTCAGTTGCATGTTGGCCTCATTTCCGACCTTTGGAGGGTGCTACGGTCTGAATGTTTGTGTTCCCTCAAAAGTCACATGGTGATACCTAATCCTCAATGTGATTGTATTAAGAGGTGGGGGCCTATAGGAGGCTATTAGTCATGAAGCCTCATGAATGGGATTAAAATCTTTAAAAGAGACTCCAGAGATTCTGTTCCAAGATGGCCAAAAATGAACTGCTCTGGTCTGCAGCTCCCAGCATGATCGACACAGAAGACGGTGATTTCGGCATTTCCAACTGAGGTACAAGGTTCATCTCATTGGGACTGGTTGGACAGTGGGTACAGCCCATGGAGGGTGAGCCGAAGCAGGGCAGGCATCGCTTCACCCAGGAAGCACAATGGGTTAGGGGATTTCCCTTTCCTAGCCAAGGGAAGCCATAACAGACTGTACCTGGAAAACCAGGACACTCCCACCCAAATACCACACTTTTCCAACAGTCTTAGCAAATGGCACACCAGGAGATTATATCCCACGCCTGGCTTGGCGGGTCACAAGTCCACGGAGCCTTGCTCACTGCTAGTGCAGCAGTCTGAGATCGACCCGTGAGGCAGCAGCCTGGCAGGGGGAGAGTTGTCCACCATTGCTGAGGCTTGAGTAGGTAAACAAAGTAGCTGGGGAAGTTAGAACTGGACAGAACCCACCGCAGCTCTGCAAGGCCTGATGCCTCTGTAGAGGCCACCTCTGGGGGCAGGGCACAGCTGAGCAAAAGGCAGCAGAAACTTCTGCAGAGTTAAACCACCCTGTGACCCTGTCTGACAGATCTGAAGAGAGCAGTGGTTCTCCCAGCATGGTGTTTGAGCTCTGAAAACTGACAGACTGCCTCCTAAAGTGGGTCTCTGACCCCCATGTAGCCTAACTGGGAGACACATCCCAGTAGGGGCCAACTGACACCTCATACAGGGGGGTGTCCCTCTGGGATGAAGCTTCCAGACAAAGGATCAGCCAGCAATATTTGCCGTGCTGCAGCCTCCACTGGTGATACCAAGGCAAACAGGGTCTGAAGGGGACCTCCAGCAAACTCCAACAGACCTGCAGCTGAGGGACCTGACTGTTATAAGGAAAACAAACAAACAGAAAGGAATAGCATCAACATCAACAAAAAGGACACCCACACCAAAACCCCATCTGTAGGTCACCAGCATCAAAGACCAAAGGTAGATAAAACAACAAAGATGGGGAAAAACCAGGGCAGAAAAGCTGAAAATTCCAAAATCCAGAGTGCCTCTTCTCCTACAAAGGATTGCAGCCCTTGCCAGCAACGGAACAAAGCTAGATGGAGAATAACTTTGATGAGCTGATAGAAGTAGGCTTCAGAAGGTCGGTAATAACAAACTTCTCCGAGCTAAAATAGGATGTTCGAACCCATCACAAGGAAGCTAAAAACCTTGAAAAAGCATTAGACAGATGGTTAACTAGAATAACCAGTGTAGAGAATACCTTAAATGACCTGATGGAGCTGAAAACCATGGCACGAGAACTACATGATGCATGCACAAGCTTCAATAGCCGATTCGATCAAGTGGAAGAAAGGGTATCAGTGATTGAAGATCAAATTAATGAAATAAAGCAAGAAGAGAAGTTTAGAGAAAAAAGAGAAAAAGAAACGAACAAAGCCTCCAAGAAATATGGGACTATGTGAAAAGACCAAATCTACATTTGATTGGTGTACCTGAAAGTGACGAGGAGAATGAAACGAAGTTGGAAAACCCTCTTCAGGATATTATCCAGGACAACTTCCCCAACCTAGCAAGGCAGGCCAACATTCAAATACAGAAAATACAGAGAACACCACAAAGATACTCCTCGAGAAGAGCCACCCCAAGACACATAATCGTCAGATTCACCAAGGTTGAAATGAAGGAAAAAATGTTAAGGGCAGCCAGAGAGAAAGATTGGGTTACCCACAAAGGGAAGCCCATCAGATTAACAGAGAATCTCTTGGGAGAAACTCTACAAGCCAGAAGAGAGTGGGGGCCAATATTCAACATTCTTAAAGAAAGGAATTTTCAACCCAGAATTTCATATCCAGCCAAACTAAGCTTCATAAGTGAAGGAGAAATAAAATCCTTTACAGACAAGCAAATGCTGAGAGATTTTGTCACCACCAGGCTTGCCCTACAAGAGCTCCTGAAGGAAGCACTAAACATGGAAAGGAACAATTGGTACCAGCCACTGCAAAAACATGCCAAATTGTAAAGACCATCGAGGCTAGGAAGAAACTGCATCAACTAACTGGCAAAATAACCAGCTAACATCATAATGACAGGATCAAATTCACACATAACAATATTAACCTTAAATGTAAATAGGCTAAATGCCCCAATTAAAAGACACAGGCTGGCAAATTGGATAAAGAGTCAAGACCCATCAGTGTGCTGTATTCAGGAGACCCATCTCATGTGCAGAGACACACATAGGCTCAAAATAAAGGGATGGAGTAAGATCTACCATGGAAATGGAAAGCGAAAAAAAAAAAAAAAAAAAAAGCAGGGGTTGCCATCCTAGTCTCTGATAAAACAGACTTCAAACCAAAAAAGATCAAAAGAGACAAAGAAGGCCATTACATAATGGTAAAGGGATCAATTCAACAAGAAGAGCTAACTATCCTAAATACATATGCACCCAGTACAGGAGCACCCAGATTCATAAAGCAAGTCCTTAGAGACTTACAAAGAGACTTGGACTCCCACACAATAATAATGGGAGACATTAACACCCCACTGTCAATATTAGACAGATCAATGAGACAGAAGGTTAACAAGGATATCCAGGACTTGAACTCAGCTCTGCACCAGGTGGACCTAATAGACATCTACAGAACTCTCCACCCCAAATCAACAGAATATACATTCTTCTCAGCACCACATCGCACCTATTCCAAAATTGACCACATAATTGGAAGTAAAGCACTCCCCAGCAAATGTAAAAGAACAGAAATCACAACAAACTGTCTCTCAGACCACAGTGCAATCAAACTAGATCTCAGGATTAAGAAACTCACTCAAAACCACAAAACTACATGGAAACTGAACAACCTGCTCCTGAATGACTACTGGGTACATAACGAAGTGAAGGCAGAAATAAATATGTTCTTTGAAACAATGAGAACAAAGACAAAATGTACCAGAATCTCTGGGACACATTCAAAGCAGTGTGTAGAGGGAAATTTATAACACTAAATGCCCACAAGAGAAAGCAGGAAAGATCTAAAATTGACACCCTCACATCACAATTAAAAGAACTAGAGAAGCAAAAGCAAACACATTCAAAAGCTAGCAGAAGGCAAGAAATAACTAAGATAAGAGCAGAACTGAAGGAGACAGAGACAAAAAAAAAAAAAAAAAAAACCCTTCAAAAAAATCAATTAATCCAGGAGCTGGTTTTTCTGAAAAGATCAACAAAATTGACAGACCACTAGCAAGACTAATAAAGAAGAAAAGAGAGAAGAATCAAATAGACGCAATAAAAAATGATACAGGGGATATCACTACAGAGCCCACAGAAATACAAACTGCCATCAGAAAATACTATAAACACCTCTATGCAAATAAACTAGAAAATCTAGAAGAAATGGATAAATTCCTGGACACATACACCCTCCCAAGACTAAACCAGGAAGAAGTTGAATCTCTGAATAGACCAATAACAGGCTCTGAAATTGAGGCCATAATTAATATACCAACCAAAAAAAGTCCAGGACAAGACAGATTCACAGCCGAATTCTACCAGAGGTACAAAGAGGAGCTGGTACCATTCCTTCTGAAAACATTCCAATCAATAGAAAAAGAGGGAATCCAATTAGCCGGGCATGGTGGCGGGCACCTGTAGTCCCAGCTACCTGGAGAGGCTGAGGCAGGAGAATGGCGTGAACCCGGGAGGTGGAGCTTGCAGTCAGCCGAGATTGCGCCACTGCACTCCAGCCTGGGCGACAGAGCAAGACTCTGTCTCAAAAAAAAAGAAAAAGAGGGAATCCTGCCTAATTCATTTTATGAGGCCAGCATCATCCTGATACCAAAGCCTGGCAGAGACACAACAAATAAAAGAGAATTTTAGCCCAATATCGCTGATGAACATTGATGCAAAAATCCTCAATAAAGTACTGGCAAACTGAATCCAGCAGCACATCTAAAAGCTTATCCATCATGATCAAGTGGGCTTCATCCCTGGGATGCAAGCTGGTAAAACATATACAAATCAATAAATGTAATCCAGCATATAAACAGAACCAAAGACAAAAACCACATGATTATCTCAATAGATGCAGAAAAGGCCTTTGACAAAATTCAACAACTCTTCATGCTAAAAACTCTCAATAAATTAGGTATTGATGGGACGTGTCTCAAAATAATAAGAGCTATCTATGACAAACCCACAGCCAATATTGTTCTGAATGGGCAAAAACTGGAAGCATTCCCTTTCAAAACTGGCATAAGGCAGGGATGCCCTCTCTCACCACTCCTATTCAACATAGTGTTGGAAGTTCTGGCCAGAGCAATCAGGCAGGAGAAGGAAATAAAGGGTATTCAATTACGAAAAGAGGAAGCCAAATTGTCCCTGTTTGCAGATGACATGATTGTATATCTAGAAAACCCCATTTTCTCAGCCCAAAATCTCCTTAAGCTGATAGGCAACTTCAGCAAAGTCTCAGGATACAAAATCAATGTGCAAAAATCACAAGCATTCTTATACACCAATCACAGACAAACAGAGAGCCAAATCATGAGTGAACTCCCATTCACAATTGCTTCAAAGAGAATAAAATACCTAGGAATCCAACTTACAAGGGATGTGAAGGACCTCTTCAAGGAGAACTACAAACCACTGCTCAATGAAATAAAAGAGGATACAAACAAATGGAAGAACATTCCATGCTCATGGGTAGGAAGAATCAATATCATGAAAATGGCCATACTGCCCAAGGTAATTTATAGATTCAATGCCATCCCCATCAAGCTACCAATGACTTTCTTCACAGAATTGGAAAAAACTTCTTTAAAGTTCATATGGAACCAAAAAAGAGCCCACATTGCCAAGTCAATCCTAAGCCAAAAGAACAAAGCTGGAGGCATCACGCTACCTGACTTCAAGCTATACTACAAGGCTACAGTAACCAAAACAGCATGATACTGTACCAAAACAGAGAGACAGATCAATGGAACAGAAGAGAGGCCGAGTATACTGAGTATAAATGAGAACATGTGGTGTTTGGTTTTCTTTTCCTGCATTAGTTTGCTGAGGATAATGGCTTCCAGCTTCATCCATGTCCCTGCAAAGGACATGATCTTGTTCCTTTTTATGTCTGCATAGTATTCTATGGTGTATATGTACCAAGTTTTCTTTATCCAGTCCATCATTGATGGACATTTGGGTTGATTCTATGTCTTTGCTATTGTGAACAGTGCTGCAGTGAACATATGTGTGCATATATCTTTATAATAGTATTATTTACATTCCTTTGGGTATATACCCAGTAATGGGATTCCTGGGTCAAATGGTATTTCTGGTTCTAGATCTTTGAGGAGTTGCCACACTGTCTTCCACAATGGTTGAACTAATTTACATTCCCAGCAACAGTGTAAAAGTGTTCCTATTTCTGTGCAACCTTGCCAGCATCCGCTGTTTCTTGACTTTTTAATAATTGCCATTCTTACTGGTGTAAGATGGAATCTTATTGTGGTTTTGATTTGCGTTTCTCTGATGATCAGTCATGTTTACCTTTTTTTCCATATGTTTGTTGGCTGCAAAAATGTCTTTTGAGAAGTGTCTGTTCATGCCCTTTGCACACTTTTTAATGGTTTTTTCTTTCTGGTAAATTTGTTTAAGTTCCTTGTGGACTCTGAATATTAGACCTTTATCAGATGGATAGATTGCAAAAATTTTCTCCCACTCTGTAGGTTGCCTGTTCACTCTGATGATAGTTTCTTTTGCTGTGGAGAGGCTCTTTAGTTTAATTAGATTCCATTTGTCAATTTTTGCTTTTTTTTCAATTGCTTTTGATGTTTTGGTCATGAAATCTTCACCTTTGCCTATGTCCTGAATGGTATTGCCTAGATTTTCTTCTAGGGTTTTTATAGTTTTGGGTTTTACATTTAAGTCTTTAATCCATCTTGAGTTACATTTTGTATACGGTGTAAGAAAGGGGTTCAGTTTCAATTTTCTGCATATGGCTACCCAATTCTCCCAACACCATTTATTAAATACAGAATCCTTTTCGCATTGCTGATTTTCATCAGGTTTGTTGAAGATTAGGTGGTTGTAGATGTATGGTCTTATTTCTGAGTTATCTATTCTGTTCCATTGACCTCAGTGTCTATTTTTGTACCAGTACCATGCAGTTTTGGTTACTGTAGCCTTGTAGTATCGTTTGAAGTCAGTTAGCGTGATGCCTCCAGCTTTGTTCTTTTTAGTTAGGATTGTCTTGACTATACGAACTCTTTTTGGTTCCCTATGAATTTTAAAGTAGTTTTTTTTCTAATTCTGTGAAGAATGTTAATGGTAGTTTGGTGGGAATAGTATTGAATCTATAAATTACTTTGGTCAGTGTGACCATTTTCACAATATCGATTCTTCCTGTTCATGAGGATGGAATGTTTTTCCATTTGTTTGTGTCCTTCCATATTTCCTTGAGCAGTGGTTTATAGTTGTCCTTGAAGGGCCCTTCACTTCCCTTGTTAGCTGTATTCCTAGGTATTTTGTCATCTTTGTAGCAATTGCAAATGGGGGTTCATTCATTATTTGGCTCTCTGCTTGGAATGCTTGTGACTTTTGCACATTGATTTTGTGTCCTGAGACTTTGCTGAAGTTGCTTATCAGCATAAGAAGCTTTGGGCTGAGATGATGGGGTTTTCTGATGATAGAGGACCATGTGATCTGCAAACAGAGACAGTTTGACTTCCTCTCTTTCAATTTGAATAGGCTTTATTTATTTCTCTTGCCTGATTGCCCTGATCAGCAGAACTTCCAATTCTATGTTGAATAGGAGTGGTGAGAGAGGGCATCCTTGTCTTGTGCCGGTTTTCAAGGGAAATGCTTTCAGCTTTTGCCCATTCAGTATGACATTAACCGTGAGATTTTCATAAATGGCTCTTGTTATTTGAGCCAGTTTATTGAGGATTTTTAACATGAAGGGATGTTGAATTTTATCGAAGGCCTTTTCTGTGTCTGTTGAGATTATCATGTGATTTTTGTTTTTAGTTTTGTTTATGTGATGAATTACATTTATTGACTTGCAAATGTTGAACCAGACTTGCGTCTCAGGGATGAAGCTGACTTGATCTTGGTGGATAGCTTTTTGATGAGCTGCTGGATTCAGTTTGCTAGTATTTTATTGAAGATTTTTACATAAGTGTTCATCAGGGATATTTGCCTGAAGTTTCCTTTTTTGTTGTTGTATCTCTGCCAGATTTTGGTATCAGGATGATACAGGCTTCATAAAATGAGTTAGGGAGGAGTCCCTCCTTTTCTTTGGTTTGGAATACTTTCAGAAGAAATGGTACCAGCTCCTCTTTGTATCTCTGGTAGAATTCAGATGTAAATCTCTTTGGTTCTGGGCTGTTTTTGGTTGCTAGGCTATTTATTACTGCCTCAATTTCAGAGCGTATAATGGGTCTATTCAGGGATTCAACTTCTTCCTCATTCAGTCTTGAGAGTGTGCATGTGTCCAGGAATTTATCCACTTCTTCTAGATTTTCTAGTTTATTAGTATAGAAGTGTCTATGGTATTCTCTGATGATTGTTTGTATGTCTGAGGGGTCAGTGGTGATATCCCTCTTATTTTTGATTGTATCTATTTAATTCTTCTCTCTTTTCTTCTTTTTTAGTCTAGCTAGTGGTATATCTATTTTATTATTTTTTTCAAAATCTACCTCCTGGATTCATTGATTTTTTAAAGGGTTTTTTTGTGTCTGTGTCTCCTTCAGTTCTGCTTGCTCTTGGTTATTTCTCATCTTCGCTAGCTTTGGGGTTTTCTTGCTCTTGGTTCTCTAGTTCTTTTAGTTGTGATGTTAGGGGGTTGATTTGAGAGCTTTCTAGCTTTTCGATGTGGGCAGTCAGTGCTATAAATTTCCCTCTTAACACTGTTTTAGCTGCATCCCAGAGATTCTGGTACGTTGTCTCTTTGTTCTTCTTGGTTTCAAAGAACTTCTTGATTTCTGCCTTAAGTTCATCATTTACCCAGGAGTCATTTCAGGAGCATATTGTTCAATTTTCATGTAGTCATGTGGTTTCAAGTGAGTTTCTTAATCTTGAGTTCTAATTTGATTGCACTGTGGTCTGAGAGACTGTTTGTTATGATTTCTATACTTTTGCATTTGCTGAGTAGTGTTTTACTTTCAATTATGTGATCAATTTTAGAGTAAGTGCCATATGGAGTGAGAAGAATGTATATTCTGTTGTTTTTGGGAGGAGAGTTCCATAGATATCTATCAGGTCCACTGGATCCAGAGCTGAGTTCAACTCCTGAATATCTTTGTTAATTTTCTGTCTCAATAATCTAATATTGACAGTTGGGCATTAAAGTCTCCCATTATTATTGTGTGGGAGTCTAAGTCCTTTTGTAGGTCTCTAGGAGCTTGTTTTACGAATCTGGGTGCTACTGTATTGGGTGCATATATATTTGGGATAGTTAGCTTTTCTTGTTGAATTGAATCCTTTACTCTTCTTTGTCTTTTTTGATCTTTGTTGATTTAAAGTCTGTTTTGTCAGAAACTGGGATTGTAACCCCTACTTTTTTTCTGCTTTCCATTTACTTGGTAAATTTTCTTCCATCCCTTTGCTTTGAGCCTATGTGTGTCTATGCATGTGAGACAGGTCTCTTGAATACAGCACACTGATGGATCTTGACTGTTTATCCAGATAGCCATTCTGTGTTTTTTAATTGGGGCATTTAGCTTATTTACATTTAAGGTAAATATTGTTATGTGTGAATTTGATCCTGTTATCATGATGCTACCTGGTTATTTAGCAGACTCGTTGATGCAGTTGCTTCATAGTGACATTGGTTTTTGTAGTAGGTGGTAATGGTTTTTCCATTTCATATTTGGTGCTTTCCTCAGGAGCTCTTGCAAGGCAGGCCTGGTGGTAATAAATTCCGTCAGCATTTGCTTGTCTGAAGAGGATTTTATTTCTCCTTCACTTATGAAGCTTCATTTTGCCAGATAAGAAATTCTGGGTTGGCAATTCTTTTCCTTAAGAATGTTGAATATTGTCCCCCAATCTCCTCTGGCTTGTAGGGTTTCTGCGGAGAGGTCTGCTGTTCATCTAATGGGTGGTCTGGCCTTTCCCTGTGGCTGCTCTTAACATTTTTTCCTTCATTTCAGCCTTGGAGAATCTGATGATTATGTGTCTTGGGGTTGTTCTTCTCATGGAGTATCTTACTGGGGTTCTTTGGGTTTCCTGAATTTGAATGTTGGCCTGACTTGGTAGGTTTGGTAAGTTCTCCTGGATGATATCCTGAAGTATGTCTTCCAACTTGGTTCCATTCTCCTCATCTCTTTTGGTACTCCAATCAGTCATAGGTTTGGTCTTTTTACCCAACCCCATATGGAGGGTTTTTTTTTGGAGTTGGATTCTCGCCCTGTCACCCAGAATGGAGTGCAGTGGCGCAATCCCGGCTCACTGCAACCTCGCCTCCTGGGTTCAAACAATTCTCCTGCCTCAGCCTCCCAAGTAGCTGGGATTACAGGCACCTGCCACAATGCCCAGCTAATTTTTGTATTTTTAGTAGAGACAGGGTTTTGCCATGGTGGCCAGGCTGGTCTCAAACTCCTGACCTCGTGATCTGCCCCCCTTGGCGTCCCAAAGTGCTGGGATTACAGGCATGAACCACTGCACCTGGCCGTTCTTGGAGGTTTGCACCCGGTCATTCTTGGAGGTTTTGTTCATTCCTTTTCATTATTTTTTCTCTAATCTTATCTGCCTGTCTTTTTTCAGCAAGATGGTCTTCAAGCTCTGAAATTCTTTCCTCTGCTTGGTCTATTCTGCTGTTGATACTTGTGATTACATTGTGAAGTTCTCATGTTGTGTTTTTCAGCTCTATCAAGTTATTCTCTATCAACTGGTTATTCTGGCCAATAGCTCCTGTAATGTTTTATCATGGTTCTTAGCTTCTTTGCGTTGGGTTAGGACATGCTCCTTTTGCTTAGCAAAGTTCATTATTACTCACCTTCTGAAGCCTACTTCTGTCAGTTCATTCATCTCAGCCTCAGCCTAGTTCTGCGGCCTTGCTGGAGAGGTGTTTCAATCATTTGGAGGAGCAGAGGCACTCTGGCTTTTTGAGTTTTCAGCATTTTTTCATTGATTCTTTCTCATCTTCATGAGTTTATCTAGCTTCCATTTTTGAGGCTGCTGATCTTTGGATAGAGTTTTTGTGGGGACTTTTTGTTGATGTTGTTCTTGTTGTTGCTTCCTGTTTGTTTTTCTTTTAACGGTCAGGATCTTCTTCTGTAGGGCTGCAGTGGTTTGCTGGGGGTTCATTCCAGACCCTATTTTCCTGGGTCTTTCCTGCACATGGAGGTGCCACCAGTGCAGGCTGCAGAACAGCAAAGATATCTGCCTGCAAGAAAGACATTTTTATTCTCTCTTTACAAATGAGAAAATGGAGGCTTGGAGAGCTTAAATGACCTACTTACGAAAATTCAGGTGCCAGGGCTGGAACCATGACTTTGGGCAACAGTTTTCACTCTTTTTGCCATATAATGATACATTCTTCCTATAATGTATAGGAAAGTGTCCAGGAAAAAGCCACAGATGAGAGGTAATACACTTTCATAAAAATATGCATGATTAGGTCAAGGTAATGGCAAGTAAAGTACCAAAAATAATTGAGAACTATAAAACAGAAGTATAGTTTGACCCAATGAAGTAAAGAGTGAAAGTATCAGATTAATTCCATCCAACATCTCTGGCACAAATGAGAAATGAGACTCTCATCAATGTTACTTGGATTTAATTAAGAAATTCAACAAATACTTATTGAATGCTTGTCCGCCCCATGCCTGGTATTGTGCTTGACATCAGAGATACAAGCTGAAAACACATGGATGTAATTCCTAGTCCTAAAGGGCTCATGAACCAGAGGGGAGATATATTTATAAACAATCTCAGTACAGTCACTTAAGGGCACTGCAGAGGGTATGATATATGCAGGGTGCAACAGGAACTTAATTGTCAATCGTGCCTGTGTAGTGAAGCTTCCACAAAAATCCAAAAGGCCAGGGAGCTTTCAGATAGCCAAACACGTGGAGGCTTACACATCCACATGCTGCCAAGTCCTCAGGGACAGAAGCTCCCACACTTGGGACCCTTCCAGATCTTGCCCTGTGAATCTCTTCATCTGACCATCTGTTTGGATTCATTAAAATATCTTTTGTAGTGAACTGATACATGTAAAAAATGTTTGTTTTTGCTGTGGTGGGTGGGTGTGGCAGGGTGGGAAACACTGAAGATATCAATAAAAAAGTAGCAATTGGGCTGGGATGTTAAGGATGGGTAGAATTTGTTAGGTGGGCAAAGAAGTATTGTTAGCATGAAAGAAAACACTGCTTATTCTTTTTATGTTAATTTTTTTGTAGAGATGGGATCTCCATATGTTGCCTAGGCTATTCTCAAACTTTTGGCCTCAAGAGAGACTCCCAGCTCAACCTCCCAAAGTGCTGAGATTATAAGTGTGAGCCACCATGCCTGCCCCTGATCACTGCCTATTCTAATTGCTTTAAGAATCCATGTGAAGGGGCAGAATTTGGAATTTTCAAGCCAGTTCTTCCACCAATATGTGAGTCAATTTTTTTTGTTTTTGAATGAACATGGACTAGAAGAGGAAGTTGAACAACGTTGGGAAGTAGTTAGTTCTAACCATGCTACTGTAAAATTTCCTTTCCTGAACTTACCATATATAGCTCTTCTACATGCAGGGGTGTGTGTGTGTGTGTGTGTGTGCGCGTGTGTGTGTATCTAGACTTATATTTTTCTTCCTTTTGCTATTGGAAGATGGAGTACAGTATTACTGTGACAATATGTAATTTGATAAAGCACCAATCATATTTCTGATTATATTTATCATTTACCATAATTAATCAGTATTTCATTAGCATCACATTACATATGTGATATATATAATTATTGTTTACATGTTTAACTGCTGTACCAGCTGTGTGCTTCTTGAAAATGTATTGTTTAGTTTTTTGTTAAACAGTTGTTGTTTCCAGATGGAAAAATATCGTCAGTATACTTTATTAGAAATTTTAATTTGGCTGTGGCATTCACTAATCAGTATATAGTCAATTAATATTTAACAATTTTTAAAAAATTGCATAATTGCACTGAAATGCTCAGTAATATCTTGTTGCATACTCTGAGCATTGCTTCAAGGAACACTTATTCAGACAAGAAGATACGGGGTCATATAAAATGTCTGGAACAATTGCATGAAATTTGTGATTTTTAGAAAGTCAGGTTTTCAAGATCGTCAAGAGTATCTGATGCAATACTGATTTAATATGACATAATTTAATAAGCACATTAATAGTTGGTCACTGAAGAGCATGTTAATTGATTTGTACATTTGCCCAACACAATATAAGGCAGGCAACTACATGCATGTAGATCATGCAGGACAAAGACAGGATGTTCTCTACATGTGTCTCTATATGTGTTATGGCCAACATAGTCCCAGTGGGAGCTATTCTTTGATGTTATAATTGAAGTCACTGGGACATGTTATTAGCTTTTAAAGTAATTGATTTACATATAGCCTCAGAAAAACACTGAATACCTAATGCAAACCCATAGCCGTAGTGATGGTAAATGTAAACAGCCTCTGGGAACTCAGTTCATACAGAGTTTGACACAGAAAGTTACCAAGAAACTTGTGCATATCTGATGTGGGATCATAAAAGAATAAAAACTTTAGTTGATAAACATACGGAAGACCTGAGGATACTCCATGGTCATCCCAGTTATTCTGTGAAAAGCTGATCATGTCAGAAGACTAGTTTCCTTTGGGCAATGTGTGGAAGAAGAGAGTAATACAGAAGCATATTTGGATTCTAGTGGGTTTTATTTCATTCCACATGGCATTAACATCAGCAGGAAGTACTGATGTTATATAGAAGCCCTGATGTTCATATAGTAGTACTGACTTAATGTCTATCCACCTGGGTTAACTTTGTCGGTGGATGACACTGGCTTAGCATTTTATTTTTTAATCACTAATCTGGATAATGTAATTATGAGCATTATTGTGTGTGGACAGCACCAAGATGGAAGGACTTAACACTTCACAGCTCACATACAAAGAGCAGAGCATAATCTTTTGTGTCCAAAAACTTGAGAGCAGTTGCAAATCGTCTTCAGTGACCTAACAGCAGTCTGTGGGTTATTATTAAATGAGAAAGTACAAGGTGCTACCTTCTGTAGGACCCACTGAGTCGTAAGAATGACCTGCACAACATTTTGTTCCAACTCAACAGATTTGTACTTAGTCAACATGTAAAGAGACAATAAAACATTGTTCAAAAGTCTTGAACTGGCCCCCAAATTTCGGCTGTGTTTTCGTAAGCCTATGAATATCTTTTTTCTATTGCTCTTTATTTCTTTCATAATACTTTGTCTTCACTAGTAATTACATATTTGTGTTTTGGATTTACTAGTTTTAAAAGCGGTGGGACTATGTCTTTTCAAGAAAAATTATCAAGATATTCCCAGTATTCAACACTTAGTTTGTGTTCTGAGTTTTTTGAAGAATAAATGAGCTACATATTTACTGGCTCTTTCGCAGAAGCCTAGGATTCAGCAGGTTCCTCTTCAAGGACTCTAGTTTGAACTTGAGCCATGCTGACCACTGGGTTCAGACATGTCAGGCATGACTCATTTTTTGGATGTGGGGGAAGGCAGGTGGGAGACCAATAAGAGTCTGTGTCTATTTTATTGGGATAACTTACATGGGAGGAAGAGCGAGGGAGACATGGTCCCTAAGCCCTGTTTCCAGGAGGGCCCTGTGAGACATAGGACATACATGATGTGTAATGTAAATAGGCAAGAGACAATCACTCCTTCTTTCTAGAGCTGTTTTGGCACCTCAAGGGTTGTCATCTCTTGGGAGGGTATAAGTATCACAGGCATGAATGTCTCAATAGAGGAACGGTACCAGTGATGAAAGACACACATTCAATGAAGTGGACATCAAGCAGAGGGTGAAGGAGAAGCACGTGGCAGAAAGTGTGCATCCTAGACTGTCTCCTGATCCTGACACACTTTTGGGCTTTCCCAGATACAAGTAGGGAAGGCTTTGACTTTTTAAAGCAGGTGGGAATAAAAGCCAAATGTGCTGTGCATTATTTCTGTGTCCGTGACATTATCTGTACCCACAACTTCATGAAGTCTGGGGAAATGTAGGTTGCATTTCTGCCAGAACATTTTTTAAATGCCCTTCTAGCTCATTGGTTGGCAACCTTTTACTTAATAAGGCCAACTGACATCTTTGATTGTAACTAATTGTCTTCCAGACTTTTGGTCAAAAAGAAGTTTTGGGTTGGAGATTCCATGAATTATAGCAAGTTTATTTCTAATTTTCCATGTTTGTTTCTTGAAGGAAGAAACAATAGCCTTGACTTTGTACTCAAGAAGAATGTAGATTCTGAGTGTGAACTCCTATCCTAGCTGGGAAACTACAGGAGGGCAAGGTTTGTGTCTTACTCACTTCTGTATCCTCAGTGCCTACCCAGCTCCACGTCTGGTACACAGGAGATGTTCAGGAAATCTTTTTTTTTTTTTTTTTGAGATGGAGTCTCGCTCTGTCACCCAGGCTGGAGTGCAGTGGCTCAATCTCTGCTCACTGCAAGCTCCGCCTCCTGGGTTCACACCATTCTGCTGCCTCAGCCTCCCAAGTAGCTGGGACTACAGGTGCCCCGCCACCACTCCCAGCTAATTTTTTCTATTTTTAGTAGAGATGGGGTCTCACCATGTTAGCCAGGATGGTTTCGATCTCCTGAATTCGGGATCTGCCCGCCTCGGCCTCCCAAAGTGCTGGGATTACAGGCGTGAGCCACCGCACCCGGCCAGGAAATCTTTTTTGAACACTGTTTCATTCTGCTTCATAACCATCACAAGGCAGAGTACATAGAATCATTATTTTCATGGAAAAAGAGAAATAAAAAAACAAATAATGGACTCAACAGATCCCACAATGCTAGATGTCTGAATTTCTAAAAAATCATTTTCCCACATCTCTGCTCTCCACTTTAACAGCTGATACTCTGACTTGCTCCCACCTGTGCTCTTGAAGATTCCACCCTACCTGTCAGCAGGGTTCCTGTCAGCAGGCAATGTAGCCCATGCAGGCAACATTCTGAAACTTGCTTAGTGCCTTTTTCCTCTACACGTTATTCCTCGTACTAAGGATTTTAGGTTTAAATTGACTTGCGTGGGACACTCACTGAGATTTGTAGAGAGAAATCCCTAGCTAGGAGGCAGGGATGATACTTGAACCCTGGACCCTGCCCCTCTCCCTACTTCCTCTCCCTCCCTTCACATCATCCCAGCCTGCATCTCCTGGTAATTTGATTCTTTCTGGAGGAACACCAAGTATTTAGAACATCACAAACTGCCTTTCTAATGGATGTTGTGATGTCCATCTATAATTGTGATGATAATTTCTGGAAAGAGTAAAGACTGAAATAATGACACAAAATGCCATAGATTTCATTGGCCTAGTTAAGCCTGTAGTGTCAGAATAAGGAATGTGTCGATCTCCTGCCAAAATTGTAATGGTGTCATGCTGTCACGTTTTGTCAATGGGAAGGACCATCTGGGCTATATGCTCCATGGGAATGGAGCACACACGGGCCGGCCTCCCAGAAGGAAAACACCATTAGGGGTTGCCCGAGACTCATTGATTAACTGGGGGGGAAGGTTTTCCTCTTCCTAGATGTTAGTATCCAGGCAGTGGTGCCATCTGAGTTATAGTATACACTTACCCACTCTGAGCCAAGGCTTGGGCAAAGACTGTTTTTTTGTCCTCAATGTCATAGATACATTGAAAGCTCCGTTATATTTTAGTTCTATTGATGTAACATATTTCAAATAAGAATACCATATGTAATACTTTCTTTGACCAAGATATGTAAATTAATCCAATGAATTGATTTATTCAGTTGATGCATATTTATTGAGTGCCTACTATGTGCCAGACTCTCTTCTCAGCCCTGGGAATACATGAGTGAACAAGTCTTTAAATAGCTCAGAGTTTGCCAATTCAGTTTTATTCCATTTAAGTCTTCATTGTTTTAAAGGGGTATGTGCTCTAAGCAGGGTCTTATATTGTGGTTTTTTTTTTTTTTGAGATGGAGTCTCACTCTGTCACCCAGCAGGCTGGGGTGCAGTGTTGTGAACTTGGCTCACTGCAGCCTCTGCCTCCTGGGTTCAAGTGATTCTCGTGTCTCAGCCTCCTGAGTAGCTAGAATTACAGGCACGTGCCACCATGCCTGGCTAATTTTATTTTATTTTTTTGTATTTTTTTTTAGTAGATGTGGGGTTTGGCCTCACCATGTTGACTAGGCTGGTCTCGAACTCCTGACCTCAGGTAATCCGCCTGCCTCGGCCTCCCAAAGTGCTGGGATTACAGGTGTGAGCCACTGTGCCCGGCCTTGTTTTCTATTCTCATTGTTTACTGTTTCTGTAGAAACATGACTCAATTATATTCTAGATTTTTTTTTCCTTTCCTTTCCTTTGCTCTCATTTTCTCCTCCTTCCATCTCTACCTCCCCAGCCCCTACCACCCCGCCACCATCACGCAGTGTTAGTCTAAGTGTCACAAGTACATAAAAGACAGTGACTGGCAATTTAATAACAGAAAATTAAGGTCTTGAGATGTCACTTCCTAGTGAGGAAGTGGAGAAACAGGAAGCTAGAGGCGCAAATATACTGCCATGTAAGAAACAGAGCTCTATCTGCACTTGTTGATTTTTTTAAAGCAGTTTGGTGACCTGTAAATTCAGAAAGTATTAGGAATACACTGACTGTATTAGCTAAGTGATAAATGGTCTTAGTGATGCAGTAGCTGTTAAGTGGAAGTTCCATCAGATTCCTCTTTTCTGAGAGTCTCCTATCTTAAATCTACCTGTCAATTAACATCTACAGATGCATGCATCTTTCTTGACAGGGAGCATGTTATACAAGAGCAGGTTGACAGGGACCAAGCCTGACTTTATTTGTAGGAGATGTTGCTTTTGTGTAGGCTTCTCCTGACATCAGGGAGGGGCATAGTGACAATGTGCAGAATCTGAGAAACCTCCAAACAATCCCTGACTCCCACAGGTGGTATGTAAAAGTAGGCTTTCCTGATTTTTGTTCTAATATATGATCCCTTTCTATTTGGGATATATGCCCCTCCTTCACTTGGTCTCTTTATTACCTCTGAAGGACATCACTGAGGCTGGGCAACTGCTCTGGAGGAAACCAGCATCAGAATGCTAGGTGGTTGAAATGGTTTGGCTTTGTACCCCACCCAAATCTCATCTTGAATTGCAATCCCCAGGTGTTGAGGGAGGGACCTGGTGGGAGGTGACTGGATCATAGTTGCAGTTTCCCCCATGCTGTTCTCATGATAGTGAGTGAGTTCTCATGAGATCTGATGGTTTTAGGAGGGGCACTTCCCCTTATGCTTCTGGCACATGCTCTCTGGCCTGCTGCCGTGTAAGATGTGCCTACTTCCCCTTCTGCCATGATTGTAAGTTTCCTGAGGCCTTCCTAGCCATGCGGAACTTTGAGGCAATTAAAGCTTTCTTTATAAATTACTCAGTCTCCGGTATGTCTTTATAGCAGTGTGAAAACGGACTAATACAGTGGTGGTGTTTGCCTTCTGAGGACATGTGGTCTGTGGAGGAAAGTGGTCCTCCGGGCAAAGAATTAGACTGTTCTGGGTGCTCAGAGGGGCTAGAGGCTCTGCCTTCTTCTTGGCCAGTGAGGTCATTGCCCAAGTCCTACCTCTCAGAGTGATTCAGTTGCTGACTTGAGTTCTACAATCACTGCAACAGCCCCTGGCTTGGCAGAAGTGAAACAGGTTTTACATACACTATTTTTGATTCTTGGTTAAGTTCATGTTTCTTTAAGATCCCATAGTTTCTTTTGTTACTGTCTTTTTCTGTCCCTATTCGGTTTGAATGCCACATCAGGGTTGGGATTGTATTAGTGTTTCCACATTTCAACAAACACAAACTAAGTATTTTTCCAGTGTCAGTCACAAGAGGAAAAAAATTAGTCTTGTCAATTTTGTTTATTTACTTGTTCATTTGTCATTCATTCAGTCAGAAATATCTTTTGAGCACCTACTTTATTCCATGCATTGTTGGAGGCATAGGAATATAATAGTGAACAAAAATAGACAACTTTTCCTGCAGTAATATTCTGGAAGGGAGAGAGAATAAACAAACAAAGACATGATATGTCATGTAGTGAGGAATGCTATGGAGAAAAATACTGCAGGAACAGGAGGGTGAGATTTCTGGTTTTGTTTTGTTTTGTTTTGTGAGGTGGAGTCTCACTCTGTCACCCAGGCTGGAGTGTGGCGGCAGGATCTTGGCTCACCACAACCTCTGCTTCCTGGGTTCAAGCGATTCTCCCGCCTCAGCCTACCGAGTAGCTGGGATTACAGGCATGCACCACAATGCCTGGCCTTTTTTTTTTTTGGTATTTTTAGTAGAGATGGGGTTTCACCATGTTGGCCAGGCTGGTCTCAAACTCCTAACCTCAAGTGATCCACGTCAGCCTCCCAAACTGCTGGGATTACAGGCGTGAGCCACCATGCCTGGCCGGGAGGTTGAGATTTTAAACAAGGAGGTCAGAGAAGGCTCTTATGGGAAGGTGATATTTAACTCAAAAATGGAAAATGTAACTGTATTTCGTATTTTCCTGGAATGCATTGTCCCCAGTCTCCATGACAATTCATATCCTACCTGCCCTATAAACCAAGCCACAATGGTTTTCAAGGTTTTACTGAAAAAATATTTGTTGTTTATCTGAAATTAAAATTTAACTGGGCCTTTTGGCTGGAACTGCCATCTTTCAGTAATTTGCCAAAGTGATGAACATAGAGGGAAAGAGGAGAGGCACCTGATAGATGTTCTCCAGGCCTTTCAGAAAATATTGAGTTTCTCCTATAAGAAAGGTAATGTTGTAGACATCAAGAGAATGGGTACTGTTCAAAAAGGAAGGCCCCACAAGTGTTACCACGGCAAAATTGGAAGAGTCTACAATGCCACCCAGCATGCTGTTGGCATTTTTGTGAATAAATAAGGTAGGGGCAAGATTCTTGCCAAGAGACTTGATGTGTAGATTGTGCACGTTAAGCACTCTGAAAGTCAAGATAGCTTCCTGAAACGTGTGAAGGAAAATGATCAGAAAAACAAGGAAGCCAAAGAGAAAGGTACTTGAGTTTGACTGAAGTGCCAGCCTGCTCCATTAGAGAAGCACACTGTGTAAGAACCAATGGGAAGGAGCCTGAGCTGCTGGAACCTCTTCCCTCCGAGTCATTGCATAATAGACGTAAAAAAAATAAAAGACCTCTGGATGTTTCTCTTCATTGAGTAGAAGTGTGATGTCCCCTCCCCCAAAGAAATCTTTAAAGCCAAAAAACAGATTTCCATGTGTGTCCTGTGTTTTGTCTGGCAAACCTAGCATCCCAATGTCCCCCACTCCCAGCTGGAAATATTCCATCTCCCTTAGACACTGCCTTGCCACCTTCTTCCTCTCTCATGGCACTGTTGGCTCCTGTGTCCTCACAGTTATATGGAGACAAATTTTATCGCTCTTGCTCTATGAAAGCAAATTAAAGTCAAACCTTACCTGATTATTTTTAAAAATTTTTCATTTTTAAGTTTTATTTTTTAGAGACAGTATCTCACACCATCACCCAGGCTGGAGTACAGTGGCATCATCCCAGCTCACTGCAAACTGTAACTCCTGGGCTCAAGCTATCTTGAGCTCAGCCTCCCAAGTAGGGACTAAAGGCACATGCCACCACTCTTGGCTAATTTTTTATATTTTTTGTAAAGTTGGTGTCTCACTTTGTTTCCCAGGCTATTCTTGAACTCCTGGCCTCAAGCAATCCTCTCTTCTCGGCCTCATAATGTGCTGGGATTACAGACATGAGCCACTGCGCCCAGCCTGACTTATCTCTTTATCTCCTCAACATGTAGCAGAGAACTGGCACTTAGTAGGTGCATCTATATTTGTTTAATGGATGCACAGTGTGCTTATAGAGACTTTGAGATGAGAACATTTGTGAAATAAGCAAGTTCTTCAGGGTCATAGCCTTTTACCTGAGAGCAGAATCATCTGCCACCTCAAGTTTGTGTTTCTCAAAATACTAAGTAGGCTAAATGTCTCAATTGTCTGCTCCCATATTCTTTTCTGTTGAAGTATCAGGTGACACCTTGCTCAGTACAAAGTATTTACGCTGCTCTTGCAGTAAGCACACACAAACACAGTTGCTCATTGACTGATATATATGCATTTGAGAGGCCTCCCAAAGCTGGATAGAACTAGATACTCCAATGCTTGGTGATTGATCTGAATCGCTAGGGTGGAGTCTCTGAGGATGTTCATCTGGTTGGAATTCCAGGGATCCTGAAGAGTTATGTAGTTCAAACCTCCCCAGATTTGCAGCGTTTCCCTCTAGATGTTTTCACCCTGTTATTTGTCATCCAGCAGGTACCAAGCATTTCCGATAGCATGAACCCTGTGACTTCCCAATACTCCTTGTGACTTTTAGTTCCTTTCCTCACCCATTCCACAGTCTTTTTCTTCCCAGAGTGTAGAGCTCTGGGCAAGCCAGATCAGGTTTCCGTCAGTGTCCTTTCTGCAAGTGTTTCTGGGGCAGCTGCCTCTGCCTTGTGTTACCTGTCACTGCTCCATCTGCTTTGTGTCTCAGAGAAATTTGCCAAAATCTATCATCCTCTGATGGCTTTCCTCCCCTTGTTTCTTGCTTTAGGTTTATACATTTTTTATCATTTAGTTTTTTTTTAAAGAGGCTGTCTGGAAGGAGAGGAATTAAGCATGTGAGTTTATTTTGCTATCTTGCAGAAGTCTGCAATGCAATCTTAAATATCCCGTGTGACCCCTTTTTGCCTTAAAATGCCTCTTAAATCAACCACATCTAGTCCTAATATTCTCACTTCCTGGGAATCATGACACTTAGGAAATCACTGTGAATCCTGCAGTAGCCAGGGGTGTGCTGGAGTGCACTCATACCAATATATGAGAGCCGATTCTGTGGATCTCTTCCTAGCTCTGCCATGTTGGTAGCTTGGCATTGGCCATGGTGGGAGAATTTACACCATGGAAATTGGCAAATGCTACAAATCTTGCTTCCTCCAGCCCCTACACAGAGCCGGTCATCTGAGTATATTTTGTGGGAGCAAGGTTAATGTGGAATAAAATCTTTTTCCCACAACACTCGGGCACTCATCATCCCTTAGCAAAATTCCTTATTAGCCTGGGTAAGCAATCCCTTGACAGTCAGGGAGTGGAATTGGAGAGAATGTGGTACAATTCAAGACAGAGGAATTTTAATTGCAGAAAATCAGGTCATAAAGGCCCAGGGCACAGCAAATTTCGAGAGAGCCATCCTAAAGAGGTATCGCTAAATGAAAGCAGGAGCAAGTGCCAATGCTAACTTCAAAATTAGCTGAGGATTTTATAGGATGAACAAGGAGAGTGCTTGATGCAGAGACAAAAGGTTTGTTTTTTCTTCTGAAAGGAGCTGACCTTGCTGGAGCTAGGGTGAATCATTTATTTCCCCTTTATTTCTCCCTGCAACAGGGACCTGACACATATGCTCAGCTACCAGGAACAGCAGCAAGTGCAAACACCTGCTGGCACTGCTAATTACCAAACACCCCCCAGGATGAGGGCATGGGCTTAACACCTGGGCAGAGGTAGCTGACTCTGTTAGAACTAGAGAATGTTCGCTTTGCAGTTACTGCAGATATCTGGATCATTAATCAGAGAAATAGTGCTTAGTACCTGAGAAGGAAAGCCTGAGAGAGTCTTTTACTTTCGATTAGCAGGCATTTGTTACAAAAAGAGCACAAACAGATTTCCTTAGCTTTCCTGTAGCAGAGAACATTGACACCTTAGAAGAGCCTGATGTGAACTCATTTTTATTTAGGTAAAATTTGTTGCCTGAAACATTAGTGAAAGGTGTACTTACCAGATTGCCCCCTCTATAAATGATCATATAGTACTTCTATATAATCAGGTTGTGCAGCCATTTATTTTAAACCGAGGCACTTCACTAATGTGAGTAATGTAATGACTGTTAAAAGACTTCTGAAGAACACTATTTGACTATTTCCCTGATATAGTTTGGCTCTGTTTCCCCACCTAAATCTCATGTTGAATTACGATCTTCAGTATTGGAGGAGGGGCCTAGTGGGAGGTGATTGGATCACGGGGGCAGATTTCCCTCTTGCTGTTCTCCTGATAGTGAGTTCTCACAAGATCTGGTTGTTTAAAGGTGTGTAGCACTTCCCTCTTCACACTCTCTCTCCTGTTGCCATGTGAAGATGTGCCTACTTCCCCTTTGCCTTCTGCCATGACCGTGAGTTTCCTGAGGCCTCCCCAGCCATCTCTTCTGTGCAGCCTGCAGAACTGTGAGTCAATTAAATCTCTTTTCTTTGTAAACTACCCAGCCTCAGGTAGTTCTTTACAGCAATGTGAGAACGGACTAATACATTTCCTTTCCTTTTTACTATGGCCTGCAGCCTTTTTAGTATTTCTAACTTATTTGTTGTTAGAAAATTAATAATTGCATTTTTTTTGAGGATTTTCTACATCCCATTGTACTGGGCACTGTGGTAAGAACTGCATAAAAATGATTTAATCCTTATAACAACTCCATTAGAAAGCAATTGTCTCTTATGTCCCCTGTCTCCTACAGCCAATTTACAGATGAGGAAACTGAGGCTTGGAAAGGTTAAGAGAGTTGACTAAGACCTCTTTCCATCTATCTGGCCTGCCCATTTTGATGCTTTTGAGGGCAACATGCAGGAGAGAGCTGTCTCTTGGCACTTATCTCAGAATGGGATATTTTGACATTCTTTCAATTTTGAGTCTCTGTCACAACTCAAGTTTTTCCTCACTCAGCTGATTTGTGACAAGGGTCCCCTCTGCCTTCCTGGGACTATGGGTCAGGCATATAGCCTGTGCTTTCTAGAAAGGCAACTAATGTTCTGTGGCCTGGAGCAAATGTTCACAACCAACCTGTACAGGGGACTCGTATCAGGATTAGATCTGGGTTTTGAGATTAAGTGAAGTCATTGTTTTTCTGGTTCTGCGCATATACTTTATAATTGATATTATTGTACACTGTGTTGTAAATGTTAGTAATTTTCTACTTGTCTGCACTGCAGATGTTTAAAGGATTTTTGTAGTTATTTTAGAATAAAGAAAAATGGGAAAGTCTGTGTCTTCCACTCATGAACCTGAACATAATTTCTACTTTCAAGATAATGTAAAAGGAAGTATATTTCATCTAGGCACCATGGCTAGAAAACAAAAAGCAACAACAAGAGCCCTTTGAAGACAATTAATCTTCCTCAGAGTGGTATCTCTATTGCAGACATAATCCAAAAGGGAGCTTGGTTATTTATCTGCTGCCATTTGAGGAGATAACAAAAGTTAAGATTTCTTCAAAGCAAGTGCTAATCACATAACTTTTACTTAAACATTTACAAATTAACATGAAACTATCATTCTAGGAAATACTTGGACTTATTTGAACCTCTTTTATATTCACCAGAATTGAAGGGATTTCAAATCAAGGTGAGATAAATTGTACTGAGTACTGCGTCTCAAAATGTAAGCTAAGCCACCTGCATCAGAATTAAATGGGCTGCCTATTAAAACGTAGGTTTCGAGGCCCCACCTGGACTTATTGAACCAGAATCTTTGTGTTTTGGGCCCAGGAGTCTGACTTTTTAGAGAGTTTTTCAAGTGACTCCCCTCTTCCCACCCCATACACTAATGATTGAGAGCTACTGGAATGGAGGAAAATACCTCAGCTCTATTATCTTACAGACCTGAATCTTGGCTATGTCATTTCATAGTGGAATGACCTTGGCAAAATGCTTAACTTCTTGGTCTTCCTGTTTTCTCATTTGTAACATGAGAATAATACTACTTTCCTATAAAGGATAGATGAAATGTATAAAAACTGCCTGGTGCAGTGCCTGGCATACTGTAAATTCTCAACACATGCAGCTATTATTACTGCTCTTGGATCACTGTGGTGAAGTAGCCTCTCTGGATGCCAACAGAGCTGAGAGTCTCATAATACATCATTTCATACTTTGCATCAATTAACTTTTCGAGAGGTTAACTTGAAGTGGAAGGAAGACTTGATGGAATGGAAGAATGTGTCATTCAGGAAAGCTGCGGTCACCTGTGGTTTGAGAAGTGCCTTCTCCCAGAGCAGTGGTTCCTGAACCTCAGAAACCATCAGACACTCCGGGAGTACTTATTACACATGCAGATTCTGGGGCTCCACATAGTGCCGGCCAAATCAGAGCTGTGACATGGAGACCCAGAATTTGTATATATAATAAGCTTCTAAGTTGATTCTTAAGAAGCGTAGACCAATTTTGGGGAGCACAGCCTAGAGAACTAAGTGTTTTATCTCCTCGATGTTATAGAAATCTTTCCTTCCTTCCGATCCAAACACTGAATCCAGGGAATATGACTTCAGTTGGCAATGGTGATACTAGTAGTAGTAGTAATAATTAGTAAAAAATAATAGCTAACACTTATTGAGTCCTTCCTGTGGGCCAGGTATTGTTTTAAACTTTAGATGCATTGATTATTTAATCCCCACAGCAGTACACAAAGACAGGTGGTATGATTATCTACAGAGGGAAAATAGGCACAGTTGTCAAGTGCAGAGCAAGGCTGGGGAGCCTGTGCCCTTAACCACTAGGCTACACTGCATCGTTCTACTTAAGCAAAGAGAAGATGAATTTGAGAGTGGGTTAAGATACATTGAGTTCCTTCCCTCTGCATTTCCAAAGTAAGAAGAGAGCTTTACGTCTTTAGTTTAAATGAGAATCAAGTTTTGCTAGTTAGGAGGAGGGGAAGGGTTTGCAGCCAGGTCAGCCTTCTGGGAAGTTGGTGTGGGGAAGGGACCAACCCAGGCAGACACCACAGATGTTCTGGAACAGTCTTGTCAGGTAGCTTGAACCGGATTATGGGATCATGGTTAGACAGAGGCACTGGCCTGGCCTTCTCCCCATTCACTGCAACACACTGGCACACTGCGGGATTCACAGGGAGGGGCTGCGCGGTGTTTCCTCCCTAAGCATGGCGGTGAGCGGAGAAAAGCTAGCCTTAAGGCTCAGCACTGTACTCCTGCCAGAAAAGCAAGCATCTTCCTGCTTGGAATCCTCCAGGGCTTATTTGTCGGTTCTTGGAGGCTATTTCCTTTTTTTGCCCCAGGCCCAAGACTTCATTTTTTTTTTTTTTTTTCTATTAAGTCACTCTCCCTTCAAAAATGGCTGGTGTTTCCATCTTCAGTGTCCCTGAAGATAAGCTTGCAAACTCTTTTTATTATAACTGTCTTACTAATAGTTGCTGGAGGGAACTAGGAAATGGCAGAAACTAAACCTAATGAGCACAGCCAGAATACACAGAAGTGGAGAATCAAATAGTGTTTTCAATACAGCCGATGTACCTGGGATTGTTCCTGACTCCCTTTCTCCTTCAATCAGGTTATCTTTTATTCATTTTATCTCTGCTAACCTGTACAGTTCTGGTGTACCAGAGAGGACTCCTTATCAAGCTCAGTCTCTTCACTGAGCAAGCAGGCCTGGTGACTTTGCTATGTAGAATAAATGTTGTTAATACTATGTACTAAGTGCTGTTTCTAGGGCTTCTTATGCTCGCTTTCTCCAACTTGAGTGTACAGTAGAATCTCCCAGAGATTTTGGTATAATTGCTGGACCCTACCCCTGGAGTAGGTCTGCTGTGGGAATGAGAATTTGCATTTCTTTCTTTCTCTTTCTTTCTTCCTTTCCTTTCTTTTCCTTTCCATTCCTTTTCTTTTCTTTTCTTTCCCTTTCTTTCTTGACAGAGTCTCACTCTGTTGCCCGGGCTGGAGTGCAATGGCACAATCTTGGCTCACTGCAACCTCTGCCTCCTGGGTTCAATCAATTCTCCTGCCTTAGCCTCCCGAGTAGCTGGGATTACAGGTGCACTCTACCACAGCTGGCTAATTTTTTTACTTTTAGTAGAGATAGCATTTTGCCATGTTGGCCAGGCTGGTCTTCAACTCCTGACCTCAGGTGATCCTCCTGGTTTGGCCTCTGAAAATGCTTGGGATTATGGGCATATAGGCATGAGCCACCGCGCCAGGCCTTCTTCTTCTTCTTTTTTTTTTTTTTTTCGAGACGGTCTTGCTCTGTCACCTAGGCTGAAATTCAGTGGCCTAATCATAGCTCACTGCAGCCTTGACTTCCCAGGCTCAAGTGATCCTGCCAACTCAGCCTCCCTAGCAGCTGGGACTATAGGCATGTGCCACCACACCTAGCTAATTTTTGTAGAGATGGGGTTTTGCCATGTTGCCCGGTTGGTCTTGAACTCCTGGTCTCAAGCAATCCACCCGCCTTGACCTCCCAAACTGTTGGAATTATGAGCGTGAGCCACCACGCCTGGCCCGGATAATTTGCATTTCTAACAGCTTCCTAGCTACTGCTGCTGCTTCTGGTGAAGGAACTACACTTAAGAGAATCACTGCTCTGCTAAACCCAGGTATGTAGATATAACTCAGACTGAAAGATCAGTCATTCCAAGGAGTAAGGGGACCAGATAAAATGCAAAATGCCTATTTAAATTTGAATTTCAGGTAAACATGAGTTTTTAATGTACAGATGTCCCGAATATTGCATGGGACATACTTATACTAAAAAATTATCTGTCGTTTATCTGAAATTCAAATTTATTGGAGTGTCTGTGTATCCTGCATGTTTATTTAAGTCTGGCAACTCTATTTCAAGAGCAGATTTGTGAGCCTCTTGATAGTATAATAGCTATCCTGGTGACTCAGGCTATCTTCTTTGGTATTTTCCTTCCATCTCTCTAGCTTTCAGACTCCTGGCATGGATCTCCTAACTTTGAGATGGGTCCTTCCTGTCCCAATCTTCCACTGAGACACCCTCTAGGATCCATTATTATCCCAGGGTAACTGTAGTAGTGTCCCCTGGAGCTTAGTATGACCATGTGTCCCCAGGGGGACATTCTTCTTCTGTATCTGAATCTTACAATGTGCTTTAATAGTGAGGATTTCCGGTCAAGGCAAAAGGTGAAGCCCCCAAAATACACAGTCAGCTTCCTACTTTGTTAATGCCAGGATCAGGTAAGCTGATCCACCGGAGGACTCCTTATCAAGCTCAGTCTATCCACTGAGCACGCAGGCCTGGTGACTTTGCTATGTAGAATAAATGTTGTTAATACTATGTAGTCAGTAACTTGGCAAGTTAAAGATTGCCAAGGTAAAGATTGGAGTCTGTGTTTGCTTTTAAAATCCCAACATTTCTCCTGTAGATGCATTTCTGAAGTTTGACAGGCTTACTTGCTAGCATATGTCAACTTCAGAATGTTGTTTGTAAAAGTAGCAGGAGATTTTATTTGACACTGATTATAAAAAAGGATGATAATGACAAGACAAATCCTAAAATAATAGAATGGAGATCAATCTTATGAGACTTGGGTTCAATTAGAGTTTAACATCCAAGGCCCTGTCTTCCACTTCTGGTCATTTCCAAAAGGAACACTGTATTAGAACTCACAGCCCATCATCATGGTGAAGACAGCAGGGTTTGGACCTCACGATTTTCTGGAGTTAACATTTTTGTTAACTCCAGAATTTTTGGAGTTAACATTTAGAAAGACAACATAGTTCTCTTGTTTCAGATACTAATTATTCTGATTCAAAGAGCAGTATCTCGAAGTGTTTTTCCAGTAATATAGTCCCATTTCTAGCACTCCGATAAAGCTAATCAGAGCCCTGAGGCTTTATTTTTGTTTTTCTCTGAGGAATGGCGTCCTGTTAAGTATTTGTGTCATAATTCTATAACCTACCATTGTTTGAGAAACAGATGTTAGAGGATAATGCAGTCAAAAGTGAGAAGAAATGACTAGCTGAGAACAAATATTTATTTTTGCATGCTATGCCCATCTATCTAGTGCCTTCCCATAATGATGCGTGAATGAATGAAAAGTCAAGTAATAAATGTGTCTGTTGTTTGTGTGCAAAAATGTTATTACTAACGCACCATTAGCAGTGGCATACATTTTGAGTGTTTTTCCATTAGTCGTGATGTATTTGGTTAATGCCGCTCATAGGCTGTTGCCTGACCATACTGGCAATCAGTAGCTGGCAACTGCAAAGTAGATGGCCAAGAATTTCTGGTGTTTTCTGTGGTCAAGGAAAAGTGCCAGATTTTTGCTTCTGAGGAAGAGTGAGCCCATTTTCTCAACCCCGTTAACATTGTGTCTCTGCACTGCATAGCACATGCTGTAATACTACATGGCAACAGATGGGGATAGCAGAGATTTGGAGGATTTAATGAAGTTGAAAGGTTTTATACATTTTCTTACCAGGAAAGCCAACCTCCTCTATTCCTGCTATACACTCCATGTGCTAACTAACGACCAAATATAGCAGCAGGAAAAACAATAGCCAGTTAATGAGTTCTCTATTTACATTCCAAACAAATAAGCTAATTTTTTGTTTGTTTGGCTTAACAGATTGTGCTTTGTTTACAAACCATTAACCAGCCATTAATAAATGAAACAGTTTGGATTTCATAAATATTTTTTAAATCACACAACACATTTAACATTTTAATACTCAGAAATAATGTCTGTTTTAGGCGAAATCCAAGATTTAATTGAGATCCCGTTACCTGCAAATAGCCCAGACATTCTGATGCAATCCAATGGAGCACTGGGAGTGGATTTCATTTAGGTCATGACTCTGCCATTTACTAGTGTGTGACCTTGGGCAAGCTACCCATGTTCTCTTTGCCTCAGGTTCCTAATTTTTGTCAAACGGAGGCAATCGTTATTACCAACCTCATAGGAATGTTTCCGGCATTAAATGAAACAATGCTTATCAAGTGCTTAGCACAGAGTGAGCACTCAATATATATTAGCTGTAAATACAATAAAATAAGACAAAATGTAAACTCTGTCCTTGGCTATGCCTTGATAAATCTCTTATTACATTTGTAATTATTGCATGAAGGAGAGACTATATTGGCTAGTTGCCAAAGTTCAGCCAGTGGTTATTTAAATTTTGGAATAAACACATTTTATACACTAGAGATTCACTGGATACCACCAGTAAATACATTAAGGGAACGCCTAATAAATTCAAGACCCCTTATATTTTAGGTCATCCTTCTAGAATAAACTTTTATCTAAAGCTGGAGGAGACAGTATTAAATAAATATAGTTTCATTTGACTTCATTAAATATAGTTGTTTCTAATATCATTTTCTCATTTATTAATAAGCTTTAGTAATTTAAAGTTCTCTTAATTGCTCTTCTCTGTAATAATATTTCAGCTGACCTGGATTGTGAAATCATATATTAATTATATACTTTACATTGAACAAATTTAACACTGATTTTCAATTTCTACTTGATGAAATGTTATGTTTTTCATATCACATGTGCTTGAAGAGTAAGTTTTTTGCACTGCAAGTTATTGAAATACAATAATCCAATGATAACAATGACATACAATTCAATAAATGTACATACAATAACACAGTGCCATATTTGTAATTTGTTTTGATTGATTAAATTGATTTTATACTAATTGTTTTGGATTTGGCCTTGGCACTTTGATAACACATACATTTGTAGCTTGGTGCATTTTCTGTTAGGGGAAATGAGGAGGGAGAGCAAGTGTGTTTATGCTGCTAAGAAAGGAGGATGTTTACTTGGTCAGTGTAATGTCGGATCCATCAAACAAAGGGGACCAGCTTCATTTATGCAGACTCTAACCTTTGCCTGCTATAGTCATTGCTAACATGAGGACAAAAGCTACAGTTGGAAAGATCTGAGAAGAGAAAGCTTGAAGTGGAGGAAACTCCAGTCTTTTGAAATATATCTTATGGTTGTGAGTGTGGTGTGGTTGTTATTTGTATGGAGAAACGTGACCAACCCATTAGACTTCAAAGTTATACTTTTACACATTTGTCATAATTTCCCCTGTCATAAGTCATGGTGTGTGTAATCACTTCTAATTCCAGAGGCTGGTTATTGTTGTTGTTTTTAATTTATTTGCATCATTTGTTTGGTTCATGTCATTGTTTGTAGCCCTCCTTGTTGAAATCTTCCAGGAAGCAACCCTTGTTTACAAGAGGAAACAAACAAGCTTTCCTCTTGTAAAAGCTCCTGTAAGTCCAACTTTCTTTTGGACATACATCCTTCAGTATATTGGGTGTATCATTCCACTGACTCTAACACCAAGGATTTTCATAATCACTTTTCACCCCTGGCATATCATATTGCAGGAAGTATTTTGAAGGTTTTGTTTTTCCCCCGTTGAAGTATTGTTTCTCAGTCTATGATTTTTGGATTTGGGCAGAAGTACCACTAAGCCCTTGGAAAACCAG
The DNA here is from genome assembly GCF_009828535.3 of Hylobates moloch. Lineage (NCBI taxonomy): Eukaryota > Metazoa > Chordata > Mammalia > Primates > Hylobatidae > Hylobates > Hylobates moloch. The sequence goes on from NW_026652290.1 coordinate 88,882,087, forward strand.
CGAGTGGAAACTGCACTCTCTTTAGAGCTTTGGATTCTGTGGTTCTGGCTCTCCCTGCAGCAGTCATGGCTTGGCGATGAAGGATAGTAGTGATGGAAGAGAGTTGGACAAGTTAGATGAGGTGGCATCAGCGGTAGTATGGGTGCTCAGATCATTCAAATTGTGAAAACTTAGTGTCGATGATTTCCTGGGTGCAACCATTTTCTTTGGTGTGGCCCCCAGTTTCCATGATGATGCTCTCATGAATCACAGAGGCCCAAGAATCAACAGATAGGGGTGTGGGGAAGGAAGGAAGGGCACTGGCTAAGGAGACACACAGAACGGCAAATCTTCTGTGTCTTCTGTTTGCTCTCCCACTTTGCTTGAGGAACTCAAGAATCCCATTGGGGGCTATTTTTGAAACTACTCTAATGTTACTAATTGGATATGCACCCCTACTCTACTTTCCTCCTCTGTGGTCATCGATCAAGATTTCACTTCGGTGGTTCTTTTTTCCATGAGGGACTCTATATAAGCTATGAATGTTCTTAAAAATCATCTCTGTAAAAGTGAAATACACATTTTCTGGTTCAATTATTCGGTGAATTGTTCTGATAAAATCAATTCCCATTTTATATCTTAAATGTTTTGCAGGACTTAGAAGAAGAGACAGAGAAGCATTGCATCGTACCCAGCACATGAGCTTGGTCTTTTCCCAATATTCACAAAGGCCTGTGCTTATTGTCTTGTCTTGATTCATTTCGTCTCCTTTTGTTCAGTTAATGGCTGATGTCATCTCTCTTGGCTATTCCTGAAAGATGAGCTGGGCTTGCTTTGTTTATTTTTTTACATACTAGCACATATCAAGTCATATTCAACAGAACTAGCATTATTAGTCACTTACTGTATATGCTTTATATACTGAGCCTTATTCAGGATACCTTTATATGTTTCCTCATTTAAATCTTGACTCAAGGCTACAAGATGAACATTCCTTTCACTCTCAATAAGAGGTTCTGAAACTCAGGAAGTTTAAATAATATGTTCAAGGTTAAATATCTAATGAATGGTAGACATATATTCAAAACCAGTTCAACTCCTAATTTCATGTTTCTTCGCTACGCTACAGTAAAAAACTTTGAACTGTTATGGTAAAGACTCAGAACTTTGCTTTTTGAGTGCTTGTTTATTTCATATATCGCTCAACACTGTTTTTATGTTATTTGGATTTCTTTCCAGATAATGTTATCCTTCCTACACTCTCACTGAATTTCAACATTCACAAATCAAGATTCCTTTTTCTGTGTTTCAAATACATAGTATCGATTCATTCTATTTTCAGCACAGTGCAAGGCACTGTAGGGGATACAAAAATAAATGAGCTGTTGTTGAGAATCTTAGGAGCTTCCAATTTAATAGCAAAGGAGTGAGTATAAGACCTGTGTGTAAGTGTCCACAATGTGGAAGCAGAATAAAAGTGCCATTATTGAGACGCAACCCATGGTAAGGAATTCACAAGGAGGAGAAGGCAACCGCGGAAGCCTCTCATCTGTAGATCTTTGTTAAGGTTTGCCTTATTTGCTGTGGTGCTTATGAAGGGTGGGGAGCAGAGAGAAAGGTTGTTGGTTCCATTTAATAGTTCATTGTCGTGGCTATTTGGTGCAAATGGCTTATATTTAGTTAGAAATAATAAATGCAAAAGAGAATCTAGGCAGGAACAGGACATGCAGATATTCCTTTATTTTGATGAAATTTTCTTCAGGGTATGACAGTGAAGATAACTTCTAACAAAGAGTAGAAAAAAAAAGCCTACCCCTCTCACCACAGTTACATTCAGTCTGACAACCAACAAGTTCTTCATTCAATTTAATGCTAAATATATGAAATTTATTGAGTCAGGAGGAACAATGATGAACTGAAGCTTATATTCTACAGACAAAATAGAATGTCTATAAAAATAAATACCCCATGGTAGTAAGTGATAAAAATCATTAGAGAAGGACAAAAAAAATCATCATTCTATTTGGGAGAAGGAAGAGGTTATTTTTACTAGAGGGATCAGGGAAGACTATCAGAAGGAGGTGATAGTTAATATGAATAGTCAACTTCTGTTAATTGCTAACTAACCAAATATCAGGCTTGGACTATCTTAATCATTTATTAGCTCATTTAATTCTTGCAAACACCCTATAAGGTAGATGCTATTATTCTCTCACTTATTCTGCCCCGATCCCCATTTTTTCAGGAAGGAAAACCAAGGCATAGAGATTAAATAGCTTGCAGTAAGTGGTGCAGTTTGGCTCTAGAGTCTGGCCATTTAACCATAGAGCTCTATTCCTCACTAGACTGCCTCATGGAGGATGAATGTAAGTGGATTTCCAACACAAGCTAATAGAGCCAGTAGATAAACAGTGGGAGGAAAGGGTGAGGAGAGGATGGGGAGTAAGGTCACACAATTTAGGAAGAGTGATGTACAAAGGGAAGAACTTGTACAAAATAAAAGGGAAGGTTATGTAATGCCAGAGTAGAGCCAGGCCATGGAGGACACTGATTAGCTCTTTAAAGGGGTTGTACTTTAGTTTTTATTGTTGACAGTTTTTGAAAAGTCTCATCATATAACATAGGTTGGCTGCTAGAGGACTAATCTGATGTTCATATACAAGATAAATATGAAGGCTATCTAGAGGTAGCAAGATCAGTGAGGAGGTTCTAATCAATAAAAGGAAACGTGACTTTGGGTGATGGAAGTGAAGATGACAATGAGAAATTGCAAAAGTGGCGGTGAGGAATTACACATGGAAGTAATGGAAGTGCAAAATTGTGAGATAGATTTTACTTTTTGAGAAAGAGAGGGATTAAAAGAGATACTTTGAGTTTTGAGTGTGGGTTATTGCAAGGATAGGGGTGTTATCAAGACAGCTTTGGAACAGAGAGGCTGTGAGGTTTGAGTAACAAATAGGTTAATTTTGCACATAGAGTGATGAAGATGAGCTGTCAGGAGGCTAATTCTTAGACAGCAAGTCTGATAATTAGTCTGATGATATTTGACTGCATTCAACAGGGTTTAATCTTTTTGCCGTAGACCAAAGTCAGAGCCTGATAGGGAAAGAGTGCACCCTGAGATTTGGGATGATATCTATGTAGATACATAAGAGCACCCTGAATTGACAATTTCTCTGAACCTTATGGACTTTCCCCTTTATTGGAAGATAGAACCACCCCTCTCCCCTTTACTTGAAGACAATGCAGAAACGTCCAATAAAGTAGGTGCTTTATAAGACAATCCTGGCTTTCTTAGGATCTTCCCCTATTTTCCTCCTGGCCACCAGACCAATCACCAGGGCTGTATCTCAGCAAGACTCAACTGGGTGGGTATTGGGATGACCAAAGGAGCAGATGGACCTGGTTCACCCAAATCAGTGAGGAGGATGACTGAGAGTGGATATGGGGGTTCTGGATCAAGGGGGGAGACTAAAGGTGGGTAAGGAAGAATTGTCAATATGGGGGCATGTTCTTGTGATACAGCATTTAGCACCCTGGAAAGGAACCCAGGAGATGATTTATAATGTACCGCTGGGATAGATCAGGAAGCTTGGAAAAAGTGATGGTCCACATGAAATGAAGTAGAGATGCCAGAACAGCCAGGGCAGACTGTGGAGAAGAGGAAAAATGAGTACAGAGAAGCAGGCACATAAAGAGTACTCTAATAAGGGAGACTTGAACACTTACCAGCTGACTGTCTTCCTTGGGAGGAAGTACTCTGCCAAGGTCATAAGGGATACACCATTCAGAGGGGACATCAGCATTGCTAAGAAGTTTGCCTTTTTCTGTGGGATGACAATAGGAGATACTATTTCAGAATTGAAGAATCTAGTGGCAGGGTTTGGTGCAAATAAAAAATGTGGGATTTCAAAGGAATATAAATTATTCTGTTATAAAGACACATACATGTGTATGTTCATTGCAGCAGTAGTCACAATAGCAAAGACATGGAGTCAACCTAAATCCATCAATGATAGATTGGATAAACAAAATGTGGTCCATATACACCATGGAATACTATACAGTCATTAAAAAGAATGAGATCATGTTCTTTGCAGGGAAATGGATGGAGATGAAGGCCATTATCCTTAAGAAACTAATACAGGAACAGAAAAACAAATACTGCATGTTCTCACTTATAAGTGGGAGCTAAATGATGAGAACACATGGACACATAGAGGGGAACCACACACACTAGGGCCTTTTGGAGGGCGGAGGATGGGAAGAAGGAGAGGATCAGGAAAAATAACTAACAGATACTAGGCTTAACACCTGGGTGATGAAATAATCTGTACAACAAACTCCCATGATACAAGTTTACCTAGGTAACAAACCTGCACATGGACCCTTGAACTTAAAAGTTATAAAAAGTGGAATTCTTGTTTAAAAAGTAAGAGAAAACCATTTTCCTTTCTTTCATGGTCTATTTCTTGACCTGACATTTTAAAAAATGTACCATTATAAGTGTTTCTTGGAGTGCACAATACTTGCAAATTTAGAGTAGACCCTTGTATTAGTCAGGGTTCTCCAGAGAAACAGAACCAATAGGTTTAATTGACTGATTGATTGACTGGAATTGGCTCAAGTGATTAGAAGGCTGAGAAACCCCTTGATCTGCAGCAAGCCATAGACCCAGAAGAGCCAGTGGTGTAGTTTAAGTCTGGGTACAAGTCCAAAGGCAGGAGAAGACCAAAGTTCAACGTGAAGGCAATCAGGCAGAGAGAACAAATTCTCCCTTACTCAGCCTTTTTGTTCGATTCAGTCCTTCAATGGATTGGATGAGGCCCACATACATTGGGGAGGCCAATCTGCTTTATTCAGTTTACTGAGTTAAAAGTTGATATCGCCCAGAAACATCCTCACAGGCATACTCAGAATATTTTCTAATCAAATATCTGGGTACTCTGTCACCCACTCAAGTTGACCTATAAAATTAACCATCACAGGAGCTACAAGTAGCAAGCACTCTGGATGCCTTAGTAAGGTGGTTGTGCTTCAGAGAGTGGGAGTTAAACTCTACAGATTTGGGGGTTCACCAAATAACTAAGGAAGAAATATAAAACTTGGAAAGCCTCCTCAGGTTTTGGAGGCAGCATATCTTGCACTTGTAGATACTACTCCAACCATTTTATGGGGTGATGGGAAAAACAGTTAATTTTAAGTGGGGTCCAGAGCAAGAGAGTTCTCCATAGCACATCCAGGCTGTGGCAAAGCAGACATGTTGCTTGGGCAAAATGATCTGGAAGACCTCACAGTATTAGAGATATCTGTGGGAGACAAGGATGCTGCACTGAAGCCAGTGTCAAGCTCCAACAAGAGAGTCATGGAGTAGATCCCTAGTCTTCTGGAGCAAGTGCATGCTATCTGCAAGAGAGAACCACATATCACTTGAAAAACAGATCTTGTCATGTTATGACCCTAGCAGAAGACAGAAAGTACAGAAAGTGGTAGGCTAGAACTTCCTATCCTGTGCTAGGTACTGCCAGACTCACCAAGTTGGACTCAGGAATAATCTATCATAGTATGAAAGGAGTACATCTGGTATCAGGCTTTGGAAGGAAGAGAGTACAGGTAGGTTGCAAGAACAGAAACCCAAATTCCCATGCCACCCATCACAGTTGCACCAGCGCCTTCTCTCTGGTTCACATCTAGGTCTCATGGGGTTTCTTATGACCAGCTGACAGGTGACAAAAATCCAAGCTTGGTTCATGGATAGGTTGTCCTGGCACATTTGTGAATGTCAACACTGACTGCTGCTGCATTGCAGCCCCATTTCAAGTGTCCCTGAAAAACAGTGGGGAAGGTAAATTTTCCCAGTGGGCACAATTTTGGGCTTTATACTTGGCAATTCATTTTGTGTAGGAAGAGAATTTGCCCAAGGGAAGAATGAATGTGGACTGATGGGCGGTGGTAAATGACTTAGCTGGTCGATTGTGTTCTGGAAGGAGCAAGATGAGCAGATTGGGGACAAAGAGATCTGGGGAAGAGGCTTGTGGATGAATGTATGGAAAGAGGCAAGAGTGTGAAGATATTTGCATCATGTGTTAATATATACCAGAGAGTTTCCCCTGTGGAAGAGGCACTGAAACACCAAAATGATGACTTGGTCAGTTTATGCCAGCCATGAATATATTTTGAAGTTAGAGCCAAAAGAATTTCCTGATGGATTGGATGTGGGGTGTGATAGAGAGGAATCAGGGATAACACCAAGGTTTTGGCCTGAGCAACTAGAAAAATGGAGTTACCATCAATTGAGATTGGTGGAGCAGATTTTTGCATAAAGCTAAGGAGTTCAGTTTGGGACACATTGGTTTGAGATATTTATTAGCCACACAAATGGAGCTATCAAGCAGACATTTGATATGAGTCTGAGGTTGAGAAGAAAAGAGTTCAACTTAGAGTGGAAGAGTCATGACATGGAAAAAATCATAGAAATGATTAACAATATCCTCTCTGATGTCTTGAGAGGACCCAGGACAAGGCCTTTCTTCTTACTTAAATTGCTAACTATATCAAGAGGGGACAGAAGTGTGAGAATGATAAGTTTTGTCACCTTTACAATTGAGATTCTGGGCAAATTTTGCAGAGTAAGAAAGGTTGAGAGCTTGGGCACTGTTTAGTTAGGACTAGTATATCAAAACTTCCAGTGCCCACCCATTTCTGATGCTCCTCTTCTGGGCACATGAGAGAAGGACACTTCCCTGCCACCCGTGCCGTGGGTTCTGGCCTTTGGGTGGTGAGATGACTGTCACTTCCATGCCGAAGCATTTCATTTGTGGCATGGAACCCTCCCGTGTTCTCTTCCCCTGATGTGGTGAGTCTTGGAATATGTGAGATGGAGTATCACAGGGTGGAAGCAGGCAGAGCCCTGAGCCATCTTTGAGCGCTTGCATTGAGGATATTGTCCAGACACGCATCAGACCTTTGTGTGTGTCAGGCAATTGAGATTTTGGTGCTGTTTGTTATTGTGGCAAGACTGTTGGTGACAGACCTGTGGGGGCATTCATGAAATTAAAGACCTAATATTTAGAGTAGTGTGTGTGTTAAGAAGAGGAAGTCTAAGAAAGCCAAACATTGGCCAGGCATCGTGGCTCACACCTGTAAACCCATCCCTTTGGGAGGTGGATCACTTGAGGCCAGGAGTTTGAGACCAGCTTGGCCAAGATAGTGAAACTCTGTCTCTACTAAAAACAGAAAAATTAGCTGGGCATGGTGGTGCATGCCTGTAATCTCAGCTACTTGGAAGGCTGAAGTGCCACAGGGGCAGAGCTGCCCAAGAACAAGGGAACCCACCTCTTGCATCAGCATGACCTGGATGTGAGACATGGAGTCAAAGGAGATCATTTTGGTGCTTTAAGATTTGACTGCCCTGCTGGATTTTGGACTTGCATGGGGCCTGTGGTCCCTTTGTTTTGACAAATTTCTCCCATTTGGAACAGGCTGTATTTACTCAATGCCTGTACCCCTATTGTATCTTGCTTTTGATTTTACAGGTTCATAGGCGAAGGAGACTTGCTTTGTCTCAGAGGAGACTTTGGACTGTGAACTTTTGAGTTAATGCTGAAATGAGTTCAGACTTTGGGGTTTTCCTTTTTCCTTTCCTTCCCCCTTCCCTTCCCCCTTCCCTTCCCCCTTCCCTTCCCCCTTCCCTTCCCCCTTCCCTTCCCTTCCCTCTGTGGCCCACGCTGGAGGATAGTCAGGTCGCTACAGACTCCCCGCCTCCGGCTCCCCGTCATTCTCCTGCCCCGGCCTGCGGACTGCCAGGGATTGCAGGGATTGCCGGCGTGTGCCACCACCCCTGCCTCCTTTTCCTTCTTTGGCTGGAGGCGCGCTTTCGCCATGTTGGCCGGGCTGGTCTCCAGCTCCTGACCTCGAGTGGTCTGCCCGCCTCAGCCTCCCGAGGTGCTGGGACTGCAGACGGAGTCTCGCTCACTCGGTGCTCGGTGTTGCCCGGGCTGGAGTGCGGTGGCGTGGTCTTGGCTCGCTGCAGCCTCCGCCTCCCAGCCGCCTGCCTTGGCTTCCCAGGGTGCTGGGATTGCAGCCTCTGCCCGGCCCCCGCCCCGTCTGGGAGGTGGGGAGCGTCTCTGCCTGGCTGCCCATCGTCTGGGATGTGAGGAGCGCCTCTGCCCGGCCACCCCATCTGGGAGGTGAGGAGCGCCTCTGCCCGGCCGCCACCCCGTCTAGGAAGTGAGGAGCGTCTCTGCCTGGCTGCCTATCGTCTGGGATGTGAGGAGTGCCTCTGCCCCGCCGCCACCCCATCTAGGAAGTGAGGAGAGCCTCTGCCCGACCGCCCCGTCTGGGAAGAAGTGAGGAGTGCCTCTGCCTGGCCACCCCGTCTGGGAAGAAGTGAGGAGCGCCTCTGCCTGGCCGCCCCGTCTGAGAGGAAGTGAGGAGCGCCTCTGCCTGGCCGCCCCCTCTAGGATGTGAGGAGCACCTCTGCCTGGCCGCCCCTTCCGGGAAGTGAGGAGCCCCTCTGCCCGGCCGCCACCCCATCTGGGAAGTGAGGAGCGCCTCTGCCCGGCCGCCCCGTCTGGGATGTGGGGAGCGCCTCTGCCCGGCGGCCCCGTCTGGGAGGTCTACCACGGAGGCCAGAAGCAATGTGGGGGCTGGTGGTGGTGGCTCACGCCTGTAGTCCCAGCACTCTGGGAGGCCGAGGTGGGTTGATCACTTGAGGCTAGGAGTTCGAGACCAGCCTGGCCAACATGGCGAAACATGTGAAAAATACAACAGACGAACCAACCAACCAACCCAGCAACAACAAAACAGGCTATCCTAGAGTCATACTCTAATTTTTTCTATTTTCCTCCCTTTCTGATCCTTTATCCCACTTTCTTTTTCTTCCTCTTCCTTCTCCTTCTTCTTTGTCAAATAGAGGATTGAGTTATTATCATTGATCCATACAAAGTCCCTCTCTCATTTATTTTCTTTAATTCCCACCCCCCATTTCTATTCCCCGTCTTCCCATGTGCAACCTTCCTAATATGTTTGATATGCATCTTTTTGTTTGTATGTATTTTTAGAAAATGTTAATTGTTTTGTGTGCAAAAAAAAAAAGAAAAAAAGAAAAAAATAAAATAAATGCACCCATATGAATGGAAAAAAAAAAAGACTTTGGGGGACTGTTGGGCAGGCATGATTGGTTTTGAAATGTGAGGACATGAGGTTTGGGAGAGGCCAAGTGGAATGATATGGTTTGGCTGTGTTCTCACCCAAATCTCATCTTGAATTGTACACCTAAAATTCCCACGTTTTGTGGGAGGAACCTGGGGGGAGGTAATTGAATCATGGAGGCAGATCTTTCCCATACCGTTTTCATGATAGTGAATGAGTCTCACAAGATCTGATGGTTTTAAAAATGGGAATTTGCCTGCACAAGTGCTCTCTCTCTTTGCCTGCTGCCATCCATGTAAGATGTGACTTGCTCCTCCTTGCCTTCTGCCATGATTGTGAGGCTTCCCCAGACATGTGGAACTGTAAGTACATTAAACCTTTTTCTTGTATAAATTACTCAGTCTCAGGTATGTCTTTATCAGCAGCATGAAAATGGAATAATACAGCAATTGTGAATAAAACTGCTATAAACACCTGTGTGCAGGTTTTTATGCAGACATAATTTTTCAGCTCCTTTGGGTGAATATCAATGAGCATCATTGCTAGATCATGTGGTAAGTATCGGAGAACCAGCCCCCAATATTTCAACATAGGTTCTTTTCTATTTTCCCTAAGTGTTGGCTGGTCTGAGAAATAAAGGGAAAGAGTACAAAAGAGAGAAATTTTAAAGCTGGGTGCTCGGGGGAGACATCACATGTTGGCAGATTCCTTGATGCCCCCTGAGATGTAAAACCAGCAAGTTTTTATTAGCAATATTCAAAGAGAGTGCATGAATAGGGTGTAGGTCACAGAGATCACATGCTTCAAGGGCAACAAAATATCACAAGGCAAATTGGCAGGGCAAGTTCACAAGGCCAGGGTGAAACTAGAATTACTAATGAAGGTCCGTGTCCTGCTGGGCACACATTGTCGTTGATAAACATCTTAGCAGGAAACAGGGTTCAAGATCAGAGAACAGGTCTGACTAGAGTTCCCCAGGCTGGAATTTCCTAATCCTGGCAAGCCTGGGGGTGCTGAAGGAGACCAGGGCATGTTTCATCCCTCATCTGCACCTGCATAAGGCAGATACCCCCAGAGCAGCCATTTTAGAAGCCCCCCCTGGGAATGCATTCTTTCCCCAGGGCTGTTAATTATTAATATTTCTTACTGGGGAAAGGATTCAGCGATATTTCTCTTACCTGTTTTCGGTAATAGAAATATGGCTCTGTCTTGCCTGGCTCCCAGGCAGTCAGACCTAATGGTTATCTCCCTTGTTCCCTGAACATCACTGTTAACCTGTTCTTTTTTCAAAGTGCCCAGATTTCATATTGTTCAAACACACATGCTTTACGAACAATTTGTGCAGTTAACACAATCATCACAGGGTCCTGAGGCGACATACATCCTCAGCTTACGAAGATGACGGGATTAAGAGATGAAAGTAAAGACAGGCATAGGAAATTATAAGGGTATTGATTGGGGAAGTGTTAAATGTCCATGAAATCTTCACAATTTATGTTCTTCTGTCTCGGCTTGAGCAGGTCCCTCTGTTCGGGGTCCCTGACTTCCTGCAACATGAATTCGATTAGTTTTGGTGGAAGCCACCAAAGTGTCTTCCAAAGTGGCCATATCGTTTTCTATTTCCATCAGCAATGAATGAGAGTTTCTGTTTTTCCACATCCTCAACAGCATTTGGTGTTGTCAGTGTTTTGAATTTTGGCCATTCTAATAGGTGTGTAGTGGTATCTCGTTGTTTTAATTTGTGTCTCCCTGATGACATATGCTGTGAAGCATGTTTTCATAAGCTTATTTGCCATCTGTACATCGTATTTGGTGAGGTGTCTGTTCAGATCTTTAACCCATTTTTAATTGGGTTGTTTGTTTTCTTATTGTTGAGTTTATGAATTCTTTGTATATTTTGGATAATAGTTATTTATCAGATATGTGTTTTGCAAATATTTTCTCCCAGCTGGTGGCTGTTTTCTCATTCTCTTGATGATGTGTTTTGCAGAGCAGAAGTTTTACATTTTAATAAGTCCTGCTTATCAGTTACTTTTTTCATGGATTGCGCCTTCGGTGCTGTATCTAAAAGGTCATTACCATATCCAAGGTTACCTAGGTTTTCTCCTATGTTACCTTCTAAGCGTTTTATAGTTTTGTGATTTATAATTAGGCCTACCTTCCATTTCGAGTTAATTTTTGTGAAGGATGTATTCTTTTCAGTTTTTATTTTAGTTTATACATTGTTTCTCTTCTTTTCCTTTATGCTGCCATAAAGAACCATGAGACTTATTTTGTTGACATAAATCTACAAATATTTACAACCTACCTTCACAAGTTTTAATAAACCAGGTGATTAGAGGAAACCCCTGCATTGCTTAAAAATACCACTCGGAGTGAAAGTTTGCTTATTGAACAGTTAACAATTAAACCACAGATGGTTAATGGTGTTTCCAGTGTACTTAACTAACATTTATTAATGACAATAATGGACTTATGTTTTAAAAGCTTGTCAGTTATATTTATACTATACCACACACATCTCTATCTCAGTCTCTTTTGCCCTTGGTGAGTCAGGCCTGAGAATAAAAATCTGTGTGCATTTGGTGGAAGAAATAATTTTATGATGCATGGTTTCACTTGTGTGGTGTCTTATGCTCATTTGTCATTTGTCCTCCTGAAATGCCCTGGAGGGAATATACTAGTGAGGTTTGAATTAAATAAGTTAAGTATACAACACTCTGTGGAGTTCATAGTTGATGCTTGGTGAATATTGGTCCGTGTTCAATTCACATAAAAGCTTAGCAAAAGCAATAAAATAACAACCACAACAACATCTAGAAACAACAACAAATAACAAAATCTACTGATTACATTTAAATGGAAAAAGAATTCTGGCAGCAAGCTAAAGAATGAAAATATCACACAGTGTGATGGTTAATTTTATGTTAATTTGATTGGGTCATGAGATGCTCAGCTATTTGGTCAGACACTATTCTGGGTGTTTGTATGAGGGTGTTTTTGGATGAGATTAACCCTGGAATTGGTAGACTGAGTAAAGCAGATTGTCCTCCCTAATGTGAGTGGGCCTCATCTAATCAGTCGAAGGCTTGACTAGTTTGAGAAGGCTGACCCTCCCTCAAACAAGACAGAGTTATTCCTGTCTGACGCCTTCAAACTAGGGTATCACTTTTTTTTTTATTTTCCTGCCTTTAGACTCAAAATGAAATACTGGCTTTTCCTCGGTCTTGAGCCTGCTGCTGCTGAGAACTATACCACTGGCTTTCTTGGTTCTCAGGCTTTCAGACGGGCTGAAACACCATCGACTCTCCTGAGTCAGTCTCCAGCTTGCTGACTCACCCTGAAGATCTTGGGACTTGCCTGCCTCCATAACCACATGAGTCAATTCTTTATTACAAATCTCTTTATATATATCCTGTTGGTCCTGTTTCTCTAGAGAACCCTGGCTAATACACATGGGCTTGCCAGTCTTTCAACACTAATAGCTATATTTTCTTTGAAATCTGTAAAATTGGCCAAATGATAATTAAAGAAAGCTCATTACCAAGCAAATACAAAAAAGCTATTCACCTTTGAAAGATAGCATTTTTATTACAGAAACCAGGGAAAAGGACTTAGGAAACTAATGAAAAAACATAAAAATGCAAATTACTACAGCTAATTGGTTATGTCTTCAAACACATTCTGAATTATTAATTCATAAAAGGATAAATATCTCTTTCTAAATATCAGATAAGGAAAATGATTATCTACCCCCCGACCATGATTAGCATTCAGATGATAATGTTCCATTTTCCTTAGTGAAATTGTATTAAAATTTTGTTGAGGGGAAAAGAGGAAGAACCAAAGAATTCAAATTTCTTTCAGAGTTCTAAACTGTTAGTTACATGTTCAATTCCCAATTGCTGTATGCAGTTAATAAAGAACCAAAGTGAAGGCACACATATTAGACTGTAATTTCCAAGAGGCTGGGTGTTATTACTTCTGTGTTATTCACAGTGGCATTCCAAGCACTTTTTGAAAACTAAAGGTGCTATTTATTTTAGAGCAAATTTAGGTTCACAGCAAGATTTAGAGGAAGGTACAGAGATTTCCCATATACCCCCTGCCCCACTTCTCCCCGTTATTCACAGCCTTCTGCATTGTCAATATCCTCACCAGAATGGCACGGTTATTATAACTGATGAACCTACATTGACACATCATTGTCACTCAAAGTCTATAGTTCACATTAAGGATCACTCTTTCTGTTGTGTGTTCTATGAGCTTGGATAAATGTATGATGACATGTATCCACCATTATAGTATCATAGAGTGTTTTTACTGTCTTAAAAATTTTCTGTACTCCACCTGTTGATTTTCCCTCTCTATAATTCCTGGCAACCACTGATCTTTTCACTGACTCTATAGTTTTGCCAAGCATTTTTCAATGTCTGGCACGGGGCCATTTACACTGCACTTATTAAGGTAATCAGTGATTTCTACCTTGACAAATCAATGGCAAGTTCTCATTCTACTTCATACCTGGCACAGTTGACCATCCTCTCCTTTTTGAAATGCCTTCTTCTTTGGGCTTCTTACTTACCTTCTTTCATCTTCACTAGATATTTTTCCTTAATCTCTGCCTCCTTCACCTCTTTTTAACATGTGTAGGACCCCAGGACTTGATCTTTCATTTTTTTCCTTTGGTGATATCACCTTATCTTATGGTTTTAAATACTATCTAGATGTGGTTTGGTGATATCACCTAATCCCATGGTTTTAAATACTATCTAGATGTGGTTTGGTGATATCACCTAATCCCATGGTTTTAAATACTATCTAGACTTCAGGATTTTTTCTCCTGATCTGGTCTTTGCCTTGAACTCCAGACTTGCACAAAAAGTCCTCACTTAACATTGTCAATAGGTTCTCGGAAAGTGCAGCTTTAAGCAAAACAATGCCTAATGAAAATAATTTTACCATAAGCTAATTGGTATAAACAAGAGTTAAGTTCCTATGACATATTTCTAGTCACAAAACCATCACCAAACTTCCAAATAAAGACCAAGACACTTCTAATATTAAGTATTGAGATAAATATGAGCTATACATACATTACAGAAAGATTAATAAGACAAGTAAGATAATTATTTACCCACTTATTCCAGTTGAGGATCGCTGGTGGCTGGATCCTATCCCAGCAGCTCCAGGTGCAAGGTGGGAGTGAAACCTGGACAGCTGCCCTTCCATTGCAGGGCACACTCAAACACACACACACTCACTCACTCAGACTTGGGACCATAGAGATGCGCCGATTCACCTACCATGCACATCTTTGGGATGTAGGTGGCAACCGGAGTACCCAGAGAAAACTCATGCAGAAATGGGGAGAACATGCAATCTCCACACACATAGTGGCCCTGGCTGGGAATCACATTTTTTTCTCATTAATTTTAGAATGAAACAACATTGGATGAAAAGATTTATTTGAGGACCTGCTGGATATACTTTTTTTCTCCCAGCTTTATTAAAGTAGAGTTGTCAAATAAAAATTATATATATATATGTACGTATATATATATATACACACACATATATATACATATTTTATATATATTATATATTATACACACACACACACACACACACACACACACACACATATATATATATATATATATATGATCAACATCTCCCCATTTCCCTTACCTCCCAGCCCCTGGTAATGCTGTTTCTATAAGTTTAACTTATATAAATGTTCTATTCTGTTTCCATAAGTTCAACTTTTTACGTTACACATATGAATAAGAACTTGCAATATCGGTCCCTCTGTGCTTGGCTTATTTCACTTAGCATAATGTCCTCTAGGTTTACCCATTTTGTTGCCAGTGGCAGGATTTCCTTCTTTCTTGAGGCTGAATAATATCCCATTGTGTATATACACCCATTTTCTTTATTCGTTCATCCATTGATGAACACTTAGGTTGACTTTGTATCTTGGCTATTGTGAATAATTTTGCAATGAACATGGGGGTGCAGATATCTCTTCAAGATACTGATTTCATTTCCTTCGGCTATAGAACCAGAAATGGGATTGCTGGATCATAGAATGGTTCTATTAATCATTTGAGGAGCCTCCATATTGTTTTCTGTAACAGCTGTACCAATTTACTTCCCACCAACATCGGTTTCCTTTTCTCCACATCACTGTCAATACTTGTTATCTTTTGTGTAGTCTTCTATATTTAGCTGCTGAGTCAACACTGCTTGTTAGATATCCAGTAGAATCTCAAAACCAACATGCAATGAGACGGACAAATCTCAGAAGCATTATGCTAAGTAAAAGAAGCCAGAAGATTGCATATTGTATACTGTATGATTTGACTTATTTGACATTCTTTATGATTCCATTTATAAGACAGAATTATAATGTTTTCCAGTGGCTTGTGATTGACTGCAAAAGGGCATGAGGCAACTTTTTAGAGTGATGGAAATATTCTATATTTTAATTATGATGGTGGGGTAGTGGTTACCTGACTATACACATTTGCTAAAGCTTATTAACTGTATCTTTAAAGTGGGTGCTTTGTGTGTGTGGGCAAAGGATTCTTTAATAAACCGGACTTAAGAGCATCCTCAGATGTCTTCTCATTGCAGTTAAGATAAAATCAAAATACTTATCATTTTCTTCAGCCATATATATATTTTTTGTTACTCGATGTAACTAAAATCATTCTCATTTCCATGCCTTTACCCTAATGCTGTCTACCTGGAAATTTCTTTCTCCAAGTATTTGAATGGCTAACTGTATTGATTTCAGAAGCCAGTTTCTCAGAGAAACTTTTTCTGTCTTTGATGCCTAAAGTAGGTCTTCCCTCTCCTTCAAGTCAAACTGTATCTCATTATTCGGTTTTATGCACTTAGCAATACTTGAATAGTCTTACAAATGTATTTATTTGCTTCCCTGTTTATTTCTTCTCTGTCATCACCAGTCTGCAAATTTCTGGAGGAAATGGAAACTGTCAATTGGATACACTGTTAAGTCTCCCAAGCTAAGGCCAGTGCCTGGCATACTGCAGGCATTGAGTGAATAAATAAATGCATAGCAGGAACTTAATAAATGTTTGTTGACTGGCTAAATGATTGAACCCGAAGCCACAATTGCAAAATACTGCCACTTCATGTTTAATTGAAGTGTTATGGTACAAAGAATGTGGAACAGTGATGCTAATGGAATATGTACTTAAAATATATACATCCATCAACAGGCATTTATTAAGAAGGGCTTTCCCTGTGAATGGCACTGAGCTATATGTGACAGTCATTTATTTTGAAGGAAACATTCTGTCAATCATTTTCACCCAATCGTTCAAGCTTTTCAAATGAATAATTTTAAGGAAAAGGCTTCTTAGTTCTAACTTCTGCAAGAAACCTGTGGAAAGTGTGGAAGTAAGTTATTTTAGTCATTTTTTTCTTGTTCTTAAACTTGTTAGAAGTGTTTGAAATTTTTGCTAGATTTGAGAAATTCTGAAACCAAATGTCATTTTCTCTGTCAAATTACAATTGACATAGTAAAAATTCACTATTTTGGGCAAATAGGTAATTCTAAAAAATGATAATGTTGCCAACTCTATTTCCAGGAACTGAAAAATGTGGCCCTGTGCAAGTAACTGCGCAGTAAGTAATCACTCCACTGGCATTTAACCAGGTGATTCTTTCGATATATGCTTATTAAAATACATCACAAATTAAATCTGAAGACATATATTTTTATGTGTAAACAAATTTGAAGCCAGAGTAGAATGTTCTATGGGAACATAGCTGCATGAATAGTACTTAAAGAGAGCAGTTAAATCACCAGCAGAATCCCCCCTCTTGACACACACACATGTACACACAGTAGAAAACATAACTCTTTTTTTTTGAGATGGGATCTTGTTCTGTTGCCCAGGCTGGAGTGCAGTGGTGCGATCATGGCTCACTGCAGCTTTGACCTTCTGGGATCAAGTGATTCTCCCTCCTCAACCTCCTGAGTATGTGGGACTGGAGGCGTGTGCCACCACACCAGGCTAATTTTTTTTTTTTGTGTGTGTGTTTTTTGTAAAGCTGGTGTTTTGCCATGTTGGCCAGGCTGGTCTCAAACTCCTGAGCTCCAGCGATCTGCCTGTCTCGGCCTCCCAAAGTGCTAAAATTACAGGTGTGAGCAACCGTGCCTGGCTGAACTCTTCTTTATGATAGCTGTGGTCTAGTATTTATTCTAGGACCTTATATTACTTCTTTGTTTTTGTTTTTATTTCATTTTTGATGCACATATTAAGCCAAACAGATCAAGAAGAGAAAAGTGTCTTCCTAGAGTTCAGGGTTGCAATGCAGTGAGCCCAAATGACTCATTGCAGGAACATCACTCCCTTCTGGAAGGAGACAGTGAGGTGGAAGCAGGTGATGGCAGAGTGTAGAGGTGCAAGGGGTTCAGTGATGCTGACTGTCTGGCTTTTTTGCTCCAGATTTTCTAACTCCCCTTCTCAAAAGTGAATAACATGTACTTAGTGACAGTGGCAGTCAAATGTTTCTGATAATTGTGTCTTCTAAAGTAGCACCGGTTCAAAGGAAGTAACAGTAATTGAGCAACTTCACTTATCAAATGATGGTATGTGAGTTAGAGGCTTAAAAGTGTCAAATCTGAATCTTAAGTGTTTTGTTGTAATTCATATTATGCTGTTTACTATAGAGTCTAGGATTTAGCTTTATTATCATTTGAAGAGGAACAAGCACATTATTTTATTTAATAATTAACATTATTATTTTGAAGTTGATTGACCTGTATAATTTCCTTTTCCTTCTTTCTTCAATGATGAAATAGCATTTACTACGTAGTTTATATTGAACCCTCTACACGGGGTATTTTAAAGATTCTGATGTCTAATGTTCTTGGATCTAAAAATTGTAGTAGAACAGTGGTACTTTTGCTATGCCTTCCAATAATCATCACCGGCCTCCTGGACTCTTACAATTATCAAAACAAAGGCTGAGAAAAATAGTGACAACCCCTGCCATTATTTTCAATAGCATCCCAGAACAAGCACTGGTTTGTTAGTCCACCTCTATGGAGTAGGATTTACTTACTCATTTTGCTTCCTGACTTTGGAGATATATCTTTAACTCTGGATTTACAAAGAAAACTTAAGCATATTTGAAAGTAACTGAAGTGACACTAGAGAATGAGAACCATGAACAAAATCCTATTCATTTGTCTCAAAAGAAGAATAACTATAACAACAGGATAAAGAATATAATAAAAATAGTTACTACTTGCTGTCCACTTACCAGAGTATGGGCTTTCAAATAACTGCATGTAATTTTCACAGCATGTGAAGTAAGTGCTACTGAGACACAGGATGGTTAGTTTCCTGTTTCCAGGATCAAATAGAAAGCGCCAGAGCCAGGATCTGAGCCAACTCCGTCTGCTCAGTGCACTCAGTCCACCACACTACAATACCTCCACTTCAGGATACTTGTATATGATGAACAATAATATCTTGTAACTAATATTTTTGTCTCTTTTCTGGCTGGGCTCAATTTGTGTCTTTGTTTTAGCTGGCCCCGGTCTAGAATAATCTTCAGTATGTCTTAAACCATCCTTGTCCTGTGCTGTCTTTCATGGGGCTATACCCCCTTCTAGATCCAGGCCCTTATTACTAATCACAAAAAAGAAAAAAAAAGATCAGGCCATCGGTATACAGTAGCTTTAAATCTAAATTATAAATATACTGCTCACTAACCCGTTGAAAGGGTGCAGCTCTTCTGTGATTTCTTTCTGTTATCTGCTGGTCTCTAGTATTGATAATTTACCACCTTGGGAGTGACTTCCTTTTGAGTTTTCAGATCCTGAAGCTCTGTTTCTGAGCTCTCTGCATGCTGTCTTTGTGTTCTTCATGATCCGCATGCTGCCTGCCTAGGGGTCTGGGGAGGCTTTTTTGATGGAACAGGAACTCCTAGGTTGGGTCAGAGCTGAAAGCGAATGATTGCCACTGCTCCCCTTGAGAAATGCAGTTAAAATCCTTTTCTGGGTATAGCAGCTCTTGTTTCTGTACTTACTTGAATTATTTTATGTCCACTGGTTGTATGAGGTATACAATGAATGTTGATTTTTTTAAAAATATGAACAATCCAAACTGATTGTCTACAATTTTTCAATGAAAAGTCCCTCTTTGACTAAATCTTTCTGCATTTTCCCTCATATTTAACAAAAAATAAAGACTTAAAGCCCTTAAGTTTATAATGAAAATATACATCTACGACATCATCAGAATAATTGAGATTAAATATAAGCTGCTACAGTGTATTATATTTTACATTTCTGGAAGTCAGATCTCCTGAAGGCATTTTTCATACATTTAATCAGATATTTTACCCATCATAATTCAATTTAACAAATATTTTGGACTATCTGCTATCTTCTTTGTTCTGAGCTGAAAACTAGTGTATGTCAAATCAGTATAAAATCATTTCCCCACTCAAGAAATTTACAATCAAATTAGAATATACTAACATACAGGTGTAAGTATGTGTGTGTAAGTATGAAACAATTAGATAAAAATCAGGACAATATATGTTTTTGTTAAATTAGCATATCTAGACAATAAGTACAATAGGAATTCACAATATTGATAGCATTTAAGATAGTTTCTTCAAGGTACTAGCCGTTTTTCTAACTTTTTCATCTCAGTGGTGAGGCTTGACTCAGTTTGGAAAAAAAATCCTCAACAAAACAATTTTAAACTTATGGCTCTTTGGTATCTGCTATTATTACTTTTCTTTCCATGTAATAAAGGGGCAATGTGTACCTTTATCCTCTTCTTACTCTGGAGTTACTGAGCCACTTTTTTTTTTTTTTTTTTTTTTTTCCTGCAGTGTCTTCCTGCCACTTGCATCTCATTTCTTATTTTGTTTTTCCTGACTGCATTCCACAAGGTTGACCTAAAGTCAAGTTATTTGGTTTCCTGGGAAAAATAGTATCTTTCTTACCCTTGTCACTTGGTTCTCCAGCTTCAGGTTTAAATTTTAATTGACTGACATTTGTATAGTTCCATTATGTTTCCATTTAAGGATGGCATTAGGTACCAGTATCTCTTTTCTTCAAAATATTTTTTATACTTAATAATTCTAGATTTATAAGTTGCCAACATTAGTGTAATATATTTCTTGAGAAAAGACATGGGGAAAGTTGACACAAATCTACAAATATAATATTCAGGATGTGGACTATAATAAAAATTGAAATTGCATCCTTAGCTGAAAATTATTACTTTTGTGACAAAGTCACAAAACTCCATCTCATGCTATATTTAATGCTTTTGTGAAGAGTAAACTTTGGAAAAAAGAATCTGAAAGTGCACCTAGCTGGAATAATGAAAAAGGAGCATGGTATATCATGAATCAATATAAGTTTATGTTTGAGGAAAGCAAAATGACCAGCACGGACAATGAAATGTTTCAAGCACTATAAAATGTATTGAGTTCCAGAAACCAGACAATTTTGTGTAAAATGCTCTCCAGATTCATTTCCCCATGATAATAAACAGTGGAAAAAATGTGCCAAAATAAAGAAAAAATGTTCTGAGAAGCATATTAAATCAGAGAAATGACACTGTCATAATTGATTTTATAAAGACACTCAGAAAAGTAAACTTGATATATCTAGCATCAAGCTTAAAATGGCACATCAGTGGTCAATGAGAAACAACTGAAAAACTGCCTCACAAAGTTTGGAAAAAAATCCCCAAATGAAACTCCTAAAAATAAACCGTGCAGTCACACTGGCATATATGATCAATATGAGATTTCATATTGTGCACCCCTGTTTACTCTGAGAATGTGCTTGCTAATGGCTCATGCATACTTCATGGCTCTGCTCAAAGCCACTCCTGCAAGAAGCCCAGAAGCTTCTCTCTGGAGGCTTGATCTTTTAATCTAATTTAGATTTTTTTGTCTTGACATTTTTAATTCATATATTGATATTATTTATTTTCTTTCGTGGAAGTCATTTTAAATCTTTGTAGAATAAGAGAAGTATTTATGAATACATTTAAACATACACGAATACACATTTTAATCGACCTGAGGAGGGTGATATATGGACTACTGCTTTATAGTCTAAGTGGTCAGGGAGATGTACACCAGTCAGGTTTTGCTTTATCTAGTAAAATAACGTTCTAATTGAGAATTACAAGTACAAAAACAACAAATAATTATACGTGAAGTATTCATTTAGAATATTATTTGAAATATAAAAACAGATTAACAGACTATTATAAATAAGTCTATGATTTAAGGTAATAATATTAAGGTTAGGTTAAATGATTTATTTGCATCTTTTGCCTTTGTTTGAGAGGTGGCTCCTCCAAATATTAGTTTTGTGATGTTAGGCAGTTTATTTAACATAAGCCTCATTTTTTCTTATCTGAAAAATTGGGAAATTAATTATACCTACCTCATAGGATTGTTTTGAGGATTAAATAAGTTAATACTTTTAACGGTTGGAACAGTAAGCAAATATAGACATACCTCATTTTTGCTTTATTGAGCTTCACAGATATTGCTTTTTTTTTTTAATTGAAGGTTTGTAGCAACCCTGCATTGTGCAAGTCTATTGGCACAATTTTTCTAACAGCATGCACTCACTTCATGTCCCTGTATCACATTTTGGTAATTCTTGCAATATTTCAATTTCATTATTATCGTGTATTTTATGGTGATCTGTGATCAGTGATTTTGTTCTATTGTGTGGGTTGTTTTTTCACTTTGTTGATAGTGTTCTTTGAAGTACAAATGTTTTAAATTTTAATGAGGTGCAAATTATCTATTTTTCATTTGCTATTTAGGTTTTGCTGTTATACCTAGGAATCTTGTGAAACCTGAGGTCATAAAGATTTACTTTTATGTCTTCTAAGAGTTTTACAGTTTAGCTCTTATAATTGGTCTTTGATCTAATTTGAGTTAATTTTTATATATGGTATGAGATAGGGGTCTAACTTCATTCTTTTCCATGTGGCTATCCAGTTGTGTCAGCACCATTTGTTGAAAAAACTGTTCTTTTGCCCAGTGAATTGTCTTGGTAGCCTTGTGAAAAAAAATCAGTAAATGTGAGGATTTATTTCTGGACTCTAAATTCCATTGCCTATTCTTATGTCAACACCACTTTATCTTGATTACTATAGTTTTGTAGTAATCCTTCTAGTACTCCCATTATGTATGCGTTGATGACTTAATATCCCATATTTTTCTGAAGCTGTTTTTATTTCTTCTTTTTTCCTTGAATTGCATAATTTTTATCAATCTATCTTCAAGGTTTCTAATTCTTTCTTCAGCCAGTTCAAATATACTATTGAGCCTCTCCCATAAATTTTTCATTTCAGTTGTGTTTTTCAACTCCAGGATTCTGACTTCCCCCCTCCCCTCCTCCTCTTCCTCCTCCTTCCTAGTAATTGTTACATCTTTATTGACATTCTTTATTTGATGTGACCTTGTGATTACACATTTCTTTACTTGTTTAATTGTGGTTTCTTTTAGTTCTTTGAAGTTATTCACAATGGCTTCTTTTAAGACTTTATCTGTTAAACTTAACATCTGGTTCCTCTCACAGGCAGTTTCTTTAGCCTGATTTTTTGCCAGTGTATAGGTCACGTTTTCCTGTTTCTTTGCATGTGTCGTATTTTTTTGCTGAATCTGGACATTTTATATAGTATAGCAACTCAGCACTGGTCACCCCCTTATGGGGCTTGTTATTGTTCTTTTCTTTCTTTTTTTTTAAATTTAACTAACTGACTGTATTACTATAGTGGCATCTATTCTTCCCATGCAGTCCAAAGCCTTTCATATTGCTCTTCAGGCTTGGGTGTGCTCACAGCCACTCTGGGATGACAGTAGTTTTGGTAGTTGATTTATGTTTTCAACAATGCCCTGGGTATAAATTGTGTCACAGACTTATCTAGTCAAATTTGATCACCTTTAAAGGGATAGTTTCTGAATTCAGTGTTTGAGGGTTGTTGTTGTTGTTATTGTTTGTCACAAGAGGGCTCCTCCCAGCTGTCTCTTTCCGTGGTTCTCTCAGGCAAACTAGCTAGCTGACAGTGTAGCCTGTATGCACAACGCATCTGCCAGTCTCCTCCCAGTTGCCTTTCACTACAACTTCCACTGTTTCTTAGGGTGCTTTTAGGCCTGAATTTTTCCACACTCTCTTGATAATGAAGTCTGTTTTTTTGGTGATGGGAAAGAGGCTAGGGGATATCTGTTTTTCTGCCTGCTCTCTCCCCTTAGGTAAAATCTCTGGAGTCGGGGGACAATGAGGTGCTTCTCTTTGATTCACACTCTCACTTTAGGAGCTGAGCACTCACTGGAGGCAGACAGAGGTCTCAAGTCTTTTTGGTTTGCCTCTCCCTGTGTATAAACTCTACCACTGAACCAGGGTAAGGGTGATTAGGGGCTCAGTATTTTCAGTGGCGTCCAACCCAATATAGAGCCTCCCTCCTATAAGTAAGGACTGGACAGAAGAAGGGAGCACGCACCTCTTGGCTATACTCACCTAGAACTTAAAATCAACTACAGGTAGCTGGGGGAATGATGAGAAATGCTGACACCCTGCCTTTCCTGGGAACAGAGCCCTCTGACTGGGAGCTGGGTAGGGGAGAGAACCCTGTGTTCTCAGCTGTCCCAGCCTGGAGAGAAGTTTCCATCTCACAGAGCTGGGGGGATGAGAGGATGGAAAGAATGGGAAGAATAGGTCTTGGTTGAAATAACCACAGGCTCTTGCTGTTCTTACCACATTTTAGTAGATTTTATTGAACAAATATTTCTTCATTTGCTGTATGCCCTTAGGATTCTTTCCAGAGACTTTAAATGGTTGCTCTTTCTCCATAAATTTTTTTTTTTTTTACCAATTTTTCTAGCATCAGGGAGGGGGGACTCCATGGAGCTTCTTAGGCTGTCATGCCAGAAATGGAACCCATGTATTTACTTTTACATGATATAATAAATACATGTGATAGAAATGATATTATAAACACATGTGGAATGAAACAACACATGTTCACATATCTCTATGTGCTATTTGTTTATACGATTCCCCTACATTCCCATCTCTCAGAGGGACCAAGTATTTTTTTCCTTTTTGTTTTATTTTAATTGACAAATAGTAATTGTATATATTTATGAGGTACAATGTGATGTTTTGATATGTGTATACATTATGGAATGATTAAATCAGGATAACTAACATATCTATCTCTCAAATACTTTTTTTTGTGTGTGTGAGCATTTAAAATCTGCTCTCTTAGGAATTTTGAAATACACATTACATTATTGTTAATTATAGTCATCATGCTGTGCAATAGATTTTAAAAACACATTCTTCTGTCTAACTGACATCAAAGGGAACAAGTTTTGACATTTTATGTTTATTATTTCCTTTACCTTAAAATTATTTTATCAAATAATTATTCACGTGTAAAATATATAATATTTAATATTAATTATTTTTGAAATTACATGAAGACTGTTGCTTCAATGTAGCCTTCTTGGACACAATTTTTTACTCATATTATCAAGATTTTTCTACATTGCACTATGTGGCTGTAATTAATTCGTTTTTACTTCTACATGACATTTCACAGGGTGAATTGATCATATTTACAAGTGTATTCTCCTTTTGATGGGTACTGAGTTGTTCTCAGTTTTCTTTTCAATCAGTGTTTAGCCCACTCTATTATGACTTTCATCTCTAGCACTTGACTGAAATTGGTGACAGTAAGTCATTAATTATTTCTGTGTTGCCAAATCAAACAGAAACTTTTAAGTTGCAGGGAGCCGAAGGCGGGTTACATTAAGTTCTCATCTTACAAGTCTACACATTACTATTCATCTAAGTTGGCCTCTTTCTCCTTGAAAAAAAACCTCATTTTCTTGACTTCCATGACACTTGTCTTCTGGCTTATCTTCTGCCTCTGATGCCTTTTTTATAACCTCTCTCGTCCTTTCCATCTTCTTTACATGGCCTCTAAATGATATTCCTGAGGGTCTGATCCTGGGAACTCTTCTCTCATTTGACTTTCACTTATTTAAGGTGGAAAAGTATCACCTTGAGGTACTTATTAAAATACAGATTCTAGGTTCCTGGCCCCAAGAGATTCTAATATAGTGGATATTGGATTAAACACAAGAGT
Source organism: Hylobates moloch (assembly GCF_009828535.3). Taxonomy (NCBI): domain Eukaryota; kingdom Metazoa; phylum Chordata; class Mammalia; order Primates; family Hylobatidae; genus Hylobates; species Hylobates moloch. Next base: position 88,907,418 of record NW_026652290.1, read on the forward strand.
TTGCACTTTTAATGAGTACCCATCTCTGAGTGAATTTAGGTAGTTCTTTTAGGTAGTTCTCAGAATTTGTTCTACTCCCTCTTGTCCTGCAAAAAATTCTTTGCTTTGCTCAATTTGTGAAGTCTTTTAGCAGTTTTACAAAATGTTTATTTTTTGCAGAAATCACTGGCATGAATAACACACTTAGAAACGCCTGCATTTAAAATTGCATTTAAACAAAGCGTAATAGCTGTCAAGCAGACTATACTCTTTTCTATACCTTGGCGATAGTACCAACAGAGGGGCTGGCTGTGTGGCAGATCCATCCTGGTAACCACCAGGAGTGATGGAATATATTTTATAGTCAGTGATGCTGGTCAGGCTAAACAACTGTTTGAAGCAAAGGGAACTCAAGAACCATAGCCACCTCATAAGGAAAAGTTGATTGATTAAAAAGGATTCCCCTGGTATTTATAGGTTTGGGCAGTGTGGTGTCGATGTGCAAGGTGGTGCTAATAGATAGGCAGGGGTCAACAAATTAGGATCTATAGGCCATTTTAAGCCTGTTTGTCTTTATGTAGCTTGGCATAAGATGCCACTGGAGAGTTTAAACATAACGTGGTGGCAGAAGATCCCATGATTTTAGATATACATTGGAAAAGATCTCTCTGGTTGCATGTGTGAATAAAATAAGTATGGGGTTTAATTCTGCTTATTGGTTTAAGGAGAATAATTATGAGGTTATTGTTGAAGTCAGGGAGGGATATATGTATCTGGAATCAGAGTAGTGGTATTCGAGATGGAATTTGATTCCAGAGATAATTATGATTTGCCATCAGCTGGGCTTGTAATTAGATTGGATATAGTAAATGATGGAAAAAGAGATTTGAGGTGCTTTCAGGTTCCTAATACCATTAGATGAATAGAGGCGCTACTGACTGAGGAATGGAAAGATATCAGAAGAAGGCCTGTTGGGCCTCTGTTCTTATCAACAGTGGTGTCGTTAGAGCCGGAAGATAAGTACCTACATAGACAAGTCCTGTCTGGTGGTTTTCTTCTTTTAGTGGAAGGACAATGAGGAATGTTTCCTTTATAGTTCGTGTTTATTCATTTCTCTTATCACTAACAGTTATTGCACATGGATGAAAACATAGCCCTGATAGGTGCTAGATCCTGAAGGGACAGTGTCTTGGCTCTCTCTGGTTTCAAGTCCAAACATCCAGGGAATGAATTCATTGGCTTGACTTCCTCAGATGGCTATCTCAGCAGTGTCTTTGGGAACCATGAATGGAACTGAGTGGAAAGAATGGAGGGATTGTGGGCATATTCTGCAGTAGGAGTCCATGATATGCTTGTTGAGAAGAGAGGAAAAAACATTTCCCTCCCCACAGGCCAATGCTAGTTTAGTGATGTTTGCCTAATCTTGTTTCAGGTGGGACACAAGCACCCATAGTCCTTGCCTTAGCATCATAAAGTACTATAAAGTGCTCACATTGTGCGCTGAAATCTGGAATGAATTGTGCTTTCTGAATTAAGGCATAAATATTTTATTTTTCTACATTATGATTTCCCTTCTGTAGGGCTCCACTTCCATAAAGTTGACAAAAAAAGAAAGTTGGATATAGTAAACATGGTAAAATGCCATTTTGCCACACCAAGCAATGATCAGTTTGTTCTATAAGTATGTGGATTTTATGTACTTAACAATTACAAGAAACCCCCAGTACTTCAGTCCCTTGTTCCAGTGTTCTGTGGCCTCCCTCACCCCATCCTCTCAAATCATATTCATTTTACTTCAGGAAATGTTAAATGATTTCTTTGAGCCAGAACTGATTCACTCGGGTAATCATTCTACCATTCCAGTGGGGTTAAATGAGTATAAAGATTATGATGATTCCTAAGAAGGAAAATGAAAAAATAAATTGGTTGTGACTAAGAAGGAAAAAATTGAAACACAATTGCTGGACTAAAGACGGCTTAGGCAAAGGGGAAAAGCCAATTATCCTATGTTGAAAGATTATAGGCAATAATTTTAAAAGCTTTTCTATTTGCATAATCATTTTGCATCAGTGCAGGATTGTTTATCTCCCTTTACATGCTCATATTGATAAATTGTAAATTTTACTTCCTATAATAGTGATGCACATAAAATATTCTGTTTTCTTCAAGTAAACATACCATTTTATGACTTTTTTTAAAGGCTTATATCATTTTTTACTTTGGTTTTTAATTACTACATTGCTCATTTTTCTGTTGCACTTTGTTTTCTTGGGGAAAATCAAGGTGCTGTTTGTTATACAGTAACACTGAAAATAAGAGATTTAAAAATGTCTTGTGGTTTAGGAAAAAAGAGCAGTAGAAGGCTCACATTTTAATGTTTCAACAACTTTGAGATTTTTCTAAATCATAGCAATTCTGTGGCTTGCACTTGTAATCCCAGTGATTCTGGAGGCTGAGTTGGGAAAGATCGCTTGAGCCCAGGAATCCGAGGCTGCAGCAATGTATGATCATGCCACCACACTCCAGCCTGGGCAACAGAGAAAGACCACATCTCACATATATATATCTATATATAAAACATATATACTCTGTGTGTGTGTGTGTGTTTATATATATATACAACATATATATGTTATATATGTTGTATATATGTGTGTTGTATATATATACAACACATACATATGACATATATATACAACATATATATCTGATATATATGACATATAGATATACAACATATATATCTGATATATATATAACATAACATAAAATATTATAGCAACTTCTAATTAAACATATATAATAGATATAGATAGCTGAATAACAGAAAAAAGGAAAATCATTAGCTAGGATTATTTTGCTACTCTCATTTTATCATGGAGTATAATATAAATCTTTTCAAATGCCAGATTTAAATAAGATAAGCCATATTGCATGTATTTTTTATCACTCTCCTATTTTTCGTTCAACTGTAGTTGTAGGGACATTTTGAGTCAACATACTCTTAAAAGTTTTTGAAATTATCCCTTGAGTTAGAAGCAATTTTTGAACAAGGAGGAACTTATGGACAGTTCCCTTATGTATCTTTCATAGATACTGGGAAGAGAATGATAGTGGGGAGAGTGATTCAATACTTATTTTTCTCACTGTTGATACTTTAATTCTCTCATTCATTCATTCATCAACATTTGTTGTGCATGTATTATGTCTCAAGGACTGAGGAAACAGCAAAGAAATGCAATCATTGCTCTTATGGAACTCCCAGCTAGTGTGAAAGAAAGAGCTACAAACCAGTTATTATAGAGTGACTAATGCCATGCGGTGGGATGGAAGTACAGAACAGCAATCTATGGGCATTCTGGAGGATAAGGAGACCACAGTCAGCAGGAGTAGCTTGGGAGAAATGTCACTTGAACTCAACATTGAGGGATGAGTTGCTATCCTAGTGATATGTTAGGAGAAATCACATGTGCACAGGTGTGGAAAAGCTAAGCTCGATGGGGGGTAATGAGGGTGGATTTCCATGGCTAGAATTTTGAATGCTTTTGATGGGTGTTTAAGTGAAGCCGGAGAGGAATTCAACAGCCAGAGAGTATTCTGAAGGTGACAGGAAGCAGTCTATCTGTCTTACCCATAAAATACCATTATTAACCTTTTCTTAATTTTGTGCAACTTTCTCCAAAGCAATTATCTACCTTGAAAGTCATTATAATTCAGATTTGTACAGCTTTGAATTTTCCTGATTAAGGATCAGTTCTCCATTTCAGTTTGTAATGTGCAGGCTAGGCCCAAGTTTCATGACTATTTCTTTAAGTTGATAAGCCAGATACAATTCCTTTTCTTTGGTCTTAAATACCAGTGAGTGCTATTGTGAATTGATGAATCCCTGTTATTTGTGAAATTACCTCTATTGTTACCGTCTGACAAATTACTAACAGATACACATCACAAAACATCAGGCAGTTCGGCTCATTTAACTGCTTTCATTGCTATTTTATTCTTTCCCCCCATGATTACTGTCATTTTTATTTTTTTTAGCTCTGTGTTAAATCACTGTCTAATTATGCATCATCACAGCAACTCATAACAGTTCAGCATTTCTTGCTCCTAAATTCTAAAAGCAACTCTTGAGTCTGGCTCACAATGGAAGTATTGTCCTTTTTATTGACCTTGCTTTACCATTTGGGTGCTGGAACTTTTCAGTTCCATGCTTGTGGGGGGAATCTGCAAAGAGAAAATGGTGCAGAAAAGTTCACTGGTCACTTGGGTAAGGTGAGGGATAAGGAGCAAAGCAGAAAACCATCTCCCAGTTGTTGCACTGCTAAATTCAAATGACTTGACTTGTTTTCTAGTTTCTAAGCACCCTTCTAATAAAAAGGTATTGACAACTGATGGGAAGCTGGAAGTTGAACCTTGAGTTTTTGATCAAATATGATCATTTAGGTCAAAACGCTTAGTATAGTTTCAAGTCAATTAATTTCTGTTTCCTTACTTGTCAAACGAGTAGAATCCCATTTTCCTGTCTCATAAATTATTGCTTAGTCCCCATAGTTAGAGGCAGAATTTTCAACATGAGTTTCACAAAATGTTGCCTTTTCATGTAGTAATGATTGGAATTTGAGTTTTAGAAATTGCCCTATTGCTACTAACTAGAAATTTTCAGGTGGTAAATTTAGGGAGTGAGGCAGAAAGAATATTAGTTTTGATCCTGGTGAATTTCCATGTAGAATGTGGTATCTAGGTGGAGTGGGACATGCAGGTAAGCCATTACCCTAGGGTCCCCAGTGTATTCCAGGGGCTCCATGAGTTCCTTTTTCACTTTTTATATATTTTTATTTTGATGCCTCTATAAAAATAGTGAAGAATTTCAATACGTTCATTTATAATCATAATCTCTTTTGGGATCATCACCTGTTCCCATTTATTAGCATTGCCAGGGAAAAGTGGTACATTTTTATTTTTATTTAATGAATAACCAGCTGCTTAAACAGATGTTTCATAAATTTAGAAGGTGCCCTGAACTTCATCAGTGAAAGAACACCAAAATGCTATCTGCATGTGTAACAACTGACAGAAGTACTTGGCTTTCTTGACCGGTAAATTTTTTGGAATAAGTAAATTCCAAATTACTCAACTCCCCAAATCAATAATCAATATATAATGACAGATTACAAAGACACATCTGGTTTCCCTTTGTATTTTATCTAGAGGACCATTGTTCAAAAATGGAAGGCTATAATGTGTTAGTGCTTCTACAGACCAACTTAATATATAACACATCAGTGTTAAGTATTTCAAGATGAAGAGCTAGAGGCTCGGAGATTTATCCAACTAGAAATAGCAGAGTCAAGATTCAAACTCAGGTCTCTCTGACTTCTAAGGACATGATTGTTTCATTCCCACTGGTTTTTTGTCAGCCAGGCATAGTTCCATGCAAATTTTCTTATTCTTAACATATTCTTTCATAATTCTCTAAAGACATATGTTGTTCAAGGGATTGAGAGAGGCTCTGTTAATAATCTCAGGGTACTGACGTTGATTAGAAAGAGAAAGAACTAGAATTTGTATAGAGGCAATAAAGACAAAGAGGATTTTCGATGTCACATATTCTTAGGAAGGTAATATCCAGTCAGAACACATTAGGGCCTGGGGTCACTTTTCTGTGAAGGAAAGGGAATCTGAGATATGCTGATTGGGGTGACCAGGTAATATCAGGGGTTTCTATGGTTTCCGTAATGATTTTTATGGATTTAAAACATCCTCCCTCTTTGAGAAGAGTTCCCTGTGCTAAAAGTTAGTCATTACTTTTAATGCCCAAATCTTCTATGTTACTCTGCATCTCTGAAGCAGTCACTAGGCTGGGATGCGTGAGATGAGAACATAGTTTACAATTTAATTTTAGAAACATCACCATCTGATTCCCAGTCAGCTTCATACTGACACTTGTTTTATTCCAGCAGTCATGAGTGTTTTGCTTTGTGAGAAGGGAAGCTTTTGTTGATGCTTCCTATATTCTAATTCATGCTATTCTCTTGAAATTAGTTAGAAAAGAAACAAAACATGATTTTCAACTGTTTCCTTCAATTAGCTTTTTTTTCTATCAGAGTTACTTTTCTGATGTTGTCCTGATTATTCCACAGAACCATGTAACTCTGTTTTCCCATTTGCCCCTCTTGCATATTTACCACCTCTTGCCAAGTACCTACTCATTCAATATTCCTCTGATCATCCATCCATCCATCCATCTATCCGTCCCTCCATCCATCGATCATCCACCCATCCATCCACCCATTCATCTGTCTATTCATTCACCCACCCATTCACCCACCTATCTATCCACCCATCCCTCCATTAATTCATAGAGCCATTTATTAATTTCTTCATAATTCATTCAGTCATCATTCCCCATTTAACTCTCACTTCCCTTTTGGTCATTATATTTATACTTTATTGAAATATTTTTTGAAAATACCGATAATTAAAATGGCTATGTTTTTCATGAGCATATATTAATATTTCTTTTATTGCAATACTAAAGAGGCTATTGTAGAAAACTTATAACATATAAGCATATATATACCCTGATAATGTCATTGTAAATAGGTGCACACTAATAAAAGGCAATTTGGTAATGTCATTTAAAATTTAAATTGTGCATACTTTATGACCCAGTGAGTCCACTACCAGTAATTCATTCTAGAGGCACGTTACACATGCAGGCAACCACATATGAGTAAAAATGGAAATCGATGCATCGTTAAACTACAGATAAGCTAGATATCCACCAATAGAAGTCTGCTGAAAATAGCTATTTATATTCTTTTTCCTTTTAAAGACTATTTTCAAACTCTGTTTTAATCTTTCTTTAGTGTTTCCCCTTCAATATTAGTTTTGTGTGTTAATTAAAATTGACAGAAAATAATGACTTCTCCTATTTGATAGTTGACTTGCCTATTTCCAAACAAGACATTTTTCTGCTCTATTCTTAACACAAATTCATATATTCGTTTAACAAATATTGTATCAAGTCCTTACTATGTGGCAGCAACACTTGAGGTGCCTGCAGAGAAAAATTTCTTCCTTCATGGAGCTTATGTTGTAGAGAAAGGATACATAAAAATTTGCAATACACATAATAAATAAGCAAACTGCATAGAAGGCAATAAGTGGCTTGAAAAAAAAATGCCCACAGCAAAGATATTTGGAATACTGGGGATAAGAGGCATGGTGTGCCTTTAAATAGGATTTTTAGGAGAGATTTCATTGAGAAGGTAACGTTTGGGCAAGGATTTCAAGGAGGAGAGAGAGTTCGCTAAGCAGATATCTGGAGTGTGTAAGGTCAATGTGCTGGATTGCGGAATGAGGGAAGAATGATAGGAGACAAAGTTAGATGAATAATGGAAAGCCAGATCATATGGGAATATGTAGAACATTCCGAGGGCTTTCACTCCTGAGTGAGAAAGGGAGCCATTAAAGACTTTGAGCAGAGGAATGACACAGTCTGATTTATGTGTTAAGTGGGGGCTGTGTGGAAAGGAGATTGTAGGAGGAAATCCAGTTAGGAGCTTATTGCAGTCATTTAGGTTAGTGATGGTGGTAGTTTGAATGAGTGTCATAGCGAAGGCAGCGACAAGTAGATAAGGTTGAAAGTGAAGCTGATCAAATCTCAGAAGAGTGAGATTTAAAAAAGAGGAGTCAAAGATTATTCCCCATTAATTAAAATGAGGACTGAGTGGGTCATTCTGGGAAGGAAGATTAGATGTTCAGTTTTGAGTTCAGAAGAGAGATCTGGTCTAGAGATTTAAATTTGGTACTTACTGTCATATAGTGAGCACTTAAAGATAGAAGACTGAATGAAATCATGAAATGAGTTGGTGTGGGTCTCCCAAAATTGTGAGATTGGGCAGGAGTGTGGAGCTAGCAAGGAACATGAGTAATCAATGCGGAGAGGACTCCCTATTCAATAGTGCTGTAATAGCTAGCTAGCCACATGCAGGAGAATGAAACAGTACCCCTGCCTTTCACCATATACAAACATTAACTCAAGATGGATTAAAGATTTCAGTGTAAGATCTCAAACTATAAGAATCTTAGAAGAAAACCTAAAAAACACCATTCTGCACATCTGCCTTGAGAAATAATTTATGACTCAGACCTCAGAAGCAATTGCAACAAAAACAAAAATTGACAAGTGGGACCTAATTAAACTAAAGAGCTTCTGCACAGCAAAAGAAACCATCAACAGAGTAAACAGACAATCTACAGGAGGGGAGAAAATACAAACTATGCATCTGACAAAGGTCTAGTATCCAGAATCTATAAGGAAATTAAAAAATTCAACAAGCAAAAACCATATTACCGCATTAAAAAAGACATGAACAAACAAAACACATGGCAAAAGACATGAACAGACACGTCTCAAAAGAAGATATACACGTGGCCAACAAACACTGAAAAAATGCTCAACACCAGTAATCACCAGAGAAATGCAAATCAAAGCTACAATGAGATACTATCTCACACCAGGCAGAGTGGCTATTATTAAAAAGTCAAAAAATAACAGATGCTGGTGAGGCTATGGAGAAAGGGAATAGTTAATAAACTATTGATGGGAATGTAAATCAGGGCAGCCACTGTGGAAAGCAGTTTGGCAATTTCTCAAAGAACTTAAAACAGAACTACTGTTCAACACAGAAATCCCATTACTGGGCATATGTCCAAAAGGAAACAAATCATTCTACCAAAAAGACACATGCACTTGCACGTTCATTGCTGCACTATTCACGATATCAAAGACATGCAGTCAGCCTAGATGTCTATCAGTGATGGATTGGATAAAGAAAATGTAGTACATATACACCATGGAATACTATACAGCATAAAAAAGAATAAAATCATGTCCGTTGCTGCAACACAGATGCAGCTGGAGGTCATTGTCATATAGTGAGCATTTAAGTGAATTTAAGAGCATTTAAGGGCATCTAAATGAATTAACACAGGAACAGAAAACCAAATACTGCACGTTCTCACTTCTAAGTGGGAGCTAAACATTGGGTACTCATGGACAAAAAGATGGCAACAACAGACACTGGGGACTACTTGGAGGGGGAGGGAGGGAGGGAAGCAAGAGTTGAAAAACTAACAATTGGATATTATGCTCACCACCTGGGTGATGGGATCACTTATATCCGAAACCTCAGCATCACACAATATACCCATGTAACAAACCTGCCCTTGTACCCCCGAATCTAAAATAAAAGTTGAAGTTATATCAAAAAAACTTTCATCAATAAAAACAAATACAAAAGTAAAATGCTACAATTTTATGATCACAAAAGAGTTTTTGTTTTAAAGTTGAAACTGAGAAAATTATGGTTAATATAAATATTAAAAATATTTTATTAGGAGTATAATTTTAGAAAAAATTAGTCATTGTCAGTCAATAGACCTTTAAAATTATTTAAATGATTATACAGAGACGAATAATATAGATTGCACAATTTCTTTTTATTGTTTCCAATTCTTTACATCTAAAGAATAATGTATGATTGGAAAAAGTATACTAAATGTGTGCTTTTGAAGTTGCTTTATGTGGGAATTGGATGTATGATAAAGGTAAAATCTCACATCACTTGGCATAAATATGGGCTTTAATGAATGCAGTTGAGACCTATGGGTAGCCATATGGTAAAAGATCAAATTGTTTTCGTACCACGTACTAGGGCAAATTCCAATGAATCAATAATGTACTAGAGGCAAACATATCAAGGTTGCTTTACTCCTGTCTCTGCCAGTTCTCTACCTCTATATCTTTTTGCATGTACTTTCAGTATTTCTTATTGTAGACATTAGCAAATGCAAATATACATTCTTCTGTAATTTATTACTCAGTGGGTAGCATACTGTAAACACGTAAACAGTCATTCTTTCTTTACTAAACAATATAACCTGAAGGTCTCTCTACATCAGTATGAAGAGAGCTTCCTCATTCTTTTTTTAATGGCTAGGTATTGTTCCATTGAGAACATCATAGTTTGTTTGAACAGTTTTCTTTTGGTGGACATTTGCATATTTTCTTAAATTTTAAAATTAGATAATGTATAATCTTATATATTTCAAGTATTCAAGGACAAATTCCTAAATTGCCTGGTCAAAGTTTTTGTAAATTTTTCATGCATTGTCCAATTTCCATAGGGATTGTACTATTTTGCATTTTCATTAGCAAGATATGCAAGCACCTATTACTGTAAAGCCTTTCCAACATAATGTATTGTCAAATTTTTTGATCTTTGCCAATAAATAGATGAAAAATTGCACCTCTTATGTTTGAAGTTGAGTGCATTTGTGTATATTTCAGAACAATTTGTATCCTTTTTTTCTTCATGAGACTTCTTATTATATCCTTTATCCATTTTTCCATTGGGTTTTTATTGCTTCTAGATTTTTAAGAGCTTTTCATATATTAAGAAGATAAACTCCTGTCCATTATATGAATCATAAATACATATATATTTTCATTTATCTTTTAGCTTGGATTTTTTGCTGTGCAGAAGTTTGTTTTTTAATGCAGTTATGCATTGGAATTTACATTTTATTTTATAGCTTGTAGATTTTAAGTCACAGAAAAGTCTTTCCCATTCCAAGATCTTGAAAAGATTTGATGTATTTTCTTCTACTATATTATTGATTCATTGGAGTTTGCCCTGGTATGTGGTATGAAAACAATTTGATCTTTTACCATATGGCTATCCATAGGTCTCAACTCCATTCATTAAAAAGCCCATCTTTGTGCCAAGTGATTTGAGATTTTACCTTTATCATACATCCAATTACCACACGTATTTGAGGCTACATTTAGATTTCCTATTTGATTCCTTTAGTCTGTCCACGTAGTCCTCCATTACTATCCTGCTGTTTTAATTATTGTGGCTCTAAAGTATGCTTTAGTTTTTGGTTCATCCTCATTATCTTCTCTTTAATAGTTTTCATGGCTCTATACCATAATTTGAGTACTGTGGAGTTGTTTGGCATACTACGATTTGTAATATTCAAAATAAACTTTAGGCCAGGCACCATAGCTCATGCCTGTAATCCCAGCACTTTTGGAGGCCAAGGCGGGTGGATCACCTGAGGTCAGGACTTCAACACCAGCCTGGGCAACATGGTGAAACCCCATCTCCACTAAAAATACAAAAAATTAGCCAGGTGGTGGCATGCACCTATAGTCTCAGCTACTCAGGAGGCTAAGACAGGAGAATCGCTTGAACCTGGGAGGTGGAGGCTGCAGTGAGCCGAGATTGCACCACTGCACTCCAGCCTGAGCGAGACAGAGTGAGACTCCATCTCAAAAATAAACAAATAATAAACTTTAAGAACCGTTTTTAGTTTGTAGTTATTTAAATTCATTTGACCTTCCATTTATTCCATCAATGCTTATTGGGTGCTTATTATGTGCTTATTACCACTTTTCTACATACTTGAGAGCATCAGTGAACAGAATAAATTTCTGCTCTCTTGTAGCTTTGTAGCCACATGCATTAGTCCTGTCTTTCAAGAAAAAAGTCTATTTGATTATTCTTCACATCTTCTGAGGTTGAATTAAAGCAGAATGTCAACTTTTCCATCTTAATATTTTATGAAGAAAAAAGTGTTCAAAATCTTGTTCAACAACATCTATAATAAATCATCTTTGATTTAGAATTGTAGAGAGTATGAAGAAAAGAAATAAGTGCTGGGGAAAAGTGAGACACCCAAGAGATATCTTGTTCTTCTACTTATCTTGGTTGAAATTAAGTGTCTACTTAGTATCATAAATTTACAGTACAGTGACCACAGAAGCATTTCAGCCATTGACAAGGCTAAGAAATGATTGTTCCTGCACTATATCCAGCATTTAAAAATCGACTCCTGAACTATTAATAATAAAATTGTAGTAATAATTTCTTGCTAAAATTTAAGATTTATTGTCAAATCCCAGAAGCTATGATGAATTTGATATTAGGCATCAGCTACAGCTTTGGCTGAATATTGCTTTCGGCACTTGACCACTTAGAATGACATAAAATATACATATATTTTCTGAGTTCCTTCACCATCAATTATTTTTTCCAAAGACAGAAGCCAAAATGTGAGAATAATAGAGACACAGTGCCTGCAAGTCAGGAGCACATCAAGCTCATGACAACATTTTCAACAGTTAAAAGTTTTTCAGCCCCAGATAAATTGTCCAGTGAGCAGAACATATATGGAGGCAACATACTTGGACTTTGCCCTTCTGCCATATGCGATCATCTCATGTCCGTAGCAATCGCCACACAACTAGAATAAATTCTTTTAGGGCTTGCAGTTACAAGCCCAACTTACTCGAGGACATTATTAAAAAAAATCTCATTTAAACAGGATACAACAAACATTTAAACCTTATATGCAAAATAATTTCTTACAGGTTTTTATTTATCCCATTGATTTTTGCCTACAACTTCCTTCCCAAGTCACCTGCCTCACTTTTCAAATCTCAATAATCACCTCTGGAAGTGTGTGAACTAGTTCCCAAGGAGGACTAAAGAACACATCATTAGTTATTCATGGTGTGGTGACTGCCTTGAAGTACATGTGTTAATACGGTGGTGCTCAAATTTGGTATTCATTAGAATCACCTAGGGAATTTGCTAAACTACAGATTGGTGGGTCTGCCCTGCGATTGCTAATTGAGAATGTCTGAGGTAGGGTCTCAGAATTTACATTTTTGGCAAGTTCCCTGGTGATGCTGATCTGGGATCACTCTATAAGGGCCACTAATATAATAATGGTTTAACTTTTTGTTGCTCCTCTTGTCTGGGAGTTTATTGGAGGCAAATAAAATTCAGTTTCATTGACAAGCCTAAGAAATGATTGTAGTAAAGTACCAGGCACAGAGTAGATGCTTAATAAATAGCCGTTGACTAAATGCATAGAGAGCTTTACTCAGTAGTACTAGGTTAGTTGCATAAATGTTCACAGCTTTTGTACTTGTAAGTTACTTCTTCCTCCAGTAGTCAGCCATTGTCTTCTGGGAAACTAAAAATTCAAAGATTATTGATAACTTTGAAATCCAAAGCACCTATATGGGGAATTTTGAATTATTTATTAATCACTAGCTAATATAAAATACAGCCTTATATGAATGTTTTACTTATAGAAAAATTGAAATAAATACTTATGAGTGTTTTGAGCTTATTTATATGTACTCTCAGAAAAAAATCTCAGCAAAGATTTCACATAACAATGATCACTTTTACCACTGTCTTAGTTTGAATGCATGTATAACAGCATTCCTTGCATAGAATGCATGTACAATAGTATTCTTTGATGTCAATTGTTATAACCTATTGCATAGTCCTATGGGACAGTGATCTAGGAATAGAGTTCCCTGAGCTGAAATAATAAAAGACAAACGCGTATTTAATTCAAGTATACAAAAAGTGCCAGTTTTCTAAATTGCTACCAACAGTCACACATTCCACAAAGAAAATAACATGAACTAAAACAAAACAAAACAAAAACCATCATATTTTTATTTTACAAATTGGGGATGGAGAGGGATGAAGGTGAGAACTATTTACAATTTTATTTCATCTCAAAGCAGCACATTGCTTTAGTATTGGTGTGCAGAAAAATGAGGTTCCCACTGAAGTCTCTTCTCTCTCTTCAGCAACACTTCTCCCACTCCGCCCCAAGGCAACCTGTAAAGCAACAGCAGGCTGGGCTGAGTTGGACTTGCCTTTATAAAGCAGGCAGATTACTCCCCTGTTTCCCTTGCCATGTGAAACTAAAAAAGCTGAAGATAAGCCTGGACAAAAATTTGGCCAATGGACTACTGAGTCAAAATACAGATTGGGATACAATATTCCAAAAGCAAATATTTTGAAGTATCTGAAAGCAAAGGTTAAACATGTCAACAATAACCTACGCATTGAGCTTTAGTGCCCATTTTCATTTTTTTGCTTTCAAGATTGTCTTATTCTGTCCACATATTTGTTGACTTGGGAACTGATGAAAGTACAGAGGTGAAATAAACCTTTGCCTGTAACCTTACCCTTTGGCTTACGGTCATTAAAATGATAAAACCAAATGATATAATTTTTATTCTGCTTATTTTTTAAAACTCTTTTCGGTTACTCTTTCCCTTACCTTGTTTTCTCTAGACGCATCTTCCATTGTTAGCACTATCTGTAGTTCAAAAGTCTTTTCAGATGTTAAATTCTCTCTTGCAGTTATTGTCTGGCTTTAATTTTTAATGCTTTTCTTTCTTCCCCCCACACCTACTGCTTGTATTTTTCTTTTCCATGGATTTGATCTGCTTGGCAGCTGGCATTGTCTCCATTATTTCATCCTGCTCACATAAATATTGTCAAAGCACTTACCTCTCTTTTCCCCCAGAGGAGGAAGCAGTCGATAAAGAATATGCTACACCTTTTCTTTCTTTCAAAGAACAGGTAGCTATTTTTCATGAAATGTCTCCCTTGTAAATTTCTTTATATTTCCTTTTAATAATTAATCTAGTCTTTGTTATTTAAAAAGCAGTGTCATCCTCTTTGGAAGATTTGTTCTATGTTACAATCTCATGAATTCTTACCACTCATAGAAAGGGAAACTATGATAAAGAGTTGAGAAGGACCAAAGTCGAGGAAAATAACACTACTTTATCTCTTGTATTTCTTCTCTTTCATTTAGGACAACTGTGTAAGGTTTTACATTTTATATAAATATCTCAATTCTATGTTAATATGGTTCTATATTTCATGCAACTCAAAACACCTAAACAAGTAGGTAATAATACTAGAACATATTTTCTAAAATATAAAAATAGATATTTAAGAATAGATATATATTTCAAATTTACTGAAATTGGTTTATCTCTAGGAGATATGTTATCAATGTGTTTTCTGCAAATTCTTGGTCATTAAAATTTTCTATTCTGGTTTTAAAGATAATTTTTATTTCTGGCATAAATGAATATCTTTCAGAACCTATGCTTCCTAGGATCCAGTCAAAGTATCTTAAGTAATAATTCCACTTAGACTTTTCCAGCAGGCAAGAAAGGGTAATATTGGTGGCTTATAAAGTTTTGGGCTTATTGATATAGTTTGTGGACTGGAACAAAAAGGAGATTTCTTTATTTAATGAAGTTGATCTCAACTATCCCTGTGCCTCAGGGATAGATTTTTAAAAAAATCTGGAGAGTTTTTAAGAACTAAAGGTGTTGAGCCCAACTTTTTGAGATTCCATGTCAATTGGCTGGGTGGGTAGGTGGGGAGAGAAGTGAGTATTTTTACAAACTTCCGAGTAGATTCTAATGTACAGTCATAGTTGGGAACCATTGGTATGTCACCAAAATGGTAAGCTGTGGGTGCATATACAGGTCCAACATCATCTTCAGGAAACTAGGCAAGCCATAGCTTCTTATGTCTTTTGTGTGGTATTTCCCTTGGAGTCCTAAAAAAAATGGCTTAAACTTGAGCCTCACAATGGGTAAGGTTGCCTCTGCTTTTTCTTTTGCAAAGCTGTTATATAAATGTCCAAATTATTGATGAAGATCAGGGTGAGAGGATTAAAGAGAGGGAAAGGCAGAGAGCATCTCTCACAACGTGGAACAATGAAAGAAAGCACATGTGCTTTTGTTTCGGCAAAGTATGCCACTAATCTAGTTATATCCATCATGTCAAGCTTGCTTACAAATGTATTGTTGTCTGTCTGTAGAGATGTGACATTAAGTAGCCCATATACTGTGTTATTTATTTGTTTATAGGTTAATTGTTCAGAATATTGATCTCCTGGGCTCATTTTCCCATTCTTTCTGAAATACCCTTTCAAATCAACAAACATAAAATAGAACAGATTCTTCCACACAGGGGACTCTAAAATGATGCAGATTCTTTCTACTTGGTACCTGTTAAAAAATCACTTTTGTAAGAAAGCATAATCCAGTATACATATTGCTACTCCTCCAGAAGTTACTGCATTATTTTAGGCCCTAACTTTTGGAGGAATGGAAGAAACTAATTAGGATGCACTAAATTTTTGACCACTTACTGTTTTTGTTAACTTAGCTATATATATATATACACATATGTACACATATATACACATATATGTACACACATATATACACACACACGTATACCTTTAAATTGTAATAAAGTTCTATAAATTTGAATTCAAAAAACTATTTAATGATGAATTACTGAGTGAGAGCTGCTGAGACAGTATGCCTGAAAAAAATGCAATAAAAAATAAAAGCCTAGTACAGCCATTATGGAGAAGAGTATGGATTTTCCTCAAAAAGTTAAATATAGAACTACCATATGATCCATCAATTCCACTTCTGGGCATATATTCAAAGGAAACAAAATCAGTGTCTTAAAGGGAAATCTACATTTCCATATTCATTGCAGCATTATTCATATTAGCTGAGATATGGAATCAACCTGTGTCCATCAATGAATGAATGAATAAAGATAAGGTGGTATATGTACACAATGGAATACTATTCAGTCTTAAAAAAGGAAATCCTGTCATTTGTGACAACAAAGGCAACTATGGCATGATCTTGTACGAAATTCCAAAAAGTCAAACTAATAGAAGCAGAGAATATAATGGGGGTTTACAAAGGGCTAGGATGGGTGGGGATGGGGAGATTTTGGTTAAAGGATAAAAAGTTGCAGTTACACAGGATCAATAAGTTCTGGAGCTCTATTAAACAGCATGTTGACTCTAGATAATAACAATGTATGTATACATGAGTTGCTGAGAGAGTAGATTTGAAATGTTTTCACTACGAAAAATAAGTATGTGAGGAGATGGACATGCTAATTAGCTTGGTTTACTCACTCCACAATGCATACATATATCAAAGCATCATATTGTACACCATACATAAACTTTTTAAAATCAATTACAAAAAAATTATAAAAGTCAATAGAAAGGAAAAAAAGCTTAATTCTGAGTAGTGGGGATGCAGGCTGTTACGTGCCACCATTTTCTACTTCCCATAGTTGTCATTACACAGTAACCTCTGCCTTAATTTTGTAATGTATTTTTTTTTAATTAACAAAAAAGTACATTCAAAGCCAGTTGCTTGGCTCTTGGGTGGGTATGTGAAGAAAAGCTTCCTGAGGGTCTGGCAAGGGAATTTTAATGCCCTTGATGAAATTATGTGTAAACGAGACACTAAATCAAAGAGCACCACAGGAGATATACCTAATGTAAATGATGAGTTAATGGGTGCAGCACACCAACGTGGCGCATGTATACATATGTAACAAACCTGCACGTTGTGCATGTGTACCCTAGAACTTAAAGTACAATAAAAAACAAACAAAAAAACAGAGCACCGCAGGGTAGGCAGAGCCAGAGGCAGAATCACGCGGGAAGGCCAACATCTAGAAGTCCAAGATGGCTTCTCAGAGTGAGTGCAGAGAGACTCTGAAGAAGATCTGGAATCTTCTTTCTCTTCATATTTAATTTTCTAGGGTGTATCTCATCCAAAGAAAATTCTGTACATGAGAAAAATGTTTCTGGAAAGCACTGGTGCAGCCTCTGTCAGGTACGGCTTTTTTTGGGGGCCATCTTTCTTAAGTATAACTTTAGTTTTCCTCATACCACAAATTTAGGTATCTCTAGGATCTTATCTACATGGATGTGCTCTTGTTGACTGAAATGTGTTTTTCTAGTCATGAACAGGGCACAGGTAAAATGGTAGAGGATGAGTGAGGATTTTGCAATTATTGGAAACAGATGTGCATACATATTTTGATATTGTTGGAAGTATTTCTTCAGTGTAAATTCCTAGAAGAGAGATTGCTGGGTTCAGATGCAAATGAGTACTCTATGTAATTTTGTCAGGCATTGCCAAATTCCCCTCCGTTAAGATCACGTCAGTTTGCATCCTGACTAAAAATGTGTGAGAGTTCTTGTATCCCCTGCTGCCTCACCCACAGAATGTATTGTCTTACTTTTTAATTTTTGCCAGTCTGACAGGTAAGAAATGGTATCTCAGTGTGGTTTTCATAGGTATTAGTCTTGTTATGAGGAGGATCATTTTTTCATGTGTTAAACAGCCATTTGCACAGTGTGCGTGTGTGTGTGTGTGTATGAATTGTATTGTTTTTTGCCAATTTTGCTATTGGCTTACTGAAATCCTTTTGATTTTCTTACTCTCCTGCCAATAGCCACACAACCTGAGGAAGGGAACCTAAACATTACATGCAGGCAGAATCTCCCAAGTGCTTGATTTGGGTTTGGAACCAGGCTGGTTGCTTAGGAATTAGCTAGGTAATACAGATTAACTATATCTTTCTTCAGGTTTCTGATTCAAAACGACCAGGGCAGTCCCAAGATCCTGTGTTTTTCGCAACTAATCCTGGTGGTTTTGGTGCCCAGCCATGTGTGGGAATTATTGATAAGACTGCACTTCTTGTAAGAACACCAGCTTCAGGGTCCCTGACTGGGAAGAGAAAGAATGGACTAGAGGAGAATGAGCTAGAGGTGGCTGGAGAAGGCTGCTCATACTTCAGGAATGCATCAGAACATTTTAACTTACTTAATTTTACCCGTCAACTCTGTCCTACCTGGGGAGAATGGAGGTGCTGTTCAATCCATTCCTGATCCTCCAAATGCACTTGGATCTGCGTTTGTTATTACTCATTCCTGGAGTCTCATCTTTGCAAATGTATTGCAAATGAATTATCTTTAATGTTTTCCGGAAGCATATTCACCTTGTGTGTCGTTTTGGAAATACTATTGTGAAATTAGCATGGCATTGTTAATTAGATAGAACTGATAGTTTGGTTATTTTCTGTTCAAAAGCAGGGAAGAATAAAAATACATTCTTATATTTTAGTTAGTATATTACAATTAGGCCTATTATATGGAAACAAAATACTAACATTTAGTTTGTAGAAGCCACTAGTTCTTGCCCTCTTATGCTTCATTGTTTCATGGGGTTAAACTGAGGGTGCTGTATGAAAAAAAGATGTCGTACCCAAAAGGCAAAGTCATTTGGATTTGCTTCAAGGAAGTCCTGTAGTTGACCCTGAGAACCTTTTAAGATAAGAGAAAATTGAGTTCATGAGGACCTCCAAATTTTGAGTCAAATTCAGCAATATGTAACAAAAGTCTTTAACTTAGGATGCACTTAGTAAGAGGTAGCTGTGTAAGAAAGGAGGTGTTGCTTTTCTTAGCTCATTTGAGAAAGATTATTTTTAATTTCCACTGAGTAAAGAACAAGAGGGGATGTGGTTAGGTTCGATGACAGAAAGAGTTTCCTTCTGGGTGGAATTTCTTTTGTGGTTATGAGCTCTCTTTTCCATACAGGAAGTGGTTTTAAGAGTGTAGAGGCAACTGCAATTTTTCTTCAGGTGATTTAAATGCATTTTTACCTATACTATGAAAAGGTTTGTATTTTCCATTCTACTAAGTGTAAATAATTTACTTGCAATTAAAAAATTTAAAATTCCAGTAAAATTTTGGGGACTGATAAGTGAGAAAATATGGGATAGATGACCTGTAGGGTCTTTGAAATCTTTGATGACCCCAGTGATGTCATGGTCCAAAAATAAGATGGAAAGTCTTTTCTTAAAGGGATTCAATTTCTGCTGCAAAGTGAGATTATAAGATGGATTTTTAAAAGGCTATTTTATTTGTAATGAAATTCAATAGAAATAAAACCATGCATAATATAAATAAAGTTTAGTCAAAATCCTTTTCTCAGCTGTTAAGTGATTCTCTATGGTGGGACCTAGGACTAGAATTCACTGGGGGCTCAATTTCTTCAAGTACTATGTCCCACCTTGCTGAAAAAGCCTGAGTGATGAAGATCCAAGGGTAGCCCATATAAGCTTTGGCTGCTATCTCTTGGTTTAGAAAGAAAATATGAACCAGTACGGTTTTCTCGCTTTTTTCTTTGAACTAAGAAACATGATGGGAAATTGCCAGTTGGTCGTGGAACCTCAGGTCAAAGAGTCAGGATACTGAGTGTTGTAGCAAACTTATGGGCCGGTATAAACCATGACAGCTTAAGAGTCTCTTTAGTGAAAAGCTGACAATGGAACAAGAATCCAGAGAGAAACTGAGAGGCCCCAAGAGAGGGATTATAGGGCTTCCTTGCTTCTAGGTTCTTGAAATCTCTGCAAAATTCTCCACCGGTTCTGAGATTCAAGATTTCTTTTGTATTCTTAAAATACACTTCACCTTTCTTGCAGTGTTACTTATTCTCCTTTAGTCAAAGTAGCCACACTAATCAGTTATACCTAGACACAAATAATTTTTGCAAGGAAGTCATAAAGAAGCAATATTTTTTACATTTTGTATTTCATTCCTTCATTTTACTTCTTCAATGAATGTATTTTTTTGAAATATAGTATTTATTATTAATGTGAATATTTTAAAGGATATGTTAGTGACATTTTTGGAAAACTGAAAATAAAGTACATTTGAATATTTTTTATCCAAACCAATCCATTAAAATCAATTTTTATTTTAGGACCTTCAGTATATGCTATGTGCTCTTTTCTAGTTATAATAAGTCATATTTAGTGATTAACAGAAGGATGATGACAAACAATTTGATGAAAGGGAAAAAATGCCAATTATCTTGATAATTGTTGAAGTAACCAAACATTTGACGCAACTTTTAAGTTTCTGTGTGTATAAGCGATCCTGCTACTGGGTATCTACCTAAAGGGAAATAAATCATGATATCAAGAAGATACCTCGGCTGGGCATGGTGGCCCATGCCTGTAATCCCAGCACTTGGGAGGCCAAGGCAGGCGGATCACTGGAGATCAGGAGATCGAGACCATCCTGGTCAACATGGTGAAAC
Organism: Hylobates moloch; assembly: GCF_009828535.3. Lineage (NCBI taxonomy): Eukaryota > Metazoa > Chordata > Mammalia > Primates > Hylobatidae > Hylobates > Hylobates moloch. The sequence goes on from NW_026652290.1 coordinate 88,928,257, forward strand.
CCCGTCTCTCCTAAAAATACAAAAATTAGCCAGGCATGGTGGCAGGCACCTGTAGTCCCAGCTACTCGGGAGGCTGAGGCAGGAGAATCGCTTAAACCCCGGAGGCGGAGGTTGCAGTGAGCCAAGATTACACCACTGCACTCCAGCTTGGGCAAAAGAACAAGACTCCATCAGAAGAAGAAGAAGGAGAAGGAGAAGGAGAAGGAGAAGGAGAAGGAGAAGGAGAAGGAGAAGAGAAGGAGAAGGAGAAGGAGAAGGAGAAGGAGAAGGAGAAGGAGAAGAAGAAGAAGAAGAAGAAGAAGAAGAAGAAGAAGAAGAAGGAGGAGGAGGAGGAGGAGAGGAAGGAGGAGAGGAAGGAGGAGAGGAAGGAGGAGAGGAAGGAGGAGAGGAAGAAAGAGAAGAAGAAGAAGAAGAAGAAGAAGAAGAAGAAGAAGAAGAAGAAGAAGAAAGAAGTAGTTACCTGTACTCATATGTTTATCACAGCACTATTCACAATAGTAAAGGTATGGAATCAACCTGTGTCCCCAAATGGAGGATTAGATAAAGAATTTGGCATATGTATACCTTGGAATAGTACTCAGCCATAAAAAAGAATGAAATGTCTTTAGCAGCACTATGGATGGAACTGCAAACCATTATGCTAAGTGAAATAACTCAGAAACAGGAAGTCAAATATCCCATGTTCTCACTTGTAAGTGGGAGTTAAACAATGGGGACACATGGACATACAGAATGGAATAATAGACATTAGCGACTCTAAAATGTGGGATAGTGGGAGTGGGGAAAGGGCTGATAAGTTACCTATTGGGTACAATGTTCACTGTTCGGGTGATGGGTACACAAAAGGCCCAGATGTCACCACTATGCAATGTATTCATGTTAGAAATCTGTACTTGTACCTCCTAAATATATAAAAATTACAGGAAAATTAAAATAAGCCTGTACATGTGTAGGTAGCAACTAATTGACCTATACAAGAAATTATTTTATTTTATGAAATAATGATCACTAGTTGGAGACTTAAATGTGTTTATTTTAAAACTTTACTATTAATCTGAATCAAACCTCATCTTCTCCTCAGCTGTTGCCATGGAAGCTGGATGTGAAGGAGGTGGGGCTGAGGCCTGGTGCTGAGTCCCCTCTCCCCAGAGTCCTTTCTTGACTTCTATGGTGTGGTAGGCAAGATGGAAGCAAGCATATGGGGAGGCAGAAGTGTTTTTACTTGACTGCCCATGTGTGGTGGTTTCACATCTTCCCTTAGGCCAATCTGGTTCCAGCTGAGGATGTTGATTACGTCTGCTGGCATTAAGGTTTCCAACCAGATGGTGTGCTTGGTCTTCACTGGGTGGCATTTATCATTGCCCCAGCCTTCTCTGTCACGGAAACATTCCCTCAAGGAATAGCCATGTATCCCTTCACTTCTCCAGCAGTACACTTCTTTGGATTAGACATCCTATCTATTGGCTCAGAAACTGCCAGGGTATTCTCAGCTCGTTTCTGTACTCTATTCTATGAAAGTGGAATGCTTTTCCACATGCTCTGAGGGCTGTGAAGAGCTGGGAAAGGCTGCCTAGGAATGCCAACCCCTTTAATTTCCATTGGCATGGGCTGCTCCAGTGGTCTCTATCCCTTATAAGTCTCTAAGCCAGAAATAGGCAGCCTTCTTTATATTCAAGAATGACCTATAAACTTTAAGATAAACCTCTGAAGCACTTACTTCCTCCTCTCCACAGTTGGGGAAACAGACCAAAAAATAACACCAACATGCCTTCAGAGTTCTAGAACTCTCTCCTAAGGATCCCTTAGCATGCTCGTCTCTGGGGTGTTGCCAGCATGGACCTAGGGGTACTGCAGCTCAGCAAGCCCCCAGCCAGGGAACCAGTTGTCAGTAACTCCATCTTTCTGGAACCTCCAGGCTTCACAAATAATTATCTTGGCTTCTCATAGGGGAGCATCTCTTACTCCTTTATCTTCTTTTCATAAACACTGTAGTACCCACCTCATCTGGCCCCATGGTTGACTTTTTTTTTGATGTGGGGATTGGTGGAGGGTTGAACAGTCGGCGGAAATTCTGCACTGGGCCGGCCTCTCAACAAGTCTTTCAAGGAGGTGTTGGTTCCAGTTCCAACTGAGAACAACTTCTTGTCATTATGGGATAACTTTTGCCTTTTCTTCAAAACAGCATGGAAAATCTCACTCTACCTATAAATCAGAGACTATATTTGTCCTTAATCCTCAATATTTTATTCAATGCTTTTCAAATAATAGAAACTCAATAAACATTTGTTAAAGAAGAAAGACAAGAGCAGTTTGAGTAAGTTTAACTTTAATTTCAAAAAAATTTAAGAAGCTTCCAAGAGAGATGGAAAATTTCTGATAGAAAGGAAGGCTATATAGAGGTTAGAATGGATTTATGAGAAAAAATCTGGTCCAAGTAATCTGACATAATTCCTTGCTGACATTCTCTGATGAAAATTAATGATTGGAAGATGATGTATTAAGATATTACATGCAATTTAACTCAGGCTAAGTTGTGTATTATATAAAATAGTAGAGAAAGGGATTTGAGAATCAATATTAAAGCAAACAGACAACAAAGAGAAATAAATAGGTTTTAGATTGTGCCTGTAAAGGATGAAGATAGCAACCATTTCAGTTTGTGTCTTTTTGTCTTTTAAAAACTCATTTGACTTTTTATTTGACTGACCTGACCAAATTTACATGTTGTTTTGGAGCCATGGAAACAGAGTCATGATGTGCTATTGAATGAGACAAAATAATTACAGACGGGCTTAGGTGTTAATGAAATTTTTTATGTTTCATATGATTATTTGTGGGATTAGCTTGTATAATATAATTACTAGTTCACATTTCCTTTAAAGTTTCTCTCGTGACTTTTTTTCAGATGGAGAATTATATCTGGAGTATGGCAGATTTTAGAAAAATTTGTAATGTTTCTGCTTACTGTAGACACCCATGCCCTCCTAAATCTGGAGAGATCCTCACTCCATTTCAGAAGCATTCCCTTCTGAAATTGTCATGTATTGACTCTTCACTATCTCTCCCAGTAGACGTGGTAAGCTGCTTAAAGACTACATCCTATTTGTCTTTGTGTTAGCAGCAATGATCACAGAGTGTAGGACATAATAGGTACACAATAATGGCTTAATGCACGAATAAATAGTTATCAGGAGCCCCTGCACCAGTCTTACAATCCTAGCCCTGGTATTTCCTATATTGGTGTAAAATCCTAGTTACCCGAATGCTCCTGAAATTGCTTGTTTCTCCCTAACCCATGATGAGATCACTCAGTTCTTTACTGATAGATGACTTCCCAATTTCCATTAGGATTTTCTCTGAAATGCATCTTGCTTGCTGGGGCACTGCTAACTTCCCAGGCCTTGCAGGCCTATTATCCAGAGACTAAACCTTGCTCCCACAGAGACCTCCATCACTAGCCCGAACTCTCTGGGGTTAAATAACCCTTCAGATTATGTTCCAGTGTTATTAGCAATCCGAGGGTCTAAGCAAGTACTCTTCATTTATTTTCCTCCAATCCTGCCTACATTTATCTAACAAATTGAAAATGTTATTCTTTCCTTTTGCCCATTGTACCTCTGGAAGATCTGCCAGGAAGAATTTAATAGACATTAGACTGGGGTTCATCCTTTAACAACATAATATTTATTTCTTCACCTCAAGGTTAAGAGGGTTTAATCTTTAGAAAGAACTATTAGTTTCTCCTCCTGCAGTACAGTTGGGAAGAGGTTTCAATTCTAATCTGGGAAAGTTAAATGATGGGAATGGGTGCTGGTCATATTTCTTTAAGGATGGGCTAAGGGACTCTTATGCAGAAAAAAAAAAGTCTCATAAAAGTAGGTTAGAGTTCCAAGTGTTCTAGCTCTTTCAACATATGTCATGCTGCTGCCTGGGCACATATTCTTCTGATATCAAAACTGATATTAATGTCAAAGATACAATGTGTTTTTGTGGAGGAGAACAGTGAGTGAGGTTTGGGTAACAGGTGTAGGGATTCAAGTCAGAGGAATAAGAGAATGCCACTTATGCCTCTTAAGCTGTAGCCCAAGCTTAGTAATAATCTCCTTTGAGTGTGTGTGTGTGTATCTGTAATTTGAACAGTCCCAGGGTGTGCTGTGGCTTTATTGGGGAACCAGAAATGCCGAGCCCTTCTCTTGAGGTTAAGAGCTGCTGCAGAGCTGCTGGCCTCAGATAATGTTCTGACCTGGGAGACAGAGAGGACCTTCTGCGTTCACACCCAGGATCTCATTTGGAGAGTAATGTTTGGTTTCACCCCAATAACATGCTCATTGCTGAGATTTCCAGCACTATTAATATTAAGGAACTTGTGTTTGGGGGTGGGGTTGGGGAGGGAGGAAAATAATTGGCAGGCTGAATATGCTGATCTTTTCACACAGTCCTCTTTTGCTTCCTCTCTGCGGCTGCAGTTGGGTTTGCTGTCTCCACCGAGCTGACGTGTGATGTCTGCAGCGCACGTCAAAGCCGCCTCGCAAAGGCAGCCGTGTTCCCTGCCTTGACATCTCATCTCTCATCCTTACTCAGATCTCGTCAACCTACATGGTCTGCTCCTCCAACAGCTAATAGCGAAATGACTGCGGGGAAGGCAATGACAGCAATCGCTGTTCAGCATTTATTTTACTTTGATTTTTTGCTGCACATAAAATTCCAGGCCTGAGCTGTGGGGCAGACATAGAGGAGAGTGGGGGGGTTTGGAAGAAGGTGGGACTCTGAAATCTGCCCCTCCTCCCCCTTCAGTACAACGTAATGTGAGCTGAGTGGTTTCTGGCAATGATTTAATGCCTCCTTTGGACATTTGCCGGTTAACATAGCAAGATTGACAGTGTGCATCGTGAGTTGTATGTAGTTACCAAGGCTCAGAGGCTGTATATGTCCCTATCCTGCGTGTCATTCCTAAGACCTTTTATAAATTCAGAGGCAGGACAGCAAGCTAGGCTCCTACCATCATCTGTGTTCTTGCTTCTTTATTGTTCTCAGTACCAAATGACATTCCACAGCACCTGCTCATACTGCTTAGAGCTATATAAGGAGAACCAGGTAGGAACACATGCTGCCCTGCCCTCCAGAAGCTTGCAGTTTAAGGCAAATGCCCAGACAGAGACAAATGTTATTTCTGAATCTTTTTCCTCTCTGTTACTGGCAAACAGCTAGTGATATGGTTTGGCTCTGTGTTCCCACCCAAATCTCGTCTTGAATTGTGGCTCCCATAATTCCCTTGTGTTATAGGAGGGACCTGGTGGGAGATGATTGAATCATGGGGGCAGTTTCCCCCATACTGTTCTCATGGTAGTGAATAAGTCTCATGAGATCTGATGGTTTTATAAGGGGTTTCCCTTTTCTCTTTGCTCTCATTCTGTCTTGTTTGCCACCATGTAAGATGTGCCTTTTGCCTTACACTATGATTGTGAGGCCTCCCCAGCCACATGGAACTTTGAGTCCATGAAACCTCTTCTTCTGTATAAATTACCCAGTGTCAGGTATGTCTTTATTAGCAACGTGAAGATGGACTAATACAGCTAGCAACAGTGGACATGTTACAGAAACTTTATACTCAAGAGCTTCATCCCAGTCCTGTCTTGGTCATTTAATAGCTTTGTGACTTTGGGCAACTCATTCAACTATTTTGAGTCCCAGCTTCCTTATCTGTAAAGCTGTACAACAATGAAGCCTATGTCCTGGTGTTGCTGCCAGATTAGACATAGTGTTTAAAAACCAAGCTGGCCTACAGTGAGAGTTTAATTTCTGGTAGTTGTTGACATTTTGGAGAGCGAATCTAATGATATGTGCGTGGACATCGTCACATTTCCCGTGATGTGTATGGATGGATTAGGAGCTCTGAATAAGTACAAAGGAATTGTTTTTGACACCTGTCACTTCACATTGTCAGTTCTCTCTTCCTCCTCATCTGTATTTTTTCCTGTTATTGAACCAATTCATGGAGCTAGCACGGAATTCCTATTAACTTGCCCCACATAGATAGGACGTTATCTGGATAGGTTAGCCTGAACATAATTTCTCAATTAAGTAAATTCTGCTTCTAAGCGATTTACAGCGTAGTGGTCTTTTCATTCATTCCCTTCAACTTGGGGTAGTAATGGATGCAGTTATTGCATTGAGCAGTCACAGATAGTGGTTTACATATATACCATTTTTCTTTTAACAAATAATGTACCTTTAAATATAGTGTTCTATGGTGCAGTTATGTATGTAATAATTTGTTGATATTTTTTATTCATATATACTAGGATCATCCATTATAATCTAATTGAAAAACACTGTTACAGATTAAATGACAATTACGTTTGATCCTTTTGTTTAACCAGTTAGTATAAGCATAGCTTATACTGGATATAGTTCACATGGAATGATTGATAGGTAAGATGAGATTATTTTATATCAAATCTTGTAACCAATCTTGTAACTCCACAGGCCAATTTTCTATTACAGGCTTGGGTAGATGCTCCTGCAATTTTTTTTCTGAGAACAAAATGATCCTCTTGATGTTGTGTTTTTGTTCCTGCCTTTAGACAATCATCTAACAGTTTCTTACACTCATATAGCTCTTTGTATTTTTCAAAGTCCTTTCTCTTGAATTCCGTGATATGGATCCCATTTCTGGTTTCCATCTCCTTATCACCATATATAAAGATAAATGCCAACTGCCCAACGATGTGAGGGAAAAGTGGGGATAATTCTTTGGAATGTTAAGCATTATTCCTTCAGGGCTTGACAATCCAGCATACTGTGAAAATATAGGGCCATTTTTGGAAGAAGAGAAGGAAGATGGAATTTACAGTCTTGGAATCCTTTCAGCATTCCACAGTGTAAAGTGTGTGTGTGTGTGTGTGTGTGTGTGCGCGTGCACACATGTGGGAGGAATTTCTTGGTTACGTTAATAATTTATGACATCCTGTGTTATTTGCCAGTTGATTTATGAGTTACTGCAACAAGATTATAAGCAACTTGAGGTCAAATAATCTTTTTTACAGTTTTATAGGTCTCAAAATGCTTAGCATAGTTCAGGGAAATTGTAAGCATACTGTGGATTCTTGCTGAATGGAATTGAAATGTACTTCCTGCTTCTCACATGTACCTAACATTAGATTGCATGAAGTCAGTGCAAGGGGACTTGCTCATTATGCCTGCTCTGTGGATAGTAAAGCAAATGCTTACTAGAAGGAGGGTCAATAAGATACAAACAAATTCAGGTTGGAATAAACGGACCATGCTCTTTTTTGATACCTAATGACTCCAAATTACTTTTAGCAATGAAAGCTCATTAACTTTTTCACAAAGTGGTAATGTGAAACCTGTTCCAAAATATGTGAATTGCTTTAAAATAATGTCTCATAGAAGTTAAACTGAAAACAAGAAAAATTCCTGAGACAGAGCTGATGTCTGTTGCATGGTAGCACAGAGCCATTTGGGAACTATTTTAAGAATGGAGACCCTCCTAACCAAAGTCAGGGTTGAGGATAAATGGAACTGGCAGTCACCCATGATATGCTCAAGAAACACACTGTGCAAATGAGGTTTGAGAATTTTTGCTGCAGCCTTACAACTGCTGATGCTAGCTAGCCCTTAGTGACTAAAGAGTGCTGATAAGCAAGGCGCTGTAGGAGAAGAAATGGATCAAGAATTTGAAAATAAACACAATAGCTCATTACTAAATATACCATGTCCCTACTTATTAGGCCAAATTCTCCTCTTTGAGCCAAGGATGGTCATGGAAATTGTGGTTTCTCTTGAGGTCAGGTGATTTGTTCATTTGGTGCTTCTTGAGTTTCTCTGAGGTTGTCTGGGATAAGCCTGATCACCTTGTAGGATTTTCTTGCAGCAGTTGTCATGGAGTGAACAATGGATATACGGATTAGTTGCCTGTTTCAGTGGGTTTAGTAGGAATTGGCAATATCATTGACATTTGGTTCTTGGTTCTACCTCTCCTGATGCTTTTCTCATGACTAAATAATGGAAGACTTGCTTTTCTGACACTGTTTACCAGCACCTAACTGCCAGGCAGACAGATTCTGCTCTTGTATGAGGAAAGAGTATAGTTATGTAGATTGGTGTGAAACAGTAAAATGTGACATGTTTATGACTAAAAACACATGTTGGCAGTGCCATCTCCAGAGTGGGAAAGTTTTATTTTATAATTCCCACAATTCAAAAGACTGGTGATTTTTACTCTAAGTTTTAATTTATTGTGGCTCTACACCTGTTTGTAAAATGCTGACCCTCTGGGAAGTCTACTTTGATGCCTACAGATAGCTAACAACCAGAATTCATAATTTTCTAACTAGAGTTTTAAAACCCCTATATTTATAACAATCTTACGATGAAACAATATACTGAAATAATCAAGGACTTTGCAACTTCAGGAATGGGGAATATCAATGAAGGTTTAGGAATGCTACAAAATAGAGCCCTTTTGTTGGGATCTCTTCATTTGCTTGTTCATCTCTGTACAAGCATTTGGCAAAATTTGTCTCTTTAGCTTAAATATTGTCTCAGCATACATTTAAAAAAATCTTGTACTCTTGAAGCTCATTATAAATACCAAATTTTGACTCAAAATATAATTCACTGAAATATAATAGTTTTAACATTATTCAATTTAAAACCTTTTCCTCCTCACATTTTATAGATTTTTCTAAAGATGCAACTATTCAACATAAAACAATAACCTAAAAAATTCTACTTAGAAGATCTAAGATCTTTTATCATACCATTTATTTTACTGAGGTTATTTGCTAATAATTCTTATTTTTAACATTTGTTTTGAGTGTCAGATTTCATTATATCTCAGCCATTCCATGTACACCTCCCCCATAGAGAAATAATAACCCGATTCACATATGGTAAACAGTAAATTCATACATGAAAATATAAAAATAAGTTATTATTTCTAAAGTTGAATAATATTAATACATTTGTCCTGAAGAATTCATGTTTCTGCAAGGACTTTATGGGTAATAGGTGTGAACCCAGTTGCAAGCATGTGGTTGAAAAGGCCTCTGCCAGTATACTAAAAATTTGCTGAGAGGGTAGATCTTATGCTAGGTGTTCTTAACACACATAAACACATACAAATACTAAAAAAATAAAAAGGGCAGTAGGAAACTTTGTTGATAGTTTCACTGGTGTATACTTATATCTAAACTCAACAAGTTGTATATATTAAATACGTATAGCTTTTATATGTTAATCACATCAGACTCAGGCACAAAATATCTCTGAGACACTCAGGCACTCCCCTCCATGGTTGGCTTGATTCTCCAATTTTACCTTTTACTTTGTAAGGCTGAACCTGAGGTTTTCCCTCCACTCCTTAACTTCACCCCTGTACTTCTAACTTGAGCTTATACCCAGACTTTCAGGGCTACTGTACGAGCCTTTGAGCTGCTAGAGATGCTACCCTGTCAGATCCCAAAGACCAGGTTTCCCAAATCAGCAGGTGTCTTGACCTGAATGCTTTATCATCACCGCTTGAATCAACTGAGCTTGGAGTTTGGATGTGATCTCTGTCCCAGTTTCACTAAGCTCCATCAGAGCAGGGCCTGGCTCCTCTTCAATGCAGTCTAGCACTTTCAGAAATTAGCTGGGGAAAGCAGAGGAAGCTTCCAAAGGAAGGCTAGAGTGAAAACTTGAGTACAGTTGATAATACCTACACATTTTCTTAGCCTTTAGTTTTCATACCTCCTATTGGGTTTACTTAATGGAGTTTTCTAATTTTTTTCTAGGATTTAATTTGCAGAACAAGACATTCTAGTTCTCCATATTTTTGGAAAAGAATGGGATACAGTGGTTGAATTAAAAGAAAAAAAAAGAATCATTATGAAGTAACCTAGCTATTTGAGGATATGTAGCTTTGATTGAAGCCCAGTTTGAAAGAGGATGACTCACTAAGTACTACAGGCAAATCCCATCAGTGGACATTTTATTTTGTTCATAAAAAAAGAGTCAATCAGTATCACACCTCAGGGAATATTCATATAAAATCACATTCAAACATAGCTAATTAAAAGGAATTTTAAGAGTAACCCAGCATAATGCCAAAGTAAAGAGCAAAAGCACCTGAGGAGCTATAAGCAGTAACAGAAGATTAGAGATTCTTCAGGAAGAAGCTGTGGTTCCCTTGGCAAATGAGACAGAAGGCCAGACATTAGAATCAAGAATAAGTAGATGGGGCTGGGCAAGGTGGCTCATACCTGTAATCTCAGCACTTTGGGAGGCCGAAGTGGGCAGATCACTTGAGGTCAGGAGTTTGAGACCAGCCTGGCCGACATGGTGAAACCCCATCTCTACTAAAAATACAAAAATTAGCCAGACATGATTGCGGGTGCCTGTAATTTCAGCTACTCAGGAGGCTGAGGCAGGAGAATTGCTTGAACCCGGGAGGTGGAGGTTGCAGTGAGCCAAGATGGTGCCATTGCACTCCAGCCTAGGTGACAGAGCGAGACTACCTCTCCAAAAAAAAAAAAAAAAAAAGAAAAAAGAGATGAATTTCACTAGTCCCCCCACAAAATTCCCAAAGACAGGTTGAGAAATCAAGAAGAATAAAAGAAAGATATGTTGAGTGTTCCAGGTATGTGAGTCCTGCTTGTGCAGCTAACTGGGTGGGACCTGTCTGGGGGTGAATATGGGAGGGAAGGATTGGAAGCCACTGAGGGCCAGACGCAGGGAGAGCGGTGAACGTGTAGCCAGCATAGGAATCTTAGACTGCAAGCTGAGAAGAGCTGGGTTAACTGACAAGCTGGCAGGACCAGGAGAAAATATAAACATTGGCTGGGCATCAATGTTAGTAGTTAGAGGAGTTGAAAAATGTAGGTTGAAGTTTGGGTGAACTCGGGTGAATCCTGAAGGAGCCATACAGAACTCCAAGCATGAACACTGTGAGTGAAAAGTGGATATACCAGTTCTGTCCACAGATGTGTTTTGAGCATCTACCATATTTGACAATCTGAAGGAATATGCAGAGGTGAATGAGACATATCTCTTGTCCCTAAATTACTCATGATGATTAAGGTAAAGCCCAGCACCTAATAGGCACTTAAGACATATTTTTTGACTGTCTTTTTTTGTGTCTTGTTCACAGTGGAGTACTGGAACAAGCCATACAACCAGCCAGTGAGAGCCGTTAGTTAGCATCTCTTCCCAATTCCAGGTTCAGACATTACGTTGGAAGCATTAACCATGGTGCAAGTATTTTCACCACAGAAATCTGCAACACTACAAATCAAGGGCTTTTTCTGCCCTCCACCTCTCCACCCCGGTTCTTAAATTTTTATTAACATACTGACACTGGATCAATTTAATCTATCAGTTAAACTTAACAAATATTAATTGAGCACTTCATAAATGTAAAACTATTCTTAGCGCTTATCATTTTGTTTTCAAAAGACATTTTCCCATTTGCAATAACTTGATTATTTAGGTGGTTTGAAGCTTTCCTTATTTAACCCGTGTCACACTTTAGAGTATTGGTTTGCTTCCACTTTGCTATAGAATGAGAATGCAAAGCCAACTCAAGCTTGTGAGTTTTCTCCCTGGATTTGCAGTGTTAGTGATATGCACAATGGATATCCCAGGGAAGACCTTCTAATTCTCTACTAGGGATTCAGTTCCTGATAGGGATATACTTACATTAATAAAGCTGAAAAATACTGACCTGGTGCTGTTCTTTGATTGGCTATTCTGACAATGATGGAGGATGGATGTTTGGGATTAGTAATTATCTAGGGCATATGGATCACCCTTTTGTTATTCTTCCTATGAAAAGTAGAAGGACTGTGTTTTGTTTCCATCCTTGGTAAGCCTATAAAGTGTTCCCCCCATAAGAATATTCGAACTTGGTCTCAGGCCACCACTTCTGAGGTTAGATGCTCAGGGTCATTTTATATCTACAATTTTAGATACACTAATTCACTAACATTGAGATTAGATTGGGAATCACCTCAGTGCTGTGTTAATGCCAATTACCTCTGAAACAGCCAGACTGGAGACAGATAAGAGTCCCCTGATGACTGATTAAAATATGGTATCTTGAAAATTAAGTGTCTAGTTTTGAGTGCAGATGTAGCACAAAGATTTTTTATCTCAATTGATTCAGATTGAATGCTAACATTGGGAAAATTCGCTAGGAATAATATAACTGTTTTACCCTCACAGTAGGAATAAAAAGGAAAAAATTTCACACTTCTGGGGATTGTTAAAGTCAGGGAAACTGGGATTGAAATCTTTTATAATGAGCTTTTAAGTCTTAAAGTCTACCAGTAAGAGGATAGAAGTCAAAATAGCAGAACTAAGGACAACGTAAAAATTGATATGATAGTATCCCCTTAGTCTAATTTTACCATTTGATTTGTGCTTTTAAAATAATATTACATATAACTTAAAATTTCCAGAAGGGAACAAAAGAGCTTTCTTGCAGTGGGCTCATTTAATTAATTTTGGCCAATATTTCCGTCTCTAGGTGCCTTCCAGAATTTAGATAATGACCTCTTTTTGAGGCATAAAATTGGAAAAGATTTATAAGAGATTAGAAAATGACTGGTTTAATAGAACTGGTAACACACTCAAAGGTAGACTTTAAACGATCCAAGTCCTATTTTGATTAATGAAAAATTAACATATGGATAATGTTGAGGAATGGAATAAAGAAGTAGGAAAGAAATTTTTGAAATTTTTGTTATTTTTAAAAGCTAAATAAAAGATGATAAATGAAGATGATAAATGTAGGAATTATCTTACTTTCTAAAGGTTATGTTGATATCAAATACATTTATTTATTTTTAAAAATGAAGTTTATTTTTATACTTTAGAAAGGTAAAAAGAACAAAATGAAAATAAGCAAAATCTTTATTTTCAGAAAAACTCTATGCATTAAAAAAAATAAAGTTGTTTGTATGTGCATTTGAGTATACACACACAGATAGATGTATTTAATTTAAAAAAACTTTATTTTTTAAATATACAGAGTTTTGCTTGATATGTATATATGTATGTATGTATGTATTAGGAAATTCAAACAAGTTTTTGTGGTTCCTGTAAGATGGAAGACTAAGATAATGCAGAAATAAATTTTGATCTGAACCCATGAGAAAGAAAATTAAATCCTTGGTCACCAGAAACAGATAGGGGTTTATGAAAACCAGAACTCTAAGATGTTCTGATGTCATGCCATTTTATGTTTCCACCATAAGTATGAGTGATCTAGTGTCTCTACTGCCACACCATCATTTGGTGCTATCATACTTTCTATTTTAGTCACTGTTATAGGTGTGTTGTGACATCTCATTGTAATTTTAATTAGCATTTTCCTAATAATTCCTAATGATGTTGAAGATCTTATGTGCTTATTTGTTAGCTTTATATTCTCTTCAGTGAAATGTCTGTTCAAGTCTTTTACCCATTTTCTAATTGAATTATTGTTGTCTGTTCATAATCCATTTTGAGTTAGATTTTGTATAAGATGTAAGTTTAGGTGGCGGTAGTTAATTTTTTTTGTTTTTTGCAATGAATGTTAAAAAGCTCCAGCACCATTTGTTGCATTAATTTTAAACCTTTGTTAAATAATCAGTTAGGCTCATTTGTGTGGGTCTATTTCTGGGTTTCTTATTCTCATCTCATTGCTGTGTCTATCAATATGCCAGTATCATACAGTCTTAAACACCGTAGCTATATAGCAAACTTAACAGCATGTAGAGTGATTCTTTCTACTTAATTATATTTTGAAAAATTGTTTTTAGCTATTCTAGGTCTTTTGCCTTTCCACATAAAATTTAAAATAAACTTGTCTATTGTACAAAAGCTCTGCTAGGATTTTAATAGAAATTACATTAAAATTATAGATTGATTTGGAAAGAATTGATATCTTTGTGGAGTCTTCTAATCAATGAACCACACAATGTCTCTTCATTTATTTAGGTCCTCTTTGATTACTTTCATCAGCATTTTGTGATTTTCAGCATGCAGATTCTGTACTTTTTAAAAAATTTATATCCAAATATTTCATTTTATTTGTGATAGTTAAAAATGATACTGTGTTTTTAATTTTGGTTTCTGCATTATCATTGTTAATATCATTGTCAAAAACCCAACTGATTTTTATGTGTTCACTTTGTATTCTGAAACTTTGCTAAACTCACTTAGTACTAGGAGGATTTATTTATTTATTTATTTATTTATTTATTTATTTATTTATTTATGGATTGCTTAAGATTTTCTATGTAGGCAATCATATCATCTGTAAATAGAAAGGGCTTTTTATTTCTTCTTTTTTAATCTATATGCCTTTTATTTTTTATTTTCTTTCTTTTCATTTTGTTTCCCATATGTGCTGGCTAAAAATCTCAGTAATATGTTGAGTAGGAGCAGTGAGAGTAGACATCCTTGATCTGTTTCTAATCTTAGAAAACATTTAATCTTTCACCATTAAGTATGGTATTAGCTGTAAGTTTTTTTTTAAAAATGATTTTTATCAAGGTGTGGAAATTCCTCTCTACTTCTCGTTTGCTGAGAGTTTTTGTCATCAATAGGTATTGGATTTTGTCAAATGCTCTTTCTGCATCCGCTGATATGACCTTATGTTTTTTTCTTTTTATCCTGCTGATATATTAAAATGATATTCGGCCGGGCGCGGTGGCTCACGCTTGTAATCCCAGCACTTTGGGAGGCCGAGGCGGGCGGATCACGAGGTCAGGAGATCGAGACCACGGTGAAACCCCGTCTCTACTAAAAATACAAAAAATTAGCCGGGCGTGGTGGCGGGCGCCTGTAGTCCCAGCTACTCGGAGAGGCTGAGGCAGGAGAATGGCGTGAACCCGGGAGGCGGAGCTTGCAGTGAGCCGAGATTGCGCCACTGCACTCCAGCCTGGGTGACAGAGCAAGACTCCGTCTCAAAAAAAAAAAAAAATGATATTCAAATGATGAAACTGCTTTGCATACCTGGAATAATTCTAACTTGGTCATGGAGCATAATTCTTTTTACACATTTGTGGATTGTGTGAACATTTCATTTTTCTTTTTATTGCTACACAATATTTATACATATTTATCTTTTACATATGATAGATATTCTGACACAATATGATATGTTTGCATCTGACACAGAATGTCATATGTAAATGCAAACGTATCATATGCAAATAATGTGTAATGATCAAGTCAGGGTATTTAGTATATCTGTCACCTTGAATATTTATCATTTAATTGTGTTGGGAACATTTTAAATGTTCTCTTCTAGTTATTTTTGAATATATAATATATTGTTGTTAACTGTAGTCACCCTACCATGCTGTCAAACACTAGAACTTTTTCCTTTAAATATTATTTTTAGCTTCACTTTTTTTTTTTTAATCTCGACTCCTTCTTTTCTCCTTATTGGACTCCAAAAATAAAAACGTTAGATTTTAGGATCTCATCCCATAGGTCTCCAGCGCTCTGGGGTTTTATTTGTTTATTTGAGGTTAAATTTTTTCTCTGTTGTGCGAATGAGCAATTTCTATTTATGTCACTTCAGTTTGGTTCTTTCCTCTGTTGTTTTAAATCAGGTATATTTTAACCTTTTTGAAAACTTAGTATTTTTAATTGTGGTTAAATACACATAAAATTTACCGTGTTAACCATTTTTAAGTGTACAGTGAGTAGTGTTAGATATATTTAAATTGTTTTGCAACCAATCTCCAGAAGTTTTTCATCTTGCAAAGTTGAAATTCTATACCTATTAAACAGCCACTTTCTATTTCTCCATTATGGGATGAATTGAGTTACTCCAAAATTTACATGTTGAAGTTCTAACCCCTGTATTTTAGAATGTGACTGTAGTTGGAAATAGGGTCTTTAAAGAGATGATTATGTTTACATGAGGCTGTTAGGGTGGGCCTTAATCCAATTTGACTGGTGTCTTTATAAGAGGAGGTAAATTGGACACAAAAAGAGACACCAGAGTTGCATACATACACACAGAAAAGACCATGTGAGGACACAGCAAGAAGGTAGTCATCTGCAAGCCAAGAAAAGAGGCTTCAGCAGAAAGCAAACCTGCTACCTTATTCTTTGACTTCTAGCCTCCAGAACTGTGAGAAAATAAATTCTGATTTTTAAGCAAGTCAGTTTTTAGTATTTTGTTATGGCGGCCATAGTAAACTAATATATTGCTTTATGTAGCCCCTGGCAACCAACAATTTAACTTTCTGTCTCTATGAATTTAACTATTCTAGATACTTCATATTAATGCAATCATATAGTTTTTGTCTTATTGTGACTAGCTTATTTAACTTAACAGAATTTTCTCAAGATTCATCTATGTTATTGCATGTGGTCAGAACTTCCTTCTTAAGGCTGGATTATAGTCCATTGTACATATACCACATTTTGTTTATTCATTCATCTGTTGATGGACATTTGATCCACTTTCACATCCTGCCCCCACATGCATAACCTTCCTCATTAATATCCTACATGATAGTACATTTGTTATAATCAATGAACCTGTCTTAATTTATCATTATCACCACCAGTCCATAATTTACAATGGAGTTGCATTTGGTGTCGTACCTTCTATGGGTTTTAACCAATGTATTATGATATGTATCTACCATTATAGTATCATACAGAGTAGTATCTCTGCCCTAGAAATCCTCTGTGCCCTGCAATTCATCTCTTCCTCTCCCTTAACCCCTGGCAACCACTCATCTTTTTGTGTCTCCATAGCTTTGCCTTTTCCAGAATGTCAAATATTTGGAATCATGAAGTATGTATCCTTCTCAGATTGGCTTTGTTCACTTGGTAATATGCATTTAAGGTTTCTCCATGTCTTTTCATGGCTTGATAGTTAATTTCTTTCTAGTGTAAATAAAATTCCATTGTCTGTGTATATCACAGTGTTGTATCCATTCTTCTACTGAGAGATATCTTGGTTGCTTCTGAGTTTGGGCAATTATGAATAAAGCTGTTGTAAACACTGGTGTGTGCACTTTTGTGTGAACACAAGTTGTCAACTCCCTTGTGTAAATACTAAGGAGTATGATCGCTGGATCATATGTGGAGTATCTCTAGTTTTGTAAGAGGCTGCTAAACTGTCTTCAAAGTAGCTGTACAATTTGCATTTTCACCAGCAATGGATGAGAGTTCCTGTTACTGCATATCCTCACCAGCATTTGGTGGTATTGGTATTTCAGATTTTAGCCACTTTAATAGGTATATAGTAGTGTCTCATTGTTGTTTTAATTTGCAGTTCCCTAATATCAATGAAGTTGAGCATGTTTCCATATGCTTATTAGCCATCTGTATGTCTTTTTTTGGTGAGGTTTCTGTTCAGATGTTTTGTCTCCCCACATTTTTTTTTTTTTTTTGAGACCTGTCTCACTCTCACCCAGGCAGACAGATGATTGCTCAAGCAATCCATGCGCAATTGCCCGTTCTAAAATCATGTTGCTTTGTTTTCTTATCGGTGAGTTTTAAATGTTCTTTGTATAGTTTGGGTAATAGTTCTATATCAGGTAAAAGATAAATATTTTGGCAAATATTTTCTTCTAGTCTGTGGCTTGTCATCTCATTCTGTTAATAACGTCTTTTGTAGAGCAGATGTTTTCAATTTTAATGAAGTCTAGCTTATCAATTGTTTTGTTCATGGATTGTGCCTTTGGCGTTATATCTAAAAAGTCATTGCCATATTCTATAACATCTAGATTTTCTCCTATATTATCTTCTAGTAGTTGAGTTTTAAAGTTTTGTGTTTCACATTTGGGTTTATAATCAATTTAGAGCTTTTTGTGAAGGATTTAAAGTCTGTGTCTAGATTCATTGAACGTTTAGTTATTGCAGTATCATTTGTTAAAAAGATTATCTTTTTTTTTTTTTTTTTTTTTTGAGATGGAGTCTCGCTCTGTCACCCAGGCTGGAGTGCAGTGGCATGATCTTGGCTCACTGCAACCTCTGCCTCCCAGGTTCAAACAATTCTCCTGCCTCAGCCTCCCGAGTAGCTGGGATTGCAGGCACGGGCCACCACACCTGGCTAATTTTTGTATTTTTAGTAGAGACGGGGTTTCACCATGTTGACCGGGGTGGTCTCAAACTCCTAACCTCAGGTGATCCTCTTGCCTTGGCCTACAAAGATTATCTTTCCTCCATTGTATTGCTTTAGCTTCTTTGTCAAAGATCAGTTGATTATATGTGGGCCTGTCTTTGGGTTCTCCATTTGGTTTCATTGATCTATTTATTTTTTCACTAATATTGTATTGTCTGGATTACTGTAGCTTTGTAGTAAATTTTGATGTTTGGTAGTGTCAGTCTTCTGACTTTGGTCTTCTTCAATGTAGTGTTAGCTATTCTGAGTCTTTTGTCTATCTATACAGAATTTTAAATCAGTTTGTTAATATTTATGAAATAACTGTTGGGATTTTTGACTGGGGTTGCATTGACTCTGTAGATAAACTTGGGAAAAACTGATGTCTTGACACTGCTGAGTCTTCTTGTCCATAAATACAAAACGTCTCTCCAGTTGATTAGTTTTTAAATTTCTTTCATTAGACTTTTGTAGTTTTCTGAATATAGATTTTATACATATTTTATTAGGTTTATGTAAATGGCATTGTGTTTTTAATTTCAAATTCCACTTGCTCATTGCTGGTATATAGGAAAATGAGCAGCTTCTGTACATCAACCTTGTATCCTGCAACCTGGCTATAATTGTGTATTAGTCCAGATTTTTTTGTGTGAATCTTTTGAATTTTTCTACACAGACAATTTTGCCAACTGCAAACAAAGATGGTTTTATTTTTTTCTTCCCATTCAATATATCTTTTGTTTTTTTCTTCTTGTCTTATTACACTGGCTGGGACTTCCAGTACAATGTTGAAAATCGGTGGTGAGACGGGACATCCTTGCCTTGTTCCCGATCATAGTGGAAAGAGTTAGGTTTCTCACTATTTAGTATGAAGTTAGATGTAGGGTTTTATAAAAATTTTTTAAGATATTTTTTGTCCCATTGAGAAAGTTCCTCTCTCTTCCTGGTTTGTTGAGATATTTTATCATGAATGGGTGTTGAATTTGTCCAGTGCTTTTTCCTGTATCTATTGATATGGTTAAGTGACTTTTCTTCTTAGCCTGTTCATTTTATGGATTACATTAATTGATTTTGGACATTGAACCTCTATTGCATATCTGGGATAAATCCCATTTGGTCATGTTGTATAATTCTTTTTATACATGGTAGGTTTCAATATGCTAATTTTTTCAGGATATTTGCATCTATATTCATGAGACATTTTAGTCTGTAGTTTTTTCCCTTGTATTATCTTTGTCTAGCTTTGTTAATGCTGGTCTCATAGAATGGGTTAGAAAGTATTCCCTCTGCTTCTATCTTCTGGAAGAGATTGTAGAAAATTTGTTTAATTTCTTGCTTAAATGTTTGGTAGAATTCACCAGTTAACCTATCTAGGTCTGGTTCTTTCTGTTTTGGAAGATTTTATTTACTGATTCAATTTCTTTACTATATATTTGGCTATTTAACTTGTTTATTTTTTCTTTTGTGAGTTTTGGCAGATTGTGTCTTTCAATAAATTGGTCCATTTCATCTAGGTTATAAAATTTGTGGGCATAGAGTTGTTCATAATATTTCTTTATTATCCATTTAATGTCCATGGGATCTGTAGTGATGTTCCTCTTTCATTTCTGATATTGGCAATTTGTGTCATCTCTCTTTTTAATCTTAATTAACCTTGTTAGAGGCGTATCAATTTTATTGATCATTTCAAAGAATTACATTTTGTTTTGTTGATTTTTGGTATTAATTTTCTGTTTTCAAATTCACTGAGTTCATGTCCTGTTCTGATAGTGATAATATTGCAGATCCAGTCAACAAACCAGATGACAATTTGTTCCTGTTCTTGACCTTGAGGTCAGATCTGTCTCCTTTAGATATACAGGTTTACATAAATTATGGCCCCAGGTAGTTTTAAGTATAGGGTTTTTCAGGCTCCTTTCACAGGTGTTGGAGTCTTATTCCAGTCTCAGCTTTGAACAGTAAAGCTTACATTGATCTTGTATTCATGAAGCACTTCCATTCCTTTTATTCACTAAGATCCAAAGCAAATGGCTGCCTTTGCTAACTTCTAGTCCAGGAACTCTGCAGATCTGGAGATTCTCTTTCTCTCTGTCTCTCTCTCTCTCTCTCACACACATGCACACTCACACACACACACACACACACACGACACCAATAGATAGATACAGATATGAGTAGGGATACACATTTATATTTGAACACTACTTTGATCTTTTTCTTTTCTTTTTATCATTTTTCTCTTTCTCTGATATATTTTCAGAATTGTGGGGTCTATTTGGTGAAGACTCAAAGTGTGAAATTACAAGACCACATTCATTTGACGTCAGTCTCTCTGCAAACCATTCTCTTGACTATTAACTCCTTGAAGGCAAGATGTCTTACTCATCTATAAATCCCTAGCAGCTCTTAGCAGTGTGCATGGCATCAAGTAGCTACATATGAAATATTTATAAGATTGAGGTTGATTGTCCTTGGTTACTAACTTATCACAGAAAAATTTTAAACTGTATTGTTTTCCAAATGAACTTTTTCTTTATTGAGCCTTGTAATTCTATGTTTAGCTAAAATTATACTGAAGCAAACATAATTTTATGAAGATAAATTTACTTTATATTGGCAATCCAAACTCTAATCTTGGCCTTAAATGAATTAAAATGTTTGTTCTAGATTTTTAAGATTTTAAACAGAGTTTGAAAGAATCAATAAAGGTATTAAATAGCACACTTGCAGGGTAAAATTTCATTGTGTGAAGACATAAAACAATATTTGTTTAGAAAATGTTTTTGATAAATTGACACTAATCTGTTAGTAGCTAGTGATCAGACTTCTGAAAACCTCAAAAATACGGTAAATGACAACAAACTCATTGAAAGTTAAGCAAAATGCTGTTAAAAAAGGGAAATGATACTTGCGAAGCCATAAACTTTACCCCACATAGAAGATAGAGTGCCCTTTGCTGTCTAATACTGATTTAAAGCAAGTCTAGTTTTAAACTTTAAATATGTGGAGCTTTGTATTTAATACATCTACGGAAAAAATAGATTAGAAAAGTTGAGGAAAGGAAAGGTCATAAGGCACTTTGACTCTTAAATAATTTGTGATGCATTAATTTGTCTTGAATTAATGATTTATAAAAATAACACATTTATCAGTGATAGTGTCAGAAAAGAGCAAATACTTCCAGTGCAATTATAACTGCAGCGTAGTCTGGAGTCAATTAGAAATTCTCCATATGCTAAGAGTCATGAGGACATGACTATATCAAAATCAAATATACTGTCGTGTTAGTTTCTCAGGGCTATTAACAAATAACCACAAACTTAGTGGTTTAAAAAAACAGAAATGTATTCTCTCACAGATCTGGAAGCCAGAAGTTGGGAGGACCACGCTCCCCGCAGATGCTCTAGAGGAGAGTCTCTTCCTTGCCTCTTCCAGCTTCTAATGGCTGTGGGCTTTCTTTGACAGATCTCTTCATACTCTCTTTTCTTCTGTGTGTCTTTAAATTCCACTTGTTGCTCACTTATAAAGATACTTGTAATGGCATTTGGAGCTCACTCACATAATCCTGGATCTGCGTTTCTCCCCGTTAAGATCTTTAACTTTATCACTTCTTTGCCATATAAAGTACTATTCACTCCTTTGTTATGTAAGGTATTATTTGCGGGTTTCAGAAGTTAAGACATTGTATAGTTTGCTCAGGTTGCCATAACAAAAGACCACAGACTGAGGGTTTAATCATCAGAAATTTATTTTCTTATATTCCTAGAGGCTAGAAGTTAAAGAACAAAGTGTAGGCAGGTTTGATTTCTTCTGAAACCTCTCTTTTTGGCTTGCGGATGACCACATTCTTTGCTGTGTGAGAACATGTACTTTGCATGTGAGGACATGTGTGTGCATGCATGCCTGATGTTTCTTTGTGTGTCCAAATTTCTTCTTCTTATAAATTTGGATTAGGGCCCACCCTAACAGCCTCATTTTAACTCAATCATCTCTTTATTTATTTTTGTTTATTTTGAGACAGAGTCTGGCTCTGTCACCCAGGCTGGAGTACAATGGTGTAAACTTAGCTCACTGCAACTTCCACCTCCTGGGCTCAAGCAACTCTCCTGCTTTAGCCTTCTAAGTAGCTGGGACTACAGGTGCACACCACTGTGCCTGGCTAATTTTTGTAGTTTTAGTAGAGATGGGATTTCACCATGTTGGCCAGGCTGGTCTCAAACTCCTGAGCTCCAGTGATCCATCTGCCTCAGCCTTCCAGAGTGCTGGGATTACAGGAGTGAGCCACTCCTCCCAGCTCAATCATCTCTTT
Source organism: Hylobates moloch (assembly GCF_009828535.3). Lineage (NCBI taxonomy): Eukaryota > Metazoa > Chordata > Mammalia > Primates > Hylobatidae > Hylobates > Hylobates moloch. The sequence goes on from NW_026652290.1 coordinate 88,950,690, forward strand.
AAAGACCTTATCTCCAACTACATTCACATTCTGAGATACTGGGGGTCAAGGCTTCACAATATGAATTTTGCAGAGTCACCACTCGGCCCACTGCAAATATGTAACTTTCAATTGAAACCATGAAAATAGTATTAAATATAATGTACTAAGATTTACTCACAAATATAAGCCAGTTGAATACACCTAAGGGGTAGTCTCATAAAAATAGTTAAGATTTCAAAGAAAGCAAACTCTATTAGGAGTTTCTGACAATTAACTAGAAAAATCACTTATATGGAATAGTCATTTCTCAATTAGGCAAGATTGAATGTAATGCTAGCATACTGCAAAATTTCATGCTAAAATTTATTTGGGAATATTTTTTAAAACTCTTCCTTTCGCTTATGGATTTATAGATAGACTTATGAAGATTACAATAGGAAGGAATTCTTCCTTGTTTAAAGGAAAACATGTAATTTAAATGGAGGCATAATTTATACTCTACACTGCAATTGTCTGACTTTAATGAGAAAATAGAGTAAATTTCAATATAGTTTCTTGGGAATCATTCCAGCTCTCAATAATTTGCTGCAGTGGGATGCCAGGAAATGACTGTTCATAGAGAGATTGCCAAGAGTCCACATTTATAAACAGTAATAGGTTACTTTCTTGGTAGCATTATCTTTGATTACAAAGAAAGCAAACTAATATTAACATATCTATTATACATGGTGCCATGTAAATGGCATCCAAGAATATTAAAATTACGGTTATAAAAAATCACACCAGTTTTACAGAAGATCTCGTACTTTGCTTCTGTCTTGTACTTTGCTTCAGAAGAATCTAAAGCATAGTTATCCATACTTATTTCTGCTCCTCATCTCAAGTTCTTCTGCATCTTCCGTATACAGTACTTATACTTTCTCTCCCATTTCCAATCTCTATGGTTTTTCCATTTACCTTCAGAATTATGGGTGTAAGATTGGGCTTCAAGTACAGCACCAACTCACTCAGAATAAAGTATTCCAAAATTCCTAATTTCAACATACACTGGATTGAATAGTGTTCCTCGCCTCAAAAAAAAAGGTCTACCTGAAACCTCAGAATGTGACCTTATTTGGAAATAGGGTCTTTGCAGATGAAATTGCTTAAATTAAGATGCTGTTATCCTGGATTAAGACGAATTCAAATTCGATGACTGGTGTTTTCATAAGAGTAGACAGAGACACAGACATACAGGAGAGAAGGCCATGTGAAGTTAGAGGCAGAGATCAGAGTGGTGCATCTAAAAGCCAAGGAATGCTAAGGTTTAACAGCAATCATCACAAGTTAGAAAACATAGTAAGCATTCTTCCCTGGAGCCTTCGGAGGGAGCATGGCCCTAACAGCGTTGTGATTCAAACTTCTAGCTCCTAAAACTGTGAATCAATACATTTCTCTTTTAAGCCAGCCAGTTAGGGTAGTTCTTATGGCAGTCCTTGGAAACTAATACAGAACATGAGCATGATAATTTGAATCTACGAAGAAAGGGTACTCCAGATAAAATTTATTAGAGAACAAGCCTAGACACTATATAGTTAGTACAACACTAAAGTACAAGCGTTCTTTTCACAGCGTCTTTGTGGGTCACCTAGCCCCACCCAGAGATGGGGAGTTAATTACCTCATAATGACTTACTGCATTTTGGGGCAGCTGTAATTGTCAGAATTTCTGATAGTGACACAAAAATCCGCCTCATTATACTTCCACTGATGCTGGTTATATCCTTTAGTTAAACCTTTTGATTCCTTTGCTTAATGTCATTTAAAATATTTGCAAAGTCTTAATCACTCTTTGATTTATTCTTCACTGTGTTCATCAGTTCAGTTTCTTTCAACTTATGAAATAGATTTGAAACCCCTAACAATTATGATTTTCCTTCCTTGCATACACCTTACTTTGGCAAACATTCTTCTGAGGATCAAATACATTTTCCTGATGAGGTTTGGTGAGCTCAGTGCAGGACAGGGCTAATTCTTCCCATAATTTGGGCATAAAAATTTTACCTTGAAGCATAAGGTGAAATTCAAAGTTTTTAACGTGCACTTTATATACTTGATTAATTAATCTTTTATTATACAATTAATACATAAAAATTCTTTCTGTAAAAGTTTCATAACTAACAAATATCTAGAATAAAATAAGAGACTCTTTTATTTCACTGCATCTTCCAAAACACGCCTGTTTATAGCTAAAGCATTCAACAGTTTAGTGCTTATCTTTCTGATCCTGATTTCATGCATTTACACACATGCACACACACACGTATGGATACACACACATATCTATGCTCTTATAAAAATAGGAAATTGTTTTCTATGTTCTCTATATCTCAATTAGTTTCCTTATCCCTTGCTCAGTTAGATTGTTTGCCTTGAACATTTTGAAAACACATGTATTGTCATTGGAATTTTGGTACTAAATTTAAGATTTTAAAACAATTCACGAAATTTTAAAATGTCATCTTTTGTTTTTAATTCTGTGTTAGTGCCATTTTAAATTGTAGCTTGTGTCTAACACATTGGTTATCTCTTTCAGTTTTGTGCCTCTTTAATTTGAAAAGGACACTTCCTATGCCTTTGTCGAGGCCCTGAAAAAATTTTTCACCAAATATGAGTAAGGAAAGTTACCCTATTAGAGATTTACGTCTAAGTAGCAAGGCAACATTAATCAACATTATTAGCATATAATTATTTAAGTAGTGTCGAATCCAGGTAACATGCACTTTGCTGTGTAAACTGAGGCTTCTTACTTTTTTTTTTTTAATTTAATGTTTTATTTGGGAAGAAAGAATTGCCATGTGAATCACACATACAATCTGGGTGATCTTTGGTATGTCTGAAGAACAAAGAGAAGGTTCGAGGTTTTGCTGAAAAAGAAGAAATGTTACATACTGTGCTGGGAGAAAGTTTTTTTTTTTCCTTAGTATTTATTGATTATTCTTGGGTGTTTCTCGGAGAGGGGTATGTGGCAGGGTCATAGGATAATAGTGGAGAGAAGGTCAGCAGATAAACACGTGAACAAAGGTCTCCGGCTTTCCTAGGCAGAGGTTCCTGCGGCCTTCCGCAGTGTTTGTGTCCCTGGGTACTTGAGGTTAGGGAGTGGTGATGACTCTTAACCAGCATGCTGCCTTCAAGCATCTGTTTAACAAAGCACATCTTGCACAGCCCTTAATCCATTTAACCCTGAGTTGACACAGCACATGTTTCAGAGAGCACTGGGTTGGGGGTAAGGTTATAGATTAACAGCATCCCAAGGCAGAAGAGTTTTTCTTAGTACAGAACAAAATGGAGTCTCCTATGTCTATTTCTTTCTACACAGACACAGTAACAATCTGATCCCTCTTTGTTTTCCCCACATTTCCCCCTTTTCTTTTCGACAAAACCACCGTCGTCATCATGGCCTGTTCTCGATGGTCGCTGTCTCTTCGGAGCTGTTGGGTACACCTGCAGAAAGGCTGTCACTTCACACCTGGAAGGTAGCACAGCGGCCAGGCAGAGGCGCTCCTCACATCCCAGACAGGGTGGCGGCCGGGCAGAGGCGCTCCTCACTTGCCAGACGGGGCGGCCAGGCAGAGGCGCTCCCCACTTCGTAGACGGGGTGGCGGCCTAGTAGAGGCTTAGCACTTTGGGAGGCCAAGGCAGGCGGCTGGGAGGTGGAGGTTGTAGCGAGCCGAGATCACGCCACTGCATTCCAGCCTGGGAAACATTGAGCATTGAGTGAGTGAGGCTCCGTCTGTAATCCCAGCACTTAGGGAGGCCGAGGCGGGCAGATCACTCGAGGTCAGAAGTTGGAGACCAGCCTGGCCAACATGGCGAAACCCCGTCTCCACCAAAAATACAAAAACCAGCCAGGCGTGGCAGCGCGTGCCTGCAATCCCAGGCAGGCTGAGGCGGGAGAATCACGGAAGCCCGAGGCAGGGAGGTTGTAGTGAGCCGAGATCACACCAGTACACTCCAGCCTGGGCAACCGGGGGAGACTGTCTCAAAAAAGAAAGAAAGAAAAAGAAAAGGAAGGCAGGTGGGCAGGCGGGCAGGCGGGCAGGCGGGCGGTCGGGCGGTCGGGCGGGCGGGCAGGCGAGGCTTCTGAGACAGTGAGATTTTATATTTGTGAGCTCTGGTCTGTGGGGCAGTGCAGGAGGACGTTGATTTGTCTTCCTTTTCAAAATATGAATGGAAAATTTCTCTCCCCCAAATTTAAATGCCACAACAAATTGTGAAAAGTCTAGTAAGTTTTACAGATCTTTACCTGTGGCTTGCTAGAGTGAAATGAGGAAGAAGGCAAGTCAGAATGTATATCGGGGTGCGGTGGCACATGCCTGTAATCCCAGCACTTTGGGAGGCTGAGGTGGGAGGATCACCTGAGGTCAGGAGCTGGAGACCAGCCTGGGCAATATGGTGAAACCCCGTCTCTACTAAAAATACAAAAATTAGCCTGGCGTGGTGGTGCGTGTCTGTAGTCACAGCTACTTGGGAGGCTGAGGCAGGAGAATGGCTTGAACCCGGGAGGTGGAGGTTGTAGTGAGCCGAGATCGTGCCACTGCACTCCAGCCTGGTGACAGAGCAAGACTCCATCTAAAAAAAAAAAAAAAAAGGCAGCAATTTATATCTACCTCCTCCTGAAATGCTTTCTCATTTTGTTTTGTTTTGAGAAAGGTAAATAATATTTTTATTTGTTACCCCATTAGTGAACACTTTCTCCACCCTAAGTTTTTTTTTCTTTTTTCTTTTTTTTTTTTAATTTACTATACTTTAAGTTTTAGGGTACATGTGCACAACCTGCAGGTTAGTTACATATGTATACATGTGCCATGTTGGTGTGCTGCACCCATTAACTCGTTATTTAACATTAGGTATATCTCCTACTGCTATCCCTCACCCCTCCCCCACCCCACAACAGGCCCCGAAGTGTGATGTTCCCCTTCCTGTGTCCATGTGTTCTCATTGTTCAATTCCCACCTATGAGTGAGAACATGCGGTGTTTGGTTTTTGTCCTTGTGATAGTTTGCTGAGAATGATGGCTTCCAGCTTCATCCATGTCCCTACAAAGGACATGAACTCATCATTTTTTATGGCTGCGTAGTATTCCATGGTGTATATGTGCCACATTTTCTTAATCCAGTCTATTGTTGGACATTTGGGTTGGTTCCAAGTCTTTGCTATTGTGAATAGTGCTGCAATAAACATACGTGTGCATGTGTCTTTATAGCAGCATGATTTATAATCCTTTGGGTATATACCCAGTAATGGGATGGCTGGGTCAAATGGTAATTCTAGTTCTAGATCCCTGAGGAATTGCCACACTGACTTCCACAGTGGTTAAACTAGTTTACAGTCCCACCAACAGTGTAAAAGTGTTCCTATTTCTCCACATCCTCTCCAGCACCTGTTTCCTGACCTTTTAATGATGGCCATTCTAACTGATGTGAGATGGTATCTCATTGTGGTTTTGATTTGCATTTCTCTGATGGCCAGTGATGATGAGCATTTTTTAACGTGTCTTTTGGCTGCATAAATGTCTTCTTTTGAGAAGTGTCTGTTCATATTCTTCACCCACTTGTTGATGGGGTTGTTTGTTTTTTTCTTGTAAATTTGTTTGAGTTCATTGTAGATTCTGGATATTAGCCCTTTGTCAGATGAGTAGCTTGCAAAAATTTTCTCCCATTCTGTAGGTTGCCTGTTCATCTGATGGTAGTTTCTTTTGCTGTGCAGAAGCTCTTTAGTTTAATTAGATCCCATTTGTCAATTTTGGCTTTTGTTGCCATTGCTTTTGGTGTTTTAGACATGAAGTCCTTGCCCACGCCTATGTCCTGAATGGTATTGCCTAGGTTTTCTTCTAGGGTTTTTATGGTTTCAGGTCTAACATGTAAGTCTTTAATCCATCTTGAATTAATTTTTGTATAAGGTGTAAGGAAGGGATCCAGTTTCAGCTTTCTACATATGGCTAGCCAGTTTTCCCAGCACCATTTACTAAATAGGGAATCGTTTCCCCATTTCTTATTTTTGTCAAAGATCAGATAGTTGTAGATGTGTGGTATTATTTTGAGGGCTCTGTTCTGTTCGATTGGTCTATATCTCTGTTTTGGTACCAGTACCATGCTGTTTGGTTACTGTAGCCTTGTAGTATAGTTTGAAGTCAGGTAACATGATGCCTCTAGCTTTGTTCTTTTGGCTTAGGATTGACTTGGCAATGCAGGCTCTTCTTTGGTTCCATATGAACTTTAAAGTAAAGTTTTTTCCAATTCTGTGAAGAAAGTCATTGGTAGCTTGATGGGGATGGCATTGAATCTATAAATTACCTTGGGCAGTATGGCCATTTTCATGATATTGATTCTTCCTACGCGTGAGCATGGAATGTTCTTCCATTTGTTTGTATCCTCTTTTATTTCACTGAGCAGTGGTTTGTAGTTCTCCTTGAAGAGGTCCTTCACATCCCTTGTAAGTTGGATTCCTAGGTATTTTACTCTCTTTGAAGCAATTGTGAATGGGAGTTCACTCATGATTTGGCTCTCTGTTTGTCTGTTATTGGTGTATAAGAATGCTTGTGATTTTTGCACATTGATTTTGTATCCTGAGACTTTGCTGAAGTTGCTTATCAGCTTAAGGAGATTTTGGGCTGAGACAATGGGGTTTTCTAGATATACAATGATGTCATCTGCAAACAGGGACAATTTGACTTCCTCTTTTCCTAATTGAATACCCTTTATTTCCTTCTCCTGCCTGATTGCCCTGGCCAGAACTTCCACCACTATGTTGAATAGGAGTGGTGAAAGAGGGCATCCCTGTCTTGTGCCAGTTTTCAAAGGGAATGCTTCCAGTTTTTGCCCATTCAGTATGATATTGGCTGTGGGTTTGTCATAGATAGCTCTTATTATTTTGAGATACGTCCCATCAATACCTAATTTATTGAGAGTTTTTAGCATGAAGCATTGTTGAATTTTGTCAAAGGCCTTTTCTGCATCTATTGAGAGAATAATGTGGTTTTTGTCTTTGGTTCTGTTTATATGCTGGATTACATTTATTGATTTGCATATGTTGAACCAGCCTTGCATCCCAGGGATGAAGCCCACTTGATCATGGTGTATAAGCTTTTTGATGTGCTGCTGGATTCGGTTTGCCAGTATTTTATTGAGGATTTTTGCATCGATGTTCATCAGTGATATTGGTCTAAAATTCTCTTTTTTTGTTGTGTCTCTGCCAGGCTTTGGTATCAGGATGATGCTGGCCTCATAAAATGAGTTGGGGATTATTCCCTCTTTTTCTGTTGATTGGAATATTTTCAGAAGGAATTCTTCACCCTAAGTTTTGTTGCCTAATTAGTTTATTTTGTAATGGATGGACTTTCTATATCAGCTGTGCTTCCTGGTTGAAACCAAGAGAATCAAATCTTAACTAGGGAACTTACTGGAGGGATGTTGTCGGGGAGCGGAATAAAAACAAGAAATGAAGCAGACGATAGGTGGGGGTGATGTCTAAGAAGTTAGGGAGCATAGCAAGCTGTTCAGAGCCAGAATGAGCCTAGCAGAACGCCAGTGTTGCTACCACCACTGCTACAACCATGAATAACCTCTGCAGTGCCCCTGTCTGGATGACTCTGGGATTTTGTGTCTTGAGAACTGTCTTCTGATTGGTGGGGCTTAGATCATGTGCCTGCTCCCCAGTTACACCTGGGAGTGTGAGGGAAGGATCTGCTCCTCTTTTCTTTCATAGTGGGAATGAGAAAACTGACTATACTCTAGGGCTACCCCAGCAAAATACCACAGACAGAGAGGCTTAAATACACTATTTTCTCATGCTTCTAGAGGATGGAAGATCCCGATCAAGACGTCAGCAGGGCTGGTTCCTTCTCAGGGCTGTGAGGGGAGGATCTGATCCACGCCTTTACCCTGAGGTTGCAGATGGCCACCTTCTGCTCCTGTGCCTTCACATGGTCCTCCCTCTGCACGTGTCTGTGTCCTGATTTCCTCTTCTCATAAAGACACCAGTCACACTGGATTAGAGCCTGCCCTAATTACCTCATTTCCACTCAGTTGCCTCTTTAAAGATCCTATCTTCAAATATGTATACATTTTGAGGTACGGGGGGTTAGAACTTTTATTATTATTATTATTATTATTATTATTATTATTATTATTTTGAGACACAATTTCACTCTGTCACCCAGGCTGGAGTGCAGTGGCACGATCTCAGCTCACTGCAACCTCTGCCTCCTGGATTCAAGCAATTCTTGTGCCTCAGCCTCCAGAGTAGCTGGGTTTACAGGTACGTGCCACCACACCCAGCTAGTTTTTGTATTTTTAGTAGAGACACGGTTTCACCATATTGGCCAGGCTGGTCTTGAACGCCTGACCTCAGGTGATCCACCCACCTCGGCCTTCCAAAGTGCTGGGATTACAGTTGTGAGCCACTGTGCCCGGCTTAACATAAAAATTTTTGTGGGGGAGGGGAAGACACAATTTAGCCTAAATGCTGGGGTTTCTCTTTCATTGATGGTACAGTGTGCAAGAGAGTTGATTCTCTCAGAAAACAAAACAAAACAAAACAAAAGAAAAAACAGAGTGCTCTTACAGAAAGAAATGGATTCTGTGCAGTTAAAAAAAAAGAAGATAAATGTCATTCTACAGTTTTTTGTAACAATAGTTATGGAAGTTTTTGTATATATATATATTTAAACACAAGAAAATACTATGCATATTTTTATACTAGTAAACTTGAACATCTAAAGAATAATACCACACCCACATATCGTAATATTCAATGTTGGTAAAGGTGCAAGAAAATGAAAATGCTTTTTCTGTTGGTAGGAATGCTGGCGTTTTTCCACTTTCCTGTCATTCTACTTTTATATACTGTTAAAGTGGAGTTGTATCACTTAAATCTCTCCTCGAGAAAGAATTTGCTAGTCAGCTGCAGGGAGTGTAGTCAGCGGACCATTTGTTGCTGCAAATGCTTTCAGGGCTCGCCTCAGCTTTCAAGCCAAGGCTGCACTCAACTCTGGCAGCCCCCAGTCAGTAACTAAGCATGGCAGGGGTGCTAGGCCCTGGTCATTTCTATCCAATGCTGGCTTCCTCTAACAGGCAGTCTTTGCTGCAGAGCTTCCGTTTCGTTTGGCTGAGATTTGGTCGAATCTACATTGTGATCTGAGCTTTGTCCTTCCCAATCCTACTTCCTCCTCCTTTTATCTTTCTCAGGTGTTATCCTCTCAAAAACTTCTTGCACCTCCTAACTTCATCTCTGTGTCTGCATCCCAGAGCGTCCAATACCCTCCTGCTATACCCCCCCCATATATTTAATAATATTTTTCTTGTTTTTCTACTGTTTTCATTTTTCATAAGTCTTTGCTATTCCAGTTAGGAATGTCCAAACTGTTGTGCTTTTCAATGATGTAAACCCTGTGGTTTTAATATAATATCTTATTTCTTATTTTATCATCACATCCTTAAGGATGTCATGGAAATTTTGTCATATATTTTTCATGAAATCTGTTAAATTATATTTATTATTGGCAGTTCACTATCTTCAAGCCTACTTAGGGGTTACTTAATTCAGTGACTCATTTAAGAGTCTAAATAGAAATTTGGATGGGAGCAGAGAGAAATAGGGAGTTATGTCTTTCTGAGTATTCGCACTATAGAGTGTAAAACTAAGTGATTATCGGTGGTCAGGGTCTATCCTATAAACTTATGAGCAGAAGAATGTCTGCAGTTAGAAAGAAGAATGAAGCAGATAGAGAAAAAAAAAAAGAAATAAATTACTGTGAGAAGAGAAATTTTTTTCTGGTTCCCTGGGAAAGGATTAATGCACTATTTGGTCCTTCTGGGTTGGAAGATGCCCCAGTCCCAGCTGTATTCCTGAGCTAGTCTGAATCCTTTATTCTGGCTTCGGTGCAACCCTTCAGAGGTTTTCCAATAAACTCCCTTGACTTTGCATATGTTAGTTTAAATTCTGTTGCCATTATGTGCGACTCAGAACGTTTTCATCATCACAACACTTAAAGCATTTTGCATAACGTAGTAGGGCATTCAGAAAATTTTAGTAAAATATGCATGTTTTTGAATCTTTTAGGTGAGTCTTTTTTCTGTTTCTTCTCATTGGTAACAAAACCTCTTTTATTGTTTGAATTTGTGACACCTTAAGCTGCAGATATATGGTATTGCTAAGCACTGTCTTCTTCAACCTGTTGTCACTTACACAGTATTATGTAGAAAAAGTAATAAGAATTAGAGAGAGAGGAAGAGAAGAAGATGGAAGGTGAGGGAGAGATAGGGTGCTTACTTTCTGTTGGACTAAAGAAGAAATTTTCTTATTCATTAAAATAATCACTAAAACTAAAAAGAAGTTTTACTTATCTAAAGAGTCCAATTACTGTTTACTCTTCAATAGAGCCAGATTTTAAGTTTACGGCAAGGCAAGGGAACTAGACCGAAACAACTTCCTTGATTGAGCCTTGAATTTGGGCTTGTCACCAGAGTTTGAATTGCCAAGGAGGAGGATGAAGATCTTTTATTTGGGTGAGGTTCCTAGATCATCTGGAAACCTGGATTCCTACTTGTAGTCTCCAAATGGGCCGTAATATCCCATGGAGGATACTGAAGGCAAAAATTCAAAGGGTGCAAATTGGTTGATATGAATGACTTCCTTCTAACAATAATGTTTTAATGGCCCATATATATGGACTCAACTTGGGCCTCCAAGAATAAAAATGCTTGGTTTGACCTTAGATACCATGAAAGCAAATTCTGCCTGAGACAGCAATCCAGGGTATCCTTCCAGGTGTCTCGTACTCTTATGCCAACCCAGAGCCTTCATCTTGATCCTTGGGGATGACCTCATCTTGCATCTGGACCAGGGAAATTGACTAGAAGTCCATGCTTTGACCATATGTCTTGGAGTCACTTTCCAAGTTTTCTGAGATAGTTCCTCTCCTTAGCAGCAATGTCTTATCCTTTTTAATCTTTTCACTCTCAGGAGTAGGGCACCAGGGTCCTGAAACTTGGTCTCCTGATCAATTTGTTGCCATTTGGAAATGAATGAGCTCTGCTTTTCTGCTGTCATTTGTAATGATTCCAGATTTCCGTTCTGATCCTGTAGCCTGTAAATGGAAAATATAAGACTATAGAGAATACAAACAGTGGTGTTTTCCAAGTATGTGTGCAGACTATATTTCATCTATTAATTCATGACGATGGTGCCCACAATGGCCAGATGAATCTTTACATCATCTCCAGGCCGTTTATACAGCAGATGAAAACAAGATTTTATAAGTAACAAAAAAAGACAGGGCTTTACATATATAGCCTATACAACTTATACTGAAGGGCTCATGAGATTTCTAAGAGTTATGTCTCAGTTATTATATCGAAGCTACATGGCTAATGCTGTCACTTGCACATCAATAGACAAATGGGTACTTGACTAGATTCTTAAGTGTAATGTTTAAGACAAGATAATTGCAAGCAAATCTTACTGATTCTTGATTACCTATTAATGGAGGAGAACAAATGGATGGCTTATTCTGGGAAAGAAAAAGTGAATAATGCAGCATCTTGCAGTGGCAATAGCTCATACAAGCAATAGGAAGTGGTGATAGGCACTGGGCTTTGGAGTTTCTGTCACATGGATTTCAGTTCCAGTTCGGATCTGTTCAATGGTAACCCCTTTAAACTGGCTATAGGAATACCTATCTCGTAAGGTTTTTGCTGGAATTAGATGTGATTATACTTTGTAATATTATATACATCCAAATATTTATAAGATATCCAACATAATGTTTGGTGCCTCATAGACACTCATTTTTTCATAAAAATGTATTGAGCACTTACTAAATATAGGTACTGTGCTAGGTGTTGGGGATTAAAGGACAGATAAGTCAAAGTTCTTACCTTCAAGAAGGTTATAGTCTAATGGAAGAGACAGGCATATAAATAGATAGTTTTAATGCCATACGGTAAAAACGATTATAGAGAGAGACATAGGAAATACAGAAGCACAGAGGAGACTCACATAACAAACCTGGAGATGGAGGTGGGATCAGGAAAAGTTCTGCAAATAGATTACAATGGAGCTGAGAATGAACCAGAAAAGAATGAATGAAGATCTGCAATGCACACATTTTCAAGGTATTGTGACTTCAATATGTCTAAGTTTTCTTTACCCTTTTCTTTCATTCACATTGAATCACCAACACTTATGTTTCTAGTGGATTATTGGTGATTCCAGGGTTCAATTTGTTGGTGGCAGAAAAGGAGGAACCAAATATATGGACCATTGTGGGTTTATAATTGCGTATTAAAATTCCTCAGATTGGCTCTAAAAAACTGGCCACTTAAAGACTCAGAAAAAAAAATACTAGAAAGACATTAAAAGTGCAAAATATCAGGTGTTATAAAATTAGACTCTTAGAGTATAAACAAGAGGGAAAATTAAGGCAGTAAATATTACTGATGTGTCCACATGTTTTAAATCTTGCTTTCCTGAGGTGTAAGCTGCCTAGCAACAGAGCCTCCACAGGCGCTACTCCCAACAGCTGCTCAGCTCTCCAGCCTGGAGTTGCAGAGATCGGGGTTATAGCTCAGGGGGGCCCCAGCTCAGAGCAGAACTGGGAACTAAGGGAACTAAGTCTCTGAAAGTACTAAGACATGCAGGACCCAGAAGAGCTTTGGAGTCATTTAACAACATGGAGTTTTGTTGCCAGTTAAATAGTTTTTTTTGTGGACTGGCCTTAGTCCTTTACCATCTTTTATATAATAACTTTATGCCTTAGCATCTTACCAGATTTTATAACTTTTTATAACCTTGATCTCAAATAGGATAAGCCCCAAGATGATTACACTGAGACACGTTATAATCAAATTCTCAACACTCAGACAGATTTGAAAGCAGCAATAGAAAAGCAAGAGAAAAACTCATAACATGCAATGGAACCATCACAAGGCTATCAGAAAATTTCTTAGCAGAAACCTTGCAGGCCAGGAGAGAGTGGGATGACACATTAAAATGCTGAAAGAAAAAGAACCCTGCCAACCAACAATACTATACAAAAGTGTCCTTTAGAAATGAAGGAGAGATACTTTCCCAGACAAACAAAAGCTGAGAGGGTTGATTACTGCTAGACCTGCCTTACAAGAAATGCTAAAGTAAGTTATTTAGGTTAAAACAGAAGGATATTAATTAGTAACGTGAAAACATATAAAAGGTTACAGCTCACTGGTAAAGGTAAGTATATAGTCAAATTCAGAATGCTCTAATACTGTAATGGTGGTACATATCTTAAATTTAGTGTTAAAATGAAAACACAAAAGTATTAAACATTACTAAAGCTATAGTAACTTGTTAATGGTTACACAATATAAAAGATATAACTTGTGACATCAATAAAATCTGGGGAGTATGGAGAAATACAAGTGTAGAGTTTATCTATGCAATTGAAGTTAAGTTGTTATAGGCTTAAAATAGACAAATATAAGATGTTTATGTAAGCCTCATGGTAACCACAAATGCAAAAACAAATGAAAAACAATAAAAACAATCTTGCAGTAGATACACAAAATAAGAAAAGAAATCAATGTATACCACTATTTTAAAAAAAAACATCAAATCACATAGAAAGAATGGGAAGAAGAAACAAGGGAAGTACAAATGAGAAAATAATTGATAAAATGGCAATGATAAGTCCTTACCTATCAATAATTACTTGAAATATAAATGGGTCAAATTCTCCAATCAAAAGAAATAGCATGGATGAGTAGATAAAAAAACAATATCCAACGCTATGCTACCTATAAGAGATTCATAAACCGAAAGTGAATAAATAGAAAAAGATATTCTATACAAATGGTATCAAAAGGGAGCAGAGGTGGCTATACTTATTTCAGACAGAAAAGACTTTAAGTAAACCTGTCAACAAGAAACAAAGAAGGTAATTATATAATGACAATGGAGTCAATTCGTCAGTAGGATATAACAATTGTAAGTATATATGCACTCAACATCAGAGCATCTAAATATATAAAGCAAATATTAACAGAACTGGAGGAAGAAATAGATAGCAATACAATGATGGTAGGGGATTTCAACATACCATTTTAAACAATAGTTGGGTCATCCAGGCAGAAAATCAATAAGGAGACAGTGGACTTGAATAACACTAGAAACCAAATGGAAATATACACAGAACACTCTATCCAACAGTAGCAAAATCCACATTCTTCTCAAGCACATGTGGAACATTCTCCAGGATAGACCATGTTCGGCCACAAAACAAGTCTTAGCAATTTGAGAAGGTTGAAATTATATCAAATTTATTTTCTGATCATATTGGTATGAAAATAAAAATCAGTAACAAGAGGAATCTTGGAAAATTCACAAATATGTGGAAATTAAACAACATGCTCCTGAAGAACCAATGCATCAAAGAGGAAATCAAAAGAGAAATAAAAGAATACCTTGGCAGGGAGCGGTGGCTCACGCCTGTAATCCCAGCACTTTGGGGAGGCCAAGGTGGGCGGATTGAGACCACGGTGAAACCCCGTCTCTACTAAAAATACAAAAAAAAAAAAAAAAAAAAAAAAAACTAGCTGGGCACGGTGGCGGGCACCTGTAGTCCCAGCTACTCAGGAAGCTGAGGCAGGAGAATGGCGTGAACCCAGGAGGCGGAGCTTGCAGTGAGCCGAGATTGTGCCACTGCACTCCAGCCTGGGTGACAGAGCAAGACTCCATCTCAAAAATAAATAAATAAATAAAAATACAACATCACAACTTATGAGATGCAGCAAAAGCAGTTCTAAGTCAGAAGTTTACAGTAATAGACACCTATTTATAATCTTTGACAAGAGTGTCAAGAGCCCACAATGGGGAAAGGACAGTCTTTTACTAAATGGCATTGGGAAAGTTAGATACCTACATGCAAAAGAATAAAATTGGACTCTTATTTCATGCATATACAAATATCAGCTCAAACTGGAATAAGATTTAAATGTAAGACCTGAAAGTGTAAAACTTCTAGAAGAAAACATAGGGAAAAAGCTTCTTGCCATAGCTACAGGCAATGATTTTTTGGACATGACTCCAAAAGCACAAGAAACGAAAGCAACATTGGACAGGTGTGATTGCATTAAACTAAAAAGCTTCTGTACAACAAAGAAAACAGTCAATAGAGTGAAGAGTCAAGGTATAGAATGGGAGAAAATGTTTGCAAACCATGTATTTGATAAGGGGTTAATACCTGAAATACATAAAAATTCAAAAAAAAAAATGACACATAACAACATCCCCCACACAATCAACTGATTAAAAAATGAAAAAAGAACCTGAATAGAAATTTATCCAAGTAAAACATACAAATAGCCAACACGAATATGAAAATGTTCTCGACATCATTAATCAGAGAAATTCAAATAGAAATCACAAGATATTACCTCATACATGTTAGAATGGCTATTATCAAAAAGACAAAAGATAACAAATGTTGGTAAGGATGTAGAAAGAAGGGAAGATTTGTACACTGTTGGTGGGTATACCAGTTGGTACAGATATTATGGAGAACAGTATGGAGGTTTCCTCAAAAAAACTTTAAATAGAACTATCATATGATTCAGCACTTCCACGTTTGAATATTTATCCGAAGGAAGTGAGTTTAGAATCTTGAAGGGATATCTGTATGCCCATGCTCACTGTAGCACTGTTCAGAATAGACAAGATAGGAAAACAACCTAAGTATCTATGGATGCATGAATAGATGAAGAAAATCTGGCGTATATATACAGTGGAATATTATTCAGCTCAAAAAGAGGGAAATGCTGCTATTTGCAGCAACATGGATATACCCAGAAGACATAGTGCAATATTAGATAAGAAAGATAAATGCTGTATGATCTCACTTATATGTGAAATGTAAAAAGGAGAATTCATAAAAGCAGAGAGTAGAATGGTGGTTACCAAGAGTTGGGGGTTGTGGGAAAAGGAGAGATATTAATTCAAGGGTGCAAAGTTTCAGTTATGCAGGAGGAATAAGTTCTGGAGATCTAATGTACAACATGAGGACCACAGTTAATAATACTGTGTTGTATATTTGAAATTTGCTAAGGTGGTAGGTCTTAAGTGTCCTGTTCTCTCCCTCCCACACAAATGGTAACTAGGTGAGCTAATGGATGTGTTAATTAGTTTAATTGTAATCATTTCACAATGCATACATATATCAGAACATCTTGTTGCACACCTTAAATGTACACAATTTTTGTTTGACAATTATATTTCAATAAAGCTGGAAAAAATGAAAAACTATACGTAAAAACTAATAAAGGGGGGTAGTCAACTATGGCAAATATTTTATTCCAGTATAATACAGCAAAATTGATTCAATGAAAATTGATAAGAATAAAATAAATTGAATCTGAGACATCATCTTTAAACACTGTAATTTTCAAAGTAATGCCAAAGAAATCATTTGTTACTGATGTCAGAACACTCAGGTATTTGGGGAAAACGCCATTTTAAAAATTATGCTTCTACCATATACTGGTTATGAATTATTCAATAAATGTGTGGGGGCAACATTGTTTACAACACATTTCTTGCCAACTTCTGTTTTTCACTAAATGTTAACAAAAAACAAACTTGAGGCAGCTTCATAATATAATCAGTAATAGAAGCAGATGGCACTTCTTTGACCCTTCATTTTAGCTTCTAGGCATTTGCAATCAGTTATATGCAAGATATAAGGACAGACAATATGCATTAAAATTAGCCCTATCTTTTTTTAGCTGTCAAAAAATAGACTTGGTCATAAAATTTGAGAGTAAAGAACCTGAGATATCATCCAGTCCAATTCTTGTATTTTATAAGTGAGAAAACTCTTGGTCAGAGAGGTAGTAAATTGACCGGCTCAAGGTCACGCAATAGTAAACGGGAGCAGATCTCAGGTACTTGACTTAGTGCCAGAGACTCCTTGCTCCCACTTCCAGTATCAAGGCTGTCTTTTCTATCAGAGGAAATTTGAGTATATGTATATTATTTAAAATTATAAAACATTTCAGGCATCCTGAAAATGAACAACAATAATACTCCAGGGTACCTTGCCACCCAGTTCTGTCAAAAGATAAGACATTGCCATATTTATGTCAGATTTAAAAAAATCATGAGTTTAAGTATTCTTTAATAGATCAGAAACATTACATTCAATTTACAGTGAAATAACAGCACATTAGCCATGGATTCATTTGCAACTTTTAAAAAAGTCAATTACATAAATACTCCTAATACCCTCAAAATGATAATAATGATACAAACATTATTACCAATCATAATAAGTAACCATCATTGCTTTTATGATATAACAGGCACTTATTTACATATGTTGTATTATTTTATATAAAATTACATTTTTGTTATTGTCCTAGAGTTCAACTCATTTTCTTCTGGAAAAACTATTTCTCTTTTGTCATTGTTCTTTTTGGTTGAAATAGTAGTAGTAAATGTGTCAGATAAACCTGTTTTTCTCTGGTGAGCCCTATAACTTCTAGTATCCTAAATAGTTTCTTCATATAGGAAAAACCAGATGCTGTATTTGTGAGGTGTACACTGCCTTTTTTTTCAGACTACACAACTTCAAGAGCAGAGCTGGTGCTGGACTTTAGCCTCCACTTTTCTTCCCTGTTGCACACTCTTGTTCAGGGGCAATGAATGGCAGGTCTGATGGTCAAAAGGAGGTGACTGTTCAGTCTGGTGAGTGAATAAGTTCAAGACATGGCCAATCTAAAATGAGGAATATTGTGAAAGCATTTTAATTTGGCTTTGGATGGGTTTATTGAGCTCATGTTTGAATATTGGTTATATCTGATGTTCTGAAAATTCATGATCAAAGAGAATGAGGAAACCGTGCTGTGAATGAAGGCTAGACTGAGGAGAAGCTGGGAATCCATCCAGGTTTTTCTCACAGAAATCAAACCTTCCTTGGAAGAGATCCTAAATTGAAGTGATTGGATTTCAAAGCACATTCCTCCACAGAGTAACATTAACTGCAAAGCTAAAGTGACAGGAAGAATGAGTGTAATATGAGGTATAGTACAAGTCCCACCTGACTTCAGCTATTTCTACATCATTTTCCTCCATGACCAGAAAATTCCCCACAGAATAAAATAAAGATGGCGACTTTGTAATCCCCAAGCACCACCTCCTCCACTTCATGTTCCACCCACTTTGTACATCCTACCTTTCCCTAAGCAGATAGAGATCTTTCACATTTCAGGACATTTGTTCATACCACATATTTCCTGGCCTGGCATTCCTTTTCTTTTTCTATCTGGAAAACGCTTACTAGGTTAAATTTCAGGATATATATCTCAGGAACATAGGTAGTTACAAATAGGTGCAAATCTAAAGAGGATGAGCAAAAATGTATATTTAGACTATTAGAATTTGAGTGGAATCTCAAAAGCCTAAACTTGAAAAAGTGTCTAGTACATTGTGTGTACTCAAGAAATGTTAGTTGAGTGAATCAAGTCAAAAAGGTACATGTTTAAAGGTCTTGATGATTTTTGCTGGGTTGAAATATCGTTTTCTGTAGCTTTTTATTCACAGGATAGCCCTTGTTTAGAGCTCCATCCACAAACTGCCACGCTCAGTGCCTTATATGAAGGAGATTCATTGGCCTGTGGAATCACAGATTAAATATGTTACCGGGGAAGTGGTGTACCTGGGAAGAGACTTAGGCATTCATATACCTGACGTGCATTTCTTTACTCCTGTTGTGCTGATTTACTCTTGTGTCCTGCCCTGAGTCTGTTTCTTGCTTTAGCCTTCCAGCTCCTGGATGAGATTTGGAGCCTGCCCTGGACCCTAACACACTTAGCTGGGGCCTGGGTACACTTGGTTGTGTCTTGCTCTTCCATGGGGGTGCAGATTCTAGCCCTTTCCTATGTAGCCACTAGCTAAGGATCATGCTTCCAAAAACTGGCCACTGGGAATTGTGACGCTCCTCCCTGTCTGGCATGGGTTGTTCTTATCCTGTACCACAGTGGCCAAGGGCATGAGCCCTAGAGTCAGATGGACCTGGGTTGCCTTCCAGCTCATTTATATCTAAGTTTAGTCGAGGTTCTCAACCTCTTATTTGTAATTAGAGCTAACAATAAATCTTTAGGCTGGGAAGATTAAATAATAATGTAGAAAACACACAATATGGTCCACATAGGAGTGATTAATATCTCTTTGACTTGTATGGATAAGAACACTGGCCCAAAGACATAAGCACTGGCTACTGGAATGGATATTGGTCTACCTGGGTTCTGGTTACTACCGTTTAGGGGTCAGATCTGTTGTTGAGTAGGCAGCTCTCCTTGCAGTCTGTCTTCCCTTTGTATTTCTGTTCTCCTTGAGCCAAATTCTAACAAGGAAGGAAGAAGAGGAGCATGGAAGAATCTGTCTCATAATTTTACCTTGGCCTTGGTATGCCAAAAGAAATTTATTATTTTGGAACACGGTAATCAAGTAGGCAGAATATAAACTGTTAATAATATCAACAGAGCAATTCATTCAGAAGAATAGGTGCTTTAATTAATAAATTGACTTCAAACAAAAGTTTGCCATGCGTAAGCCAAAATCTTGCATAATTCACTGAAAGAAGAGGACGAGTTGACTTTATTTTTCAAGTGTTTCTAAATAATATTCATAAATGATGTGGAATATATATTCTTGGAAATAAATCAGGATATTTATCTAGAAATTATGACATTTATTTATTTATTTTTGAGACAGAGTCTCGCTCTGTCACCCAGGCTGGAGTGCAGTGGCAAGATCTCGGCTCACTGCAACCTCCACCTCCTGGGTTCCAGCGATTCTCCTGCCTCAGCCTCTCAAGTAGCTGGGACTACAGGCGCATGCCACCATGCCCAGCTAATTTTTTTTTTTGTATTTTTAGTAGAGATGGGGCTTCACCGTGTTAGCCAGGATGGTCTCGATCTCCTGACCTTGTGATCCGGCTGCCTCGGCCTCCCAAAGTGTTGGGATTACAGGCGTGAACCACTGTGCCTGGCCAAATTGTGACCTTTAAAATGATGCCCAAATTCTGGGGAAATTGCATTTATGTTCAGCATTTCATTGTCTCATTCTAGTCATGTGGTAAAATGGCCATAGATTTTGGAGTCTGACGAACATGGTTTTGAATTTCACTCTAGTTACTTAATATCAGTGAGCTTTAATTTTCTCTTAGATGAAGTAGGTTTAGTTTCTTTTTTTTTTTTTTCAGGATGTCTGTACAGATTAAATACGATACTGCATGTCAAATGCCTGTGTCATGCCAGAATCAGTTTGCATCCTTGTCTTTTCCTTCCAAACCTCTATGGAAGCACGCTTATCTTAAATGAACTTAGTGAGAGTACACATCTTCTCAGGTGAAAACTACTCTGCATTCATCTTCTCGTACAAGAAATCAATGTAATCTAATATTCTAAAACAGAACTCGACAACTCTCTGATCTTTTTTTCTTTTGGGAAGTGATAGAGGAAGTGAAGTGAGTGAATTTATTGACATGAAAAAATGGAAAAAGGGCTGCTACTGAGCGTATGTTATTATGAGTGTTATGAGCATGTGTCATTATTCATTGCACAAATAATTATTGGGCTCCTAGCACAAGTACAGCACTATTCTAGGTGCTGAGGATACCATAGTGAACATAACAGTCAAGTCCCTGGCCTCATGAAACTTAAGTGCTAGTGAGGGGTTACGGAAAATAAATACATCAAATATAAATGATGCTATAGACAGTGATCATGATGTCATGAAATAAAACAAAATAAGAGGGAAAAGAAGTGCTGGTATGGATATAGAATTACTGATTTATATAGCTTTGATAAGGTAATGTTTGAGCAGGGATTTGAAGGAGTGAAGGAATGTTTGGAGATTAAGGCTAAAACTGTTCCATGCAGAGAAACAGTAAGTTGTAAAGACTCTTGAGGAAGGAGAGAACATGGACTGTTTAAAAAAATCCCAAGAAGTTTGGTATAATTCAAGCAAAAATGAGAGTTTAAAAGATGAGACCTGATAAATAAATTATAGAGATCTGCTGTAGAACTTTGTGCCTACAGTTATTGTACTGTGTACTTAAAAATGTGTTAAGAGGGTAGACTTCACATTAAGTGTTATGACCACGGTAAAAAAAAAAATTAAAATTAAAAAAAGAAGCACATGTTGGCTGGTTGGCTGTTGTTCCCAGAGGGCAATTTGTAAATTTGTGGAGGATTTTTGGTTGTCAGAATGATTGGGGTGTGCTACTGTCATAATGAGTGGAGAATAGGGACGCTAGATGTACTGAAATAGGTGGGACAGTCCTGCAGTGAAGAATTGTCTTATATCTCATGTAACTTTCAAATATATGGATGAGTATTTGTGTACTATAGAGGTGCTACATATACTTGTGCAGATGTGGATGGCAGAATTTTTGGAAGCATCATTGATAGGGATCAGCTGGGCATGGTGGCTCTATGAGATTGTGTCGAGCACAATCTATATAGCTATAAGTGGAATCCCTGAATGCAGGTGAAAAACTAAAATTTTCTGAGTCTAGAACCTAACTGTATGTTACATATAAACACAAAGGGGTTTTTTTTTGGTAGTATTTTATAATTATGGAATTTCTTAGGAATGCAACTGCTATGCATATAAAAGAAAATGGTTTTATTTTCTCAGAAACTTAACTAAGAGTTATTCACAATTGTACATGTCAGAATCTAATCAGAAATAAATCACATGGTAGTTTAAACAGGAAAAATTTAATATAATTTATTATTAACTATAATATGGAATTAGAATAATAAGGGACATATTAGTAGGAAAAGAATCTTAAAGAATACAGGAATGATGGATATGATTACCACTATCCCTAAGGCTGAGGGTGAACATGCAAAGAAGGCCCACCCACGCAGGCTGGATGCATGCTGAGAGCCAGTACTTGTTGGAGAGGGCATGGCCATGGCTCATTAGATGGTAAAGAAGTTGCTGGGATTCAGCACTGAAAATCCACCCCTTGGGACATTAAAAAAAATCGGGTGTTAGGGAAAGCCAGTCATTGGGAAATGTTGCTCAGAAATGATCGACTATAAAATGAGTGAGAGGGTGGGGTACAGTAGCTTGTCCCCAGGATACCAGCACTTAAGGGGAGCTGAGACAGGAGGATCCTTTTAGGCCAAGAGTTTGAGACCAGTCTGAGCAACATAATGAGACCTCGTCTCTACAAAAACTAAAAGAAGTCCTGTGTGATGGCACACAGCTGTAGTCCTACTAGCTTGGGAGGCTGAGGCAGGAGAATTGAGCCCAGCAGTTGGAGGCTGCAGTGAGCTATGATCACATCACTGGGATACAGCGTGGGTGACAGAGTAAGACCCCAACTTTACACACACACACACACACACACACACACACACACACACACACTGAGTGAGGGGTATGCTGAAGGAACTATTGACTGCTAGGTGCTGCTGACCACTATTCATTGCAGAGCTGGACGCTAGAGAAGCGGTCATGCTGCAGGAGTCTGGTACTGGAGGAGCTACAGGCACTTCAGGAGTTGGGTGATGAAGAAACTGCATACACTGCAGGATCTGGACCCCAGAGAAGCAGTCATGCTACACGAAGCTGGCACTGAAGAAGCTGCCCATGCTGTAAGAACTATGTGCTGTAAAAGCCAAAACACTACAGGATCTTGCAAAGAGTAGCACAAGGGAACCAGGAAGGAAATCCCTTACCTGCTGTACCCTCTACTGACATAGGTTAACATTATAAAAAGAAAAAATATTTAAAGGACTCAGCTTTACTTTCATGGAGCAGGCAATGAAGGATAGATTTGGAACTGAAAGGCAATGAACTACTCACTGGCACAACCATATAAGAAAAATCATGTCACTGATGGCAATCCATTTGTCTTTGCCAGTTTGTCAGTTGCCATTTAATTATGTCTGTATTTGTTTTTGGTGGTTCTACATATAGGTGCAACTTTCTGACCACTTTATTTTGTCTTCTATTGTAGTTGTGCTTGAGTATTTTGAAACTGAAATTTATTTTATTACAAATGTTTTTCTTTTATTCCTCAGGCCATTATATTAATATGTTTTGAAATTATATATTTAGGTATGTTGCATAATATGTGAATTAGTCTGTTTTCATGCTGCTGATAAAGACACACCCGAGACTGGGCAATTTACAAAAGAAAGAGATTTATTGGACTTATAGTTCCACATGGCTGCGGAGGCCTCACAATCATGGTGGAAGGCAAGGAGGAGCAAGTCACATCTTACGTGGATGGCAGCAGGCAAAAAGAGAGCTTGTGCAGGAAACTCCCATTTTTAAAGCCATCGGATCTCGTGAGACTTATTCAATATCACGAGAACAGTACAGGAAAGACCTGCCCCCATGATTCAATTACCTCCCACTGGGCTCCTCCTATGACACATGGGAATTGTGGGAGTTACAACTGAAGATGAGATTTGGGTAGGGATACAGCCAAACCGTATCAATATGTGCTTTCATTTGCTGACAATTAAAACATTTGTTCTATAAAGTTGTGATTGGTTAAATAAGGTTGAGATAGGGACCATATGTCGTTGTTAGGAGTCTTGGTGAGAGGAGAAGCCACTGGAGTGTGTTGAGCAAAGGAATGACATGATGCAGCTCATGTTTTAAAATGATAACTTTTTAGGAGAATGGCAACAGTGCAAGCAGAAAGACCAGTCTATTAGCCAGAGTCCTGATAAGAAACAGAAGGTATATTCAACAGGGATTTTAGAGAGAATTCAATAAAGGAGCAACTTACAAATGTGTGGGCAGGTTTTAGGGAACTACTAAGGGATGTTTAAGCACCCAGGGAAGAGCAGCAACAGGAAATTGTTACCATCCTGGGACTTAAAGGAGTAGGGAAAGGAATTTTTGTTACTGGAACAAGAGGCTAACTGAAGCCACAGGGGAGGAACTGGGTGATTTATCAAAATTGATTTGCCCAGGCAGGATAATAAATCACCCAATCTCATCTCCTCCCACTTTATTATCTTCTATAAGGGTCTGCCATTGGCCAAATCCAACCAGAAACCAGAGGACAAGTGATCTTGCGTGATGCTGGCCGTTGGGGTTAGCCTCCTGGCTAAGACCTCCTGGGTTAGCCTCCCAGGATAGCCTCCTGGGTTAGACCCAGCCCAGAGCAGAGAATGGCCTGGAATGGATTTGGTTGGAAGTGAATAGAAAATATAGATTTGGGGCCAGGCTCGGTGGCTCACTCCTGTAATCCCAGCATTTTGAGAGGCCGAGGTGGGCGGATCTCCTGAGGTCAGGTGTTTGAGACCAGCCTGGCCAACATGGTGAAACCCTGTCTCTACTAAAAATACAAAAATTAGCTGGGCATGGTGGCGGTCGCCTGTAATCCCGGCTACTTGGGAGGCTGAGGCAGGAGAATCACTTGAACCCATGTGGTGGAGGTTGCAGTGAGCTGAGATCATGCCTGGGCAATAGAGTGAAACTCCATCTCAAAAAAAAAGAAAATGAAGATTTGGGCCAATTCTTAAAACAACAGCAGTTACTTCAAAGTCTTTGGCTGCTATGTATTGAATATGAGATAACTTAACAATGGGGCTGATTTATTCTAGGACACATTTTTGAAAGGTAGCCTCTTTGATCTTACACAGTTACGAAGAAACACGCTGGAGCAGGTCAAGAGCAATTCTGACTTGCTTTTTTCCTGGGATGTGCTACACTTCCTACTTCCTAGGGTCTGTTTTCTCCTCCCTTCCCTTCATTATCCTGGTACCTGTGCTGTAGGTTATTTTTACAGGGACCTCTAGTACCTGGGAGATGTCTAGGTCTCAGTCTTCTTCCATCCTCTTCATCAAAAGAATGTCATTACTATAGCATGAAAACGAACTAATCTGAAGATGAGATTTCTATCAAGCCACTCAAGACTATCTTGAGAAGCAGTGAGTTCCCACTCATCAGAGGTGTTTGGCTATTAATCTTGGAGCAGATTTAAGTTTTGGATGTGTGGTTGGCTCTATTACTTTTAAAATATCCTCTCCAATGCTCAAACTATGCAATAGTCTGCAGTTGAAAGTGTTTGAATAATGGAAGCACCCCCATCAGCTTTGGCTTCTGCTGCTGGGTTCAACTAAAATGGAAAGGAATTGAGGCTGAGAGGAGAAAATGTGAAGAGGGGAAGGTTAGGAGGAAGAAAAGCAAGAAGAAACATGTTTTATTGCACATTTGAGGTTGTGTTTTATTCATTTCAAAGGTAACTTTTCCTGTTGGAACTACCTTTGGAGTTGGAGCTGCTTGTTCTCCCAGATCAATAGGTTTGAGTGCTAGGAGTGAAACTCATACTTATCATATATAGATGCTGCATCTTTGCAATAGAGCTTCAGGTCATCTAACCTTGCCCATTCCAGGCTCTGACTGTCATCTGATCCTCTACATCTTACATCACATTTTCTGGGACATTGTATTCATTTCCAGTTGCTACTGGAACAAATTGTAGTTCTGGAGTTCAGGAGTCTGAAATGCTCTAACTAGTAAAATCAAGGTGTAGGCAGGACTATGTTCTTTTGGGAGGCTGTATTCAAGAATCTATTTGCTTATATTTTCCAGGTTTTAAAGACTATCCGCCTTCTTTGGATTCTAACCTTTTCCTCCCTCTTCAAAGCCAGCAGTGCAGCATCTCTCAATTTCTCTCTTATTCTGACTCTGTCATCACATCTCCTTCTCTGACACACAGTCCTGTCTCCCTCTTCTAAGGGCTTTTGTGGATTACATGGAGCCCACCTGGATAATTCAGGATAACCTCTCTGTCTCAAGATCCTTAATCACCCCATACAAAGTCCATTTTGCAATATAAGGTAACATAGTCACAGATTCTGTGGATTAGGATGTGGACATATTTGGGGGTGGCATTATTCAGCTTATCAGAGAAATTGATACTTAAAATCTATTCACAGGTTGAGGAGAGGACTGAGGTCAGGTGGTCAGGTGAGGGTGGCAACGCCTGAGTTACTGTCTCTTGTCTGTTGAATTACTGAACTGTTCAGCCACACTATAATTTCAGACCCACCCCCGCCAACCAAGAGCCATCCTAATGAAGTATACATTTTGGTAGTCATTTGTGCTGTTTATGAAATATTTTAGCCCTTCTTTTGGACACGTGGAAATATTGCACTTCACTGCCCCCATAGGGCCACATGACATGCTGTGGCTAATGAAATATGAGCAGGAATGACAAATATCCCCTGTGGGCTGAAGTTTTGTTTTTTTTTTTTTTTTTGAGATGCACTTTCACTCTTGTTGCCTAGGCTGGAGTGCAATGGCATGATCTCGGCTCACTGCAACCTCTGCCTCCTGGGTTTAAGTGATTCTCCTGCCTCAGCCTCCTGAGTAGCTGGGATTATAGGCACCTGCCACCGTGCCTGGCTAATTTCTGTATTTTTAATAGAGATGGGGTTTCACCATGTTGGCCTGGTTGGTCTTGAACTCCTGACCTCGGGTGATCCTCCTACCTCGGCCTCCCAAAGTGCTGGGATTACAGGCGTGAGCCACTGCACCTGGCCGTGGGCTGAAGTTTTAAGGGCTGGTGCATGATTTGCCACATTCTCCTATTCTTGCCACGGCGAGTGTAGCAGCACACAGAGGAAATCTCCCTTGGTCTCGGTCCTTGAATGAGAATGAAGTACAGTGCTTCTTCCTGTGCCCCAGCTAACCCCCAAAGGACATACAGCCTGCATGAGAAATGAACTCTGTTCTTTTAAGCCATTCAGATCTTGGCATCGTTTTTGCCACCTCATGTCCTAGCCTTCTCTGATGCAGGCATCTTCCATAACAAATAAAATGAAGGCTTGTTCCCTATTCCAATCCTTCCCACCAGGGGCACCATATCCGGATGCTCTGTATATCTAGGAAAACTCCTGGATCCTAAGACAGCCAGGGACCACTTACATCCCAGTTTGGAGGATGCTTTTCATTTATGCTTCCATTCACCTTTCCAAAATTTGCAGACTAAAGACGAGAGCAAGCCTATCAACCTGATCTGAGAGGAATACGTTCAAAACTATATATTTTAAAGGTCACATGACTGGTCCACTCAGCAGCCCTTGTGGATTTCACACATGAAACTCCACTGCTTTTTAATCTCTTGGGTATCCCTTCCACTTCCTTCTGTACCTCCGGGTTTCACCATTACTCTGGCAGTTGCTAGAATTTCAGCTCACCCTAAAGGCTCTGTGACCTCTTTCTTCTGACACACAGACACTACCTGCTGGGGGCCAAGAATGAGTGTGATGTACCTGTGGCAGCTGACTCCATCGCTTTTCCTCATGTGCATCACAACTGTGGTTTACCAGCCCCTGGCCTCACTGCTGAAACCCTACTAATTCCAGTAGAACCCAGTAATTCACATCTACTTCTTAGGGGCAGCTGGAATATGCTTGAAATAGTTCCTTGGATCCCATTCATCCAGGACCCAGAAAGAACACAGCCTCAATAACAGTGTGAGATCACATCTCTGATTTAGGAGTGTACTCCGGTTTAGGTAAACTCAGCCCCGATAGAGGAGAGGGTCTCATGGGGCAAGTTCAACTCCAACCATGAACCTCTAAATAAATTTAGCCCATCCACACTGTACACCACTGAGAATGGATATAATCCTGTTGATGCAATTTTCCTAAACACCCTCCTTTGCTCTCTCTTTTTTCCAGGTCCTATTTCCTACCCCAGGATCTCTTTACCTAGACGATGTGTTCAAATGCATGTCTCCAATTAACCTGAGCCATTTTTCTTAGGATATGAGCTCATACTGCTCCTCCGGCTCATGCATCTGCAGCTTCTGCCTCCCACCCTCACCCTGGGAGACCTGTTCTTGCAGAGAGCAGCTTGTGTGATCTCTCTGCCAGTGTATGGACATCACCTCCTGGAAGTCTCTAAACTTTAACTCTCTCCTCAGTAGTGTCAGATATGATCAGTGTTTGCTAATAGGATACGATAGAATTTCTCAATTTTTTAGGTTAGCTTGACATGCATTCAAGAGTTCAGATGTGTACTAAAGCTTGTACTTTGAACTATTACGTTTTAGAAGCATTCACTCTTTCTCGGAAAATAACCCAGGAGTTCCCCAAAAGGGGCAGGGCAGTGAGACTAATACCCTCTGAGAACATTTAGGTCATGGTGTTCATGTTCTAAATCATATCAGGGCAGCCACGATTCTTACAAACCAATGATGAAGAAATTGCCCTGCTTTTCAGTGACTTTCCAGTGTCTTCCTCCAGGCAAGTGCATAGAGGTAATCACAAGCAGATGGGAACCCCAGGCCTGATTGTTCATTCCTCATTTATTATAGAGCTCTGTGCAAGGAGAGGCGGAAGAGCGAGTGTGGGGAACGGGGCAGCATTCATGTCCTCATGCTGCTACCCACAAATGGGATAGAATTGCAGTTAGGACACTTGGAAATTGAACAAAGAGAGCTCATCCTCTAATATTAAATTTTGAGGTGATTTTATCACATGTGGTGGGATAAAAGCAGGACATTTTGAAGATGTGGTCAGGTAGGAATATTGGTATGAGGTCTTCTAGAGCAACTTCTTTAACTGGGAGATTGCCCGAGAACTTCCTAAGAAATAGCAGGATGTCTCAAAATATTGTTTTATTTTTGCCAATTTTTTTTCCTGTGAAATTTATCATACTTAAACTTTCAAAATAGATATAAAAAGAATGGGACCAGATTTTTTCTTCATTTCAGTCAGTTATTGAGACAGAAAACTGAGATTTAAATAATGCTAGATTCTTAAAATGCAGAAATTCAGGAGTAATTTTATTAGGCAGGCTCAGACTATGGAGAAACATATAAAATAATAAAATAAATTAAATTACTAACTCCTTAATACACTCTCTTGTTTGGTCCTGTCGTTTGCCTCTCCTATATTTTGCAGGTGTTAATCTAGAATTTTTTCAAAATTAATTAAACAGTCCAATTTAAATTAATTAAACAGTCCAATTTAAAACACAAAGAAAAGAAGTGACGTGAAGCAGCAGCAGGAGCAATAACAAAAAGTATTTCCTAACAGTGCAAGTATGATACTGCATTTTATTTTGACTTCAAACAACACGTTGAAAATGATCTAATTTCAGTTTATATCTCTTCACTATGCAGGGTGTGACAGAACAAATAAAGATAAGATGCTTTATTTCTTAAATGACTGAGTAAATTATACTTCTTTATATTTACAAATAACTCATGTGTGCGTGTGTGTGTGTGTGTGTGTGTGTGTGTGTGTGTGCCTATGACATTTCTGTCCCCCCACCACCAAATTACTCTATAAGATGGATTTTCTATTGATAACAACTTCAGTTCCAATGGAAAGAAGTGCTTGTCTGTTAAACCATGGAATATTAGGATGACTAAATGAGTAACAGGGATTTGTAGAAAATCAGAAATTGTGGATTCAAATTCCAGCTCTAGTATTAATTATTGCTAATGTTTCACAAGTTACCAAGATCCTTGAACCTCAATTTCTTCATCTGCAAAGGAGCGGTGGTAACATTTCTTGTATATGCTCTTCCTAATCCCGTTGGTTCAGGCTCTCACTATTTTTCACATGGATGTTTTGCACTTGCTCTCCTACTCTTAGAGAACAGCCTTACCATCCTCCTACCAGCTTCTTCCCAGCAAGCTCACTCCCAGCTTGAAGACTCTGGTGAAACAGCTCCTCCTCCACCCCAGCATCCCACATAAACTTGATTATACCCATCTTAGAACCACTCAACAACTTTGCCTATTCTTTTATTACAGGAGGTTTTCAGACATCCTGCAAGTCTCTTTACATGTTTGTCTCCTCCACTGATCCCCACAATCCTGGAGGTTAGGGACCATGCCCTACTCCTTTTTCTCCACAATGCCTAGCAAGGTGCCTGGCCCTCAGTGGCACCTGGTTAAATGTTTGTAGCCCTTGTCCCAGGGCTGCTGTTGGTTTCTTTGAAAACACAAGAGAAATAGATAATTACAGAAATAATAGGAATATTTTGAAAAAATCTTTGTTGCTTCTGAATTTGTTTCTGCTTGTACACCTGTGTGGATGGGTCATGGCAAATCTCACCCTCTAAGTTTCAGACACATGAATCTGGTGCATTCGTGTAGCTTTTCTTTTCAGGTTAAATAACTCCCAATTCCTGTAGTCATGATTTATAGATCCCATTTTCCAACTCTTTAATCATTTTCATTGCATTTTTCTGGAACTTCTCCAAGTTCTCTATTCATTTATGTTTCAGGCTCCAAATGACATGGTATTGAAATACTGAGTGAAAGAATTATCTCCATGTTCCTATATTCCATGTCTTTATTTATATATAAGTGCTTTTCCCCTCTAATCAGTCTACAAATATTAATGAGGCACTTATGCAATACCTGGCACTGGGCTTCAAAGTTTTTGGCAGTTTCAAATAACATGATTCTCTCTGTGAAACAGGCTTTTCTTTGGTGGTATTACATGAAAATCACTATATTCATAAGCATCTGTATCATAGTCTAAGTGGAGTGCCTTTCCATGTCAATAAACAATACTGTTTCTTTTGAGGTTTGGCTTCATGAAATTAATTTAATAGTTCATCTGCTGCATGGATATAGCAAGTTTACTTCTCATTCCAAATTTGTACTGTAAATTAAAGAAGCAGAAAATGATCTAGCATTTTTTTGCATTATGCACATGCAGTAAGCTCAAATTTTATTCTCATTTATAGATTTCATTCTATTTCAGGTGCACATTATGTTTTCTCTATTGTCCTTGAAAATGTTTCAGTCAATACTAAAATATTAATAACATGTAACTACTTAGACACAGTAAACTGTTTTTTTATTTTAAAAATTATATCTATGTTTATTCATCTATGTTTTTAATTTAATTATTTAAAATTTCAATAGATGTTTGGGGAACAGGAGGTGTTTGGTTACATGAATAAATTCTTCTTCAGTGGTGATTTCTGAGATTTTTGTGCACCCATCACCTGAGCAGTGTACATCGTACCCAATGTGTAGTCCCTTACTCACCCTTCCTTCTGAGTCCCCAAAGTCCATTGTATTATTCTTATATCTTTGCTCGACACAGTAAATTTGTATCACTATTGTATACTTGCCTTCTTTAAACACATTTTCTATATCTCTTATCTGATTTGATCCTCATATAAACCCTATTGGCAAAGAAGGATGGGAATGATCACCATCAACATCCACTTGATTGCTCCAAGGTATAAGTAGAGTTTAAGATCGATCATGGTACTACAAGTTAATGGGGAGCTAAGTGCTCTGACCGGTGGTCCAGGTTTTTCCACCAGAGTTTTTCTAGGCTTGAGAAAAAAAATTGAACCATTGCTATTATATAACACTTCTGGAAATTAAAACTTCTACGGAAGCCAAAATAAGGTTTCAAAAATTGTAAGATATTATAAATATTACTTTAGTGAAAAACATTTTCAACACTTATAGACCACTAACACTATATAATGTGATATAATCACACTACTAACAATATAATGAAAGGATTGACAACAACATTTATTCATAGACTATTGTAAGAATTGTGATCTGGTAGTATAGCAGAAAATTAAAAATGTATATCAGTCAAGGATCTCTAGAGAAAATAACCAATAATCTCTCTCTATATATCCTATTATTTTTATTAAAATAAAAATAATAATCCTATAAATAATGGTATTTAGTATAAGAAATTGGCTTACACAATTATGGAGGCTGAGATGTCTCCAGATCTACAGTCAGTAAGTTGGAGACTGAGAAGAGGCCATGTGTAGTTCCAATCTGAGTCTGAAAGTCTGAGAACCAGAAGAGCCAATGGGATTAGGTTCATCTGAAAACAGGCAGC
The DNA here is from genome assembly GCF_009828535.3 of Hylobates moloch. Lineage (NCBI taxonomy): Eukaryota > Metazoa > Chordata > Mammalia > Primates > Hylobatidae > Hylobates > Hylobates moloch. Next base: position 88,982,581 of record NW_026652290.1, read on the forward strand.
CTTGAGACCAAAAAAGAGCTGATGTTTTAATCTGAGTCCGGACATCAGAGAAGTCCAAAGTGCCAGCTCAAGCATCCAGGCATGACTTCCCTCTTACTTTGCCTTTTTGTTCTATTCAGGTCTTAAGTTTATTGGATGGGTCCCACACACATTAGGGAAGGCAATCTGCTTTACTCAGTCTAGTGATTCAAATGTCAATCACATCTTGAAACACTTTCACGGACTCAGCCAGAATAATATTTGACCAAATGTCTGGCACCTTGTGGCCAAGTCACATTGATATGTAAAACAAATCATCACAAGATGCACGATGAACATTCTTTTAATCTTAACAGTGTGCTTTCATACTTCCATGACTGTGTTATAAACTCGAAGGTAATGTAAAAAATCTAATTTTTAGGCCGTCTTAGAATATAAAGTGTCCTTTCTGAAGTTTTACCCTGAAAGGCCCTGCTTTTTACCGCACAACCTGATGCCAGCTCATTCATTTCTCAAGACAGAGGTCTAAGGAAGCTACAAAACAGTTGACATGAATGAAGTATATTTGTTAATCTGCCACTTTCTAGTGTCATTGTAGAATCAATTCTCTTTGAATTACATAACTTCTTTCAAGCATTGCATTAAGCATGTTTAAATATGTAAGAAATAAAAGCCAAAATTTAATTGTTGTAGTCAGTTTGTAAAAGATTAAGCTAAATATATATTCCTTTCTCTGGCCTTCTGCAAAATTACTGAAAATTTTGTCCATTTATCTGAGCAAGTATTGTTAAGTTGTATGAGAGAATATTTACATCTCCAGGTTGTTTTAAACGTTTAAAAAGTGATCTTATTTTAGAAGCCTGAATTGCTGTGTATTTTAAACAAAAACAGAAGCCAGTTTTATTGTATTATAATTTGCATACCATAAAACTTACCCCATGTGTACAATTTAGTGGTTTTTAATATATTCATAGAGTTATGTAGGCATCCCCACAATACATTTTAAGACATTTTTATCACTCCAAAAGGAAACTCTATACCTATTATGTCATTCCTTATTTCCCTCAACCCACCCTATTGTGTCTTTCTATAGAGAGTGCATCTTCTGAAAATTTTGTATTAATGGAATCATACAATATGTGATCTTTTCTAGATGGATTCTTTAAGTTAGCGTTAAGTTTTCAAGGTTCATCCATGTTTTGGCATGTATAAATACTTCATTACTTTTATTGCTGAATAATATTCCAATGCATGGCTATACCAAATTTTATTTATCCATTCATGAGTTGATGAACATTTTGGGTTGTTTCCAATTTGGGACTATTATAAATAATACTTTTATGAACATTTATGTACTAGTTTTTGAGTGGACATATGTTTTCATTTCCTTTGGGCATATACCTAAAATTGGAATTGCTGAGTCATATGCTAAATCCATGTTTTACACTTCAAGGAACTGCTAAACTGTTTTTCCCAAATGGCCACACTATTTTACATTTTTTATTATAGCTATGCTAGTGACTAAGAATTGGTATCTCACTGTGGTTTTGATTTGGATTTCCTTATTGCTAATGATGTTGTGCATGTCTTCATGTGTTATTGGTTATTTATATATCTTTTTTTAGAGAGCTGTGTGTTCAAATGCTTTGCCTATTTTTATTTGGGTTATGCGTCTTTTTACTGCTGAGTGTGAGTTCTTTGTATATTATAGATACATGTCCTTTGTCAGATATATGATTTGACAAGTATTTTCTCCCTTTCATTTTCTTGATGGTGTCGTTTGAAGTGTAAACAGGTTTTTTGTTTGTTTGTTTTTTTTAGAGACTAGGTCTCATTTTGTTGCCCATTTGTGGCCTTGAACTCCTCGTCTCAACTGAGCAATACTCCCACCTCAAAACTTGCTAATTGTGATGAAGTCCAATGTATTTATTTATTTTCTTTTGTTGTTTGTGCTTTTAATGTCATAGCAAAACATACATTGTGGGCACGAATTGCTCTACTGTCTGATTCAAATAAATTCTGTCCCCTGTAACAGGGGCAATCCTTGAGGCCAGTTTTGAGGCTTGTTTTGACACCACAAAGGCTCTTCTTAGATGTCTCTTTCCCTGGTTCTTTTTATTAAACTTACAGCGGTATAAGGTTTAGCTTGTTGCTACCATGGAGCTTCCAATCCCTCCTAGTTGCTTACAACCAAAATTTCCATTGTTTTGGACATTTTCCTTAGACTTGAACTTTCCCATGCTCTGTTCCAAGTAAAGTCACTCCTTTTAGGAATATCTGCAGAATGCTTTCTTCTTGAGACCTTCCTTTCTGGCTGAGAAAAATATTTGCACCACTGCTTTAGAGATGGAGGTGAGAACAGTGGTCTGATCTCAGAGTGATGATGCTGCTTTACAAAAGGGATATTGGATTGGAGTGATAGCATCTGGTCTTACTGGTACGGAGACTCTGCCCTATGAATAAGCTCAGTTGAAGTTGATCAGGGCTCACTATTCCCATTATGTTATGCCTAGGGGAGGGCTTCTGCCTTATAATGAGGGGTAGAGTTTAGGAAGGGAATTCCAGATCTCTCAGCTACTCTGGTCTGGATTAGAGCTTCTGCAGCACAGAGCTAGGGAATATAAAAAGGCTGGTGGCTTCTCCCTTTGGGGGAGATACTGTCACCTTAGACTGGGAGCTAAGGGAAGAGGAAATCCTATGTTCTTGGCTGCATTTACCTGTGTCCTGCTGATCTGGTATGGGTAAGATCTGGTTATGGCTCAAATGTTACAAAATCACTGTTCTTATTTTCTCAATAAATAGTTCACCATGTATTATATGACCTTAGCACTATTTGCAGAGATTTAAAATGTTTTTTAAAAAATAATTCGAGCTGGTTATGGTTGTTTCACTGGAAAAAGGGTCATGGAGTCAGCATTCCAGATGATTATCTCCCCAAGTTGCTCTTAACTTCAAGAAAAATTAGGAAACTTGATTGGTCTTGGGGAACAAAAGTCTGGAATAGAATTTTGGCAGTCACCCATCCTCCCAGTTTTAAAAACAACAAAGTAGGATATCAACCTCATCCCAACGATGAGATGTCAGGTAGGACTTGGAAAAGCTTGCCAAGCTCTACGAGACATCTTCCCACACAACTCTTTTTGCCAATAATCATTGCAAATACATTGTTATTTTTTGTATTATCAGCTTTCTTCACTCATTATATTATCTGCCTCATTCCTATGGGCATTTTAGTTTGCAATTTCTCTTAATCAAACATCTTGGAGTTAACTAGAAGAATATGACTTCTCACAGTCTGTTCTGCTTACCAAACAACAGGTGCTAACCTTTTTATGAACATCATTGCCTCTGTTGATTTTTGCTTCAGCACTTTTTGCTTAATTTCATTTGGCCAAAAATAGGTCAACAAGGTTTAGTGAGTGCTGTCTTTTGTATTACATAATAGTAAGTAGTCATTCCCTACCATCTGCATTTTTATCTTTTTTTCTTATTTGCTTGCTATTCTTTTCAGCATCTCTAAGCATAAAGCGTATATAAAGCCTAAAGCTTATATAAAATAAATAAAATAAATGATGTTAGAAGGGCTAATACACACACATGCACACATATATAATTTAAAATGATCTTTTAAGTCAGAGAATGCAATATTGGAACCAATGGTTAAGCATGATTTCATTTCCTTATCATTTAAAACTTTCCTTTGTTTGAGTAAATATTTCAGAAAATATATAACTAGACACTCTATAGGATTTTATTGTAATACTACATATATAAACAATTTTTGTTATTGAATATTTTTGAAAAGGGCAATTTTTTCATTTGATCTACCTTCTAAGTTACTTAACTGCAAAATATGCTTTTTTCCTCCAATAACCTCTTTTCATTCTTTAAAAACATTGTGTTGCAAACAAGGAAAGGATCAACATGCTTGGTACACAGAAAGGACACAGTAGGTTCTTTTATATGAAGAATAATTTTCATCTGCCTTTTCTGTCTCTTCCTAGTTGCATCCATATAAATATATGTGATATTTAGGAAATTACCTGTTTGACTCACACCATGGCAAGTCACTGACACACTTACCAGGGATATGACACAACCATTGGCCCAAGAGCCGGAGCCCTGGCTGTCAGTCTTGATGGCTAGAGCATCAAAGACTCCAACCAGAAAAAGGTCTGACTAGGTTTGTGTGGGAGTATAGGGAGCAGGCAGGAATTGCTTATGGACAGGGCTGGAAATGTTTGAATTAGATTATTCAAGGGCCTGAATTTCTCTGACAGGAAAATAAAAGGCTCCCAACTTTATGCAGACCATATACAAACTCCAGGTAAGCTGTTTATGGCTTATGATCCATAGTTTCCACATCATAGAGCAGGTTTAGAGGAATGTATAGCATGGGCTTTAGAATCATCCAGCCGTGGTATTAAGCCTGCCTATACCACGTACCACTTGTGTGATTTGGGCAGCCTTTCTGACCTGTAAAGTAGTGATAACAGTAATACCTATCTCAAAGGTTTTTTTGGTAAATTATACTAAAATATGTAAAAATCATCCTGTACAGTTTCAAGAAAATAGTAATGTCTGTAAAGAGCTGCTCTTATGATAATTATCAGTCATCTAAGTCAGTAGTTTCTAATGCTTTTTTAGCACTCATATCTTTTACAAGTACAATAATGCCCTATTGGTAAATGTTTTGTAATATGCAGAAATTCTCAAATGTGTCTGTGTATGGAAAAATACTCATAGCAAATCTGATTTGCCTCTCCTTCCTCAATGCAGTTGAGAATTGCTGGCCTAATCAAAATCCTATTAGTTCTTTCGTTATGCTTCCAGGCTCAGGGAAAGAAAACTGTGGCCCTTTCTGTGGGGGCACATTATTTGCTATTGAGATTGGGCTTCTCTGGAGAACCTGGAGAGAAAAGGAGCCCCACCTTCTACGATGGGAGAAAGCTCAGGTCTTTCTGCAAGCAAAGGGAATGGTGTAGTCTTACAGAGCTGTTCAACACAACTTTCTGCAATTATGTAAATGTTTTATGCCTGCAGTGCATGAGAGCCACTAGCCACATGAGTATTGAGCACTTGAAATGTAGCTAGCATGAGTGAGCAACTGAATTTTGTATTTTAATTATGTTTAGTTGATTTAAATTTAAATAGCCACCTGTGTATAGTGGCTACTATAGTGGACAGTGTGGATCTGGGGAATCTTTCTCTGTGTGTGTGTTGTGGGAAAAGCATGGAGGGCAGTCTGGATGGTTGAACAAATACCTAGATAGAATTTTTTTCCAGGCTAGTCACTTGCCAGTGGGTTTAAAAAAAAGTTCTGAAAGTTGATCTTTAAAAAAGTGTATTTTAAGAAATATTCAAAACAATTTCAAAAGTACTGATCTTTATAAACCTGTAAGCATAGTTACGCATCTTAATGTAATCATCTGCCCTCAAATAAGAATAGAACTGAATTTATTCCTTTTAAATTGACTTGAGTTTCAGATGTATTATCTTTGAGAAAAGGATGAAAGTCTAGAAATTTCATCCTATTTGCTAACATTTAGAGGAGATTAGTCTTTAATACCATGTTTTCTCTTTTGCCTTGAGAAAACAATGTGCTTTTCTTCAGTGTTAGTTGATGGTCTTTCAATATATTTCAAATAAAGTTTTCAGGGATTTTGAAGAAAGGTCCTTTTTCATAGGCTCTTAGGGGGAATTGCCATTATGGTTGATTTTCTTCCCATTTTTGAATCCCCTTGAGCATCTAAGGAACAACGTCGTCTGAGAAAGGCTGCGGTCGTTGTTTAGTCATTGGCCAATGGAAGAGTTAAGTATCTACCTGGCTTTGGCAGCACAAGGCTTCAATCTTGTCTGAATTCCACTGTTCTTTGATTTCATCAAAAGGTATATTTGCATATGGACTGATAAGGCATCTTGGCACCAGGATCCTAGATTTCATACAGGCACAGATTTGGCACAGGCCTGATGAAAACTCAATTATGATTTATGTCTATGCAACAGAGTTTCCTATTGATTACCTGCCAGAATCATGATAAAGCAACATTAGGCATGAAGCCAATCTTTTCCAGCCATCATCTTTCCTCAGGTTTTCATTCTATGCCCTTGCTGGAGTTTTCTGAACATTTGTGAATAATAAGCGTTCAAAAAAATGATAATTGGATATAGAAATTTGTTTGCAATAAAGAATCCTCTTCCTACTACTTAAGTTTGATTTGTATTTACCTTCCAATTATTTGAGATTTACCCAGCACTTGCTTATGTGCATCACACTCCTGTAAGTTTTATAGGGTGTAGAAGAAATGGAAAACAAGCAAGTTTTGGGGAACTTTCTTATGGTAATCTGGAGGAAGCAAGCTGTCCAGAGATGAAGATATTAGTCTAAGAAGCAATTGCCTTCTAATATTGATGTGTTGATCAAATTGAGCAAGTTGATCAGAGTGAGGTGGAATGAGACTGAGAGACTTCTTTGTTATAATTTTTAATTGAGGAAGGGCATAAAAAAAGGAATCACAGTTGAGTAGAGATGATATGAAATGAGAATCATTAAGGGGGTGCCTGGGGAAATCTAGCTTCCTTGATAATCACTCTCCTGTTGAGATGGTGAGCATTACTCCTCATAATTAAAAATAATGTCTTTATTTAAACTGTTTGACTTTAAAACACCTACATTAGCATTAATTGACTGTGTGCCAATTTCTGTTCTAAATACTGTATATATATATATATGTGTAAATGCTTCTCTCTATATATAGACATATATATCTACATAGGTATATCTATATATATAGATCTATATGTCTATATATAGACATACATATATAGATATCTATATATAGACATATATATACACATATGTATATACATATACATATATAGATATCTATATATAGAGATATCTATATATCTATATAGATATATACCTACCTATATATCTAGATCTATCTCTCTCTATATATATCTATCTCTCTATATATCTATCTCTCTCTATATATAGATATCTATCTATCTATCTATCTATCTATCCATCTATCTGTCTGTAGAGAGAGTCATTTACATCTCACAAGATGCCCAGGAGGTAAGCTCTATTATTTCTATTTTGAAGACTAATTAGGTGCAGATCAGAGATGATAAAAGACTTATTGAAAGTTCCACTGCTAATAGGTAGTGGTGCTGGAATTTGAACCCAGGCCTCGTGGCTCTAGTTTTTCTGCCTGTCACAACCCCATACCACCTCTCATCTGTGGAAAAGAAAAGAAGGGCACATATCACGTTCATATCAGCTCCTAAAGGAGTGACAGAGCTATCCTTTTCTGGTGGGGAGCAGAGGGGTCATTGTCCTTTGTTCTTTAGTTTCAGGATCACTTGTTGTTGGATGGGCAAGGTCTCATCACTGCTTAAAGCAGTCCGTTCTGAAGAATCTTTTTCGATCTTGCAGAATAGGTCAGTTGGCATCGTGTTGTTGGTTTCATTTTCAAAAAAATATGATGAATTCTTAACCCCAGTATCTCAGAATATGACCTTATTTTTAAACAGGACCTTTATGGAAATAGTCAAGTTACCTTGTTATGGCAGCCCTAGGGAACTAATACAGGTTGAGAGTGGTTTTTGAGTGCCTGAAGTGGCCTCTTATTAGCTGAGGACTATTTAAACTCTCAAGAGGGTACCTCATTTCCAATATCAGCAGAAAGTGGAACAACTTAAACCCTCTGCAGTGAGGTTAATGAGGTATCACATGAAACAAAAATCTCACATGACTACTTGGAAACTTATACAATTGAAAACGTTTTTCAAGTTTATCACTACCTCAAAATACTTACCTAAAAATATAATTTATGTCAGAATCTGAGCTAAGTCATTGCATTAGGCAAGGTTGTTAGATGCTAGGGAAGATTTTTTTCCTCCAAATCAAGGACCACTTTCACCAACTTTCCTACCATTATTCATGCTACAGGGACAGCCTCATCTGATTAAATGAATAGTTTAATTTATTCTATATTCTAAAAGGACAATACCTATTCCAAGTTATAGCCTTTCATTATTGGACAATGGCCCTAAATTGTATGCCAGGTATTTGATTGTCAAATTACAAGTTTAGTTTTCATAGGCCAGTGTTTTGTATGAGGAGCAGAAAGCACAAAGCAAAGCTTACTCTTTTATAGCCTGCTGCTATCCTCTTTATTCCCTTCTAGAGAAACACACTGGAAATATCACATTGTTACTGAATTTATTGACAGTTCCTTGGTCTTGATCCTTGTGTACAAGATTTGGCTGCTTGAAGAGTATGTGTGTAATCTAGACAGAGCCCCAGGTTTAGTTGTTTTCATAAAACTGACCCTATTATGATTCTTCTGGGAGCAGAGCCAATAGAAATAGTCTTTTGACACAGCAGACCATTGTCTTTGGGGTTACAAAGGATTTTGTGTAGGTTTCCCTCTTTCAGACTTGGTTCTTAATGATCTGGTTGAGCTAACTTCAACCCCTCCCTCTCCTGGTATTGAGAAAAGTAGCACATTCTTTTTTCCATGAATATTATGGTTCTATTATTTTAAACAAGGAGTGACCTCAGTAGGCCTCTGACCCTGCTGGCCAATTATTGTCCAAAAGAAAGGCCACTGATAAGCCTTTTAGCCTTTTCTTCTTTTTTCTTTTTCCAAACAAGTGATTGTCTTTGCTAGATATTCTCATCTTTTAGCTGGCTTATAAATAACTAACAATCCTATACAACTTATTGCTATTTCCTTGATGTGCATTTCATAATGGCTTATCTTGAGACACACAATAGGAAATATTCTGCTCAAAGATAACGATATTTTCAGTGCTATGTTGATTTTTATTTTGGCCAGAGCAGTGTCTAATTACCTTTGGCTTATTCGGGCTAATACTTGGGCATACTAAGTGGGTATATTATTTGGGGATACTAAATAGAATAGAATTTTGGGGCCTCAACTACTGTTTATCTGGGTCTGCAGTGGGTTCAAAATAACTTTCTAAAAATAATCCTAAGTAGTCTCTCTGCTCACCTCATGGTGGGTGGCCCAGCTGTCCATTGGATATGTGCCTTTATGAACTCCCCAGCTTCTGCAAGAGGATAGAACCCTAGCCCAGCTCTTGGTCTATTCAGATACTGGAGGATGGACTCAATGGCACAGGGAACAGCCATTTTCAATGCATTTGCCACATTTAATAACAAGTTTGTCACCAAAATAGTATTGATCAAAAGCTAAGAGGAACAATATTAGGAGAAGATTGCTAAGTTTTATCTGCCTCCATATATTCTAAATTATATAGCTAGGTCAAAGCTGATCATTGGAAACTGGAACATTGCTTTGGTTGTATTAGTCATTTCTGTCTTTCCTTCTTTCCAGAAAAACATCCTTTCCCTGTACAGTGTTTGAGCATGTGCTGCCAGTCTACCTCAGGAATCATCTTAATAATCAGCCCTGTGGATCTTGTATGAACAGTGAGGAAGCTGTGGTGATTGTTCATTACGTCACCCACTTATGACGATCTCAGGGAGAGTTTTTGTCTGGTCTGAGTGCAAAGAATAATTAGACTTCCTTGGGAAATTTGGATCGTTAGTGTATCATGGTTGCTATGAATTGTATAACTGATAAGATTTCTCTTTTCTGGCTGCCAGAAAATTTAGGGCCGGATTTATGGCCCACCCATTGGACATATGTGGGCTATTGTAATATGCATTTTTAGATTCATTCCTGGCTCTGTTTCATCTCTACTCTTGTTTTACTTTCTTCTCTTGCCCCATTTTTAACTGATGCTATTGGGTCATCTTCTACATGTCTTATTATTGTCTACTTCAAATATTTTTGGGCTAGATCAAAGTATAAAAATAAACACATATACATAAATGAAATAATCTCAAATAGGGCTTTGAAGTGAATGCTGCTGCTATCGGTGAAGGAAAAAATAGGGGCTTCCAGGTGCAGGGAGCAACATGAAAAACATAAAGGAAGAGTAAATGGTTTTGACAAGGGATCTGATAGAAAAAAAATCTTCCTTATCATAGTTAAGGTGATATAACAAAGCAGCTCAACTGAGTTCTTTAAAATAGAACATGGAAAAAGGAGCATTGTATAAAAATAAATTGATTTTAATGTCTTAGCCTGATACATTTTATTTTAGGTATAAATTTGTGAAAATATTTTCATTGATTTACTTTTTTTTTTTTTTGAGACTGAGTCTTCCTCTGTCACCCAGGCTGGAGGGCAGTGGCGCGGTCTTCGCTCACTGCAACCTCCGTCTCCCAGTTTCACGCCATTCTCCTGCCTCAGCCTCCTGACTAGCTGAGACTACAGGCGTCCGCCACCTCGCCTGGCTAATTTTTTTGTATTTTTAGTAGAGACGGGGTTTCACCATATTAGCCAGGATGGTCTCGATCTCCTGACCTTGTGATCTGTCCGCCTCGGCCTCCCTAAGAGCTGGGATTACAGGCGTGAGCCCCTGCTCCCAGCCTGATTTACATTTGAGTGAAACCTAGAAGATCTCTGGAAAAAAATCATTGCAGTGAGAAAATCATATTAGTATCTTTTTGCTTAATACATCTTTATGTTATTTAAATGTTTCAGAAAGAGTTAAATAACAGCATTGTTTCAATTTTATTCATGCCTTCCAGGGGTTATGCCTATATCTGTTTGAAAAACAAATGTGGAAAAACTTTATACCTTATGATAAGAATAGGTATAAATTGGGAATTTAGGGGAATAAGGATGGCAAAAACTCAAATAATTCAAAGATAAACATTATGCCTACCTTATTTACCTGGAAATATTTTATTTTCAAGGCTCTATTTTCATTGATTAGTTCCATGAAGTTAGGGGTTTATGTGTAGTTGATTACCACTGTATCCTAAGTATTCAGCCTATTGACCAGCATGTGGTAGAAAATCAGTATATACTTGTTGAATGAATGAATGAATTAAATGAATATGAGGTGTAGACTATATTTTTATAATAAAGATGAAATTGAATTGACCTTGTGGAGGCGATGACAAGGACTGATATCCTATTCAAAGAATGTAAGTAAAGATAAAATGGCTTTTAGAGTCAATATCCTAGATTAACAGTTTTACAGATAATTTGAAAATTTACCTCCACAGCGTGAAAGTAAATGCCAAGATGACTATTTTGTTGAAAAATGGTCTTCCTTTTGGTGCTAGAATAATAAATACTGGTGCTAAGAGGACATGAAAGACCATCAGCTCCTTCCGTTGGAGGTCAGCGGCCAGTGATTGAAAGGTGTCCTTTGACCAAAATCATTTGTCCCCTCATTTCTACAAAAGCTGTGTGGCATGGTGGTTATGCACACTCACTCTGGAGATAGTCCCTGCTAGAATTCTGGCTCATCTATAAGATGAGAATAACAATTCCTACTTCATAGAGTTGTTTGGAGAGTATGATAAAATAATGAATGCAAAGTATTTAGAATAGTGAATGGTATTAATTAAATCAAGAATTCCAAACTATGACCAAGTGTACGTTATTAGAAAGTGATGCATAACTAGCTTAAGAGTTCAAAGTCAATTTCCCATGTTACAATTACTCAAACTAGTGGATTGCGTCCCTCTGTAAAATACCTAGACAGAGTTTCACATGCATATCATTCCCTACCTCTCAAATAGTGGCCCTTATGAAGACAGAGTCTGCCTGCATGTTGGTAGGCACTAAAAAATGTCTGTTCATTTTACTTGAGTAATTATCAGTAATATCCTTCAATGAAATTAATGTAGTATTCTGGGACCAAGGCATTGTATATGCAGATGCCTTTATTATTCCAGGTACTGAAACTATGAATCTTTTGCCCTTACTCAACTGTTTCAGAGAGGAATAATTTAGCCACATCAGTTATTTGTCTATATCAGTATTTTTCAATCTTGGCAGTTTTGACATTTTGGGCTGGATATATTTTTACTGTGTGAGTCTGTGCTGTGTATTATAGGAGGTTTAGCAGCATCCCTGATTTCTATCACTAGACATCAGGAACACCTGCCTTTCTCACCAGTTGTAACAATAAAAAGTGTTTTTAGACATTGCTATATGTTTCCCAGAGAGCAAAATCATCCCCAGTTAGAACCATTGGTATAGATTTATATCAAATAGTACTGCTCTTCATTATATTTTATAATACATCTCTTGACTATACTTTGAAATGAGATCATAGTCTTCTTTCTGAGGCAATTAAAAACAGAGAACGGTAATTATCAGTTCTGGAATGGTCAGAGAGTTTGGTCAAATTACCTTTTGAGGTATCTCTGCATTCTCTGGATTGAAGACACAGAAGCCCTGCATGCCTCCTTGGGGAAGCCCTCCTCCTTGCCTGCATGTATAAATACTTAGCCCACAATCTCCACTTTTGTCTTTCTATGATGTATTGTAAAAGGACATTTTAGTCAAATTACTGGTGAATATACAAATTTTTAGTCAAAATTAGTAATGAATAGTCATAAATGTTGCCTCCTTTAAAATGTTTTTATTTTGTTTACGAGTTTCCAATTTACCCAGGTTTCTTTATCAATCCCAGCTGCACAAACATTGTGAGTCACTTTCTAGGTCTATTAACTATATAGCAGGACAGAAGGTTTGCAGGGACAGTGGCCATACACACATCTCAGAGCCTCTCCGCATGTTAGCAGTGGCTATTACTAATGGCGCTTGGAACTTACTCTAGCATGGCTGCTATAGCAGACTCTAAGCACCCACTCCCACTCTCTCTAGCTGCCCCACCCCACAGACAATCAGAGCATTGTTCAGAACAATCCCAGAGCTGTTCAAAGAGCATTGCCCAGGGCCCAAGCATTGCTGTTTATTTGTGGCACTAGATCAAGAATGATATGGCAGTAGCTTTTTTGGATGTGTTTAGGAAAGACTTGTACTAACAGCACCCGAGGCTCTGGCCCTTCCTCACAGCCTTCTACTGTCACTGAAAACAATACCACATGGATTTGAGGAGTATGGACGTGTTCTGGGAAAACATGCATCAGGAATGCACCCAAGCTCATAGTGGCCCCGGGGTTTATTGGCACACCCTTTAGTCTTTTCCTGTTTCAGGTGTACGTCACTGCATATGTGGGGAAAAGTCCAGGTTGTGCATGCTTTGTTAGGTGCCCGTTGGGCTTATTGGTCAGGGTGGGAATGGGGAATCAGGACAGAAGATGAAGAAGCTAAGAAAGCTCTAGAAGAACAAGATGCTTCCTGTCTCTACAAAGTGCCCCCTAGCTCCACCCAAAAAAAGTTTGAATGAAGACTCTTTCCAAATTATTGTCAAACTTTAATAATTTTAAACATGTGCAATGTGAATGAATTAAAATAAATCACACTTAAGTAGTGTGGTGCAAAAGGATCCAAATTCAGAATATCTACAACTTCACAAAAATGGAAAAATACTAGTGACAAAGAAGACTGGCTAAAGGAAGGGCCAACAATAAATGAACTCATAACCTTTTGCTAGGCTTATGGTTCTGACTTAAACACAGATAAAGCAGAATTGTGAACAAGATTTAGAAAGAACTCACAAAACAGGGCTCCCACTTATTTAAACATTCTTTTAGCACCAAGTTTATACGGAGCATGGAAGAAAATTTATTTTGAACATAGTGACTCGTGTTGGCACAATGTTTTTATTGACTATTATTCCAAGCTATGGCTTTTATGTTTTCCCATTCTCTTTGATATTTAATGAGTACATTTTAAAGAACATTTTTCCTATTTTATAGTCAGGATACTAGCTCTAACAACTGAAAATTTGTAAAACTGTGCAATATAGCCCTTCCAACATGGTTCCATCAGTTATACGCCAATAAATAATAGTGATTTCAAGGATGATTAATCATAATCATTATAAAGCACTTTGGCCAAACCAACATCTGTTTCCATGGATACGGCAGCCGGCCATCACGGTTCTGTAATTTATATGTTTTAGTTATTGTTCCCAGATGACTAAGAGGACCATTCTACACAACATGACCTTTTAACTTTAGGCCCCAGTGGGTTCTGTGGTTTGCATGCAGCCTGGATTCCTTTTGAGAAATTTTTGTTGAAAATGTGTGGAGATCTGAGGAAATGAAACAGAATTTCAAAGGTCTTCCCATCTTTGTTTCCTCGAAGAGGCAATGTGAAGAAAAGGACAGTGGTGACAACGTCAGTAACAAGTAACTAATAGTGCTGATGATATTATGAGGAAATCAGAGATCTAAAGAACTCACAAGGCACTGGGGAGGCTGAGGAGCAGAAGTGGAAAGCTGGTTCACACCCAGGTCTCCTGACTTTCAGGCATGGGCTCATCTTTTCTTCAATCATTTTAGACAAACATATTTTATTTTCTTTATTGAATGAATGCTTATTGAACCTTACTATCTGCCAGGCTCTCAGCTCAATGCTGACGAGTTAGTGGAAAGTCAATGGGAAGTCAAAATCTGTCCTTGTGCCTGCTCACGTGGCTGAGAAAGAGGCTAGTCACTAAGCTCACATTAAGCTAGTAATCACACATGCCAATGGACGGTTAAGCTGTGACAAGTGTTGAGTAGGTGTGATCTATCGTACCCTGAGGACCTGTCACTGGGCATTAGCTCTACTTCCAGAGGTAAGAGCAGACTTCTCTGGGGCAGTGTCACCTGAGCTGAGATCTGAGGAATAAATTAACTATGTGAAAATCAGAGAAAAAAGCATGTCACGGATCAACATGTGCAAATGCCTCATGGCAAGAGGAAGCAAAGTGAGCACTAACACTAAAAGGTGTGACAGGAGTATAGAAATCCGGGACAAGATGGTTATATAGGATCTGTGTAGCCCACAGTGAGAACATTCTGTCTCTGCAGTAGATCCAGTGAGAATTCACCTGCAGCAGCCTCGCTTGATTGAGTTGTATCAGAATCAGAAGCAGTAGGTGGAGACTAGTGTTTAAAATCTCTTTCTAGGTTGGAAGGCAGAAACATGCTTTGCTTTGATGATTTAATTTTCTGAACACCTATAATTTGTTTCACCAATTTCTTCTGTGAATGCTAGATCCCATGGACAAGACCTGAGGGTGTTCAGGTCTTGTCTATCATGGACTAGTCTGGTTTCACATACTGCAGACTCATCTGTCTAGGATTTTGGTCTCTTATCTGCAGAGCAGAGAGGCTATGCAGTGTTTTGCTGTTGTGGGGCTGAAAGAACCAGCGTGGTATGAGCTTTTTCTTTCTGTATATAGGATTCAAAAATTATTTTTTACTGTATTGGATGTGTAAGAAACCACAAATGAAGTGCACCCACCTGCATTAATTTTCTATGCTGTGTAGCAAATTACTACATATTCAACAGTATAAAAAAGTACATATTTATTATCTCACAGCTTTTCTGGGTCAGGAGTCCACAAAATTGGGTCCTTTGCAAGGCTTCTATCAAGGTGTCCATCAAGGCTGCATTCTCATCTGGAGGCTTAACTGGGGTTCTGGAGGCTCTGCCACTTCAAACTCAGTTAGGTTGTTGGAATAATTCACTTTCTTGTGGCTATAAGACTGACAGCAGCTTGCTTCTTCAAAGCCAGCAAGGAAAGCAAAAACCCTAGAGAAAGTTGGCTAGCAAGATGGATTCTTATATAACATAATGTAACCACAGGAGTGACATCCTGTTACCCCTGTCATATTTTATTGGTCACAGATCCTTTCCATACTCAAAGGGAGGAAATAGTACAAGGCTGTGAATACCAAGAGGCAGGGGTCATAGAGCCAGTCTCTCTGCCATACTCTCTATGCCCTAACTTTACAGACACATACACAAATGTCTAGGCAAAACCTGGGTGGTTTTTGTGCTCTCCCTTACTCATTGTGCCAGAGAGATTCCTGCACGTGATTTGGTTGCCACCTAAGAGGAATGTGAAAGTTCAATAGTAATTGAAAATGCTCTGGTGCAGTACATTCCCCAGACCCACATCTTCTGCCTCACTTCCCGATTTCACATGCCATTCTTAGCTCTCACCTGTCATATGAGCAGTCTTGCATTTTCATCATGGTTAAACACTGCATCTCTTAATAGGTAAAGCTACAACTTGCCCTGGTTCCTCTCTTCTGAGGCAGGTGGTCTCAATATGCTTTCCCTAGAGCACCATCTGTCCATCATCTTCCCACTGTGGTCATCTGGTGGTCATCTGTCTTCTCCTGACCAACCAGACAAGCTCCTGTCCTCAATCCATCAGTGGGAACAGCAGTACTATTTTAGCATCTGTCACAACAGGTGAAGGGAGAAAAACCAGTCTCATATCATGCAGCAGTATAATTTATCTTTTCTGGAATGTCATGTAAGTGAAGCCACATAGTAAGAATTCCTTTGAGTCTGGCTTCCCCTCTATCCCCACTTAGCATAATGCCCTTGTGGTTTATCCAAATTGTCACATGTCAATAATTTGTTCCTTTTAATTGTTAACTAATATTTTATTTTATGGATGTACCACATTTTGTTTTTTCATTAAGCAGCTGAGGTGTTTCCAGTTTGGGGCAATTATCAGTAAAGCTGCTTCCAAGTTTACATGCAGGTTTTTGTGTAGACATGTCTTTATTTCTCTTGGATAAATGATTGTTAAATAATAACCATCAAAGTCATATTTCGGAAGTCCAGTAATGCACTACCACATACCAGAAATACTCAAGGCACGTTGAGGAGATGGTATTTTGAGGGATGCTCTAAGAGATGGCTAGAATGTTGGTATATGCCTTTTCAAATCTGTGTATACTTACAATTTTTCAATGTGCACAACTTGGGAAAAATAACCTATAGGGTTTCTTGGGCTACACTAAGTTCCCTCTGTTTCCCTATAGTAGAATTAGACCAAGGGGTAGAGGTAATTGCTCATGGTCTAATCTTTGACTAGACAGATTAATTTCAAGGCCATATTTCTTTTCTAAGCTGCTCTCCATAGACTTGTAGATTTATTGCTGCTCTGTCTCTGGTGCTGAACCCTCTGGTATATTTTACCCCTCTTCAGTGAAGGCTCCTCACTGAAGATGCTGAGGCTTTCTAGAAAACCTTCCACTAGCTGCTATTGTCTCATTCTCTGTTGCTTGTATGGACTGAAAGTCTTCCATTAGAATAACTGATATAATAAAGTTCTACCATTTATCTCCATGTCTCCTTTACTTTAGCAGTAGAAACTTAAATATGCTATGTTCTTTTTGGTTCCACCCTTTTGCATATGAAACCCCCTTTCCTGCGCTTTCCTGTTTTTTCCCCAGTGGAAGGACCCTCTTCTTCCTTTGTAAAGTAAAGCTTTTGCATTCGTGTAGTGCTCTGAACATACTGCTTGACAGATTCATTACAGTAATCTACACAAATCACATTTTCATGGATTTTCTCTTCCCTGGTAGAACCTATGTCTTACTTAATTCTTTGTGTCTTTGTGTCTCAAGGGCCTAGCCTAGTTCCTTGTGGAATTAATGACAGATGGAGCACCAACTGTTGCGGGTGATGGGGAAATAGAACGGTGTCCTGGGATTTTCCCTAGTTCACCTGCTTCCCATAGAGGGGATCAGCAAAAGGTGGGTAAACTGACACCAAGGAAGGTACAGGGAGCCTGGCTGTAAAGGGAGGAGGAGGGCAATGGCCGAGTCTTACTGAGGCCATGATGGAGCCATCTGACTCCCATGGGGTGTGATAAATAAGCAAGCAATTTGAGACAGGTAATGGTTGTGTGAGTGTGTGTGTGAGACACACACACAGACAGGTGGAGGTCAGCAGACAGGACCAAATCCTGAGCTTAGCTAGAGGTGAGGAAGGGAACGCTAGACCAAGAGAGTCATCAAGTCCTAGATTATGGCCTTTGGCATCATTTTATCCTTTCATAAGAAAGAAAAGACTCAGCAGAAAAAATGTTTTAACCAAGGTGTTGCATTATTTTATTTACCAGGAATGCTGGCCCCAGGGCTAACATCTGATTTCTAGTTAGTTTTCTTATTTCACCATGGAGTACTAGGCTAAGGAGGAGGTTTCATGGTGCGTTAAGGAAGACAGGAAAAAAAAAAGAAAGGGGAGATATGCTTGAAGTAGTATTATAAGAACCCACATTATAAACCAGGCCCATTTCAAACTTTTTTTTTTGAGACAGAATCTCACTGTGTTGCCCAGGCTGGAGTAGTGGTGCGATCATGGCTCACTGCAGCCTTGACCTTCTGGGCTCAAGTAATCTTCCTGCCTTAGCCTTCCAGGTAACTGGGACTACAGGCATGTGTCACCACGCTGGCTAATGTTTTTTTTTTTTTTTTTTTTTTTTTTTTTTTTTTTTTTTTTTTTTTTGTAGAGACGGGGTTTCACCGTGTTGCCCAGGCTGGTCTCCAACTCCTGGACTCAAGTGATCCACCTGCTTTGACCCCCAGAGTGCTGGGATTAAAGGCATGAGCCACCATGTGTGGCCCCATTTCAAACTTTTACTTCAGTGAGGCATGCTGGTGCCTACTGCTTTGAACAGAACATTTCTATGTTTTCAAATGTGACTCTTGGGTAGACAGTTATACCTAGGCTGCTCTTCACTCTGTCACTCCACACAGGAGGCAAGTTCTTTGCTTCATATTTTTATGTGACACTGGAAGACTTGCTAGACATAGTACATTGTGCAGGACTTTTTGGAGGCTGGAGATCTTACTCTGGCACCTCTTTGAGCCTGTGGGGGTATACAATCCACCATGACACAAGTTCCTGCAAAGACAGAGCTGCTGACAATGCTGTCATCTCTTTATGTCATGGTCACGGAGGCTTTCTTCACTCAGGCTTCCTTACTAGTGATTGTGGGGATGCAAATGGAAACAATAATTAGTCACATTTTTCACCAATCAGAGTATCACAAAATGAAAAGTACTGAAACAGTAAGTGAGGTATAAATGATACAGCCATTTTGTAGAGTGATTTGGAAGTTTCAAAACAAATTAACAAATCTGAAAAAGTACACATGTGTTTTACTTCTGTGTCCTAAAGAAACTCTTCTTTCTAAAAAAGAATATTTTTATTTTTTAATCGCTGAAGAAACTCTTCTAATGCATGAGTGGGTCTTCACAAAGCTGCTTCTCATTCAGAAGTGTTTGTGAAAGTACATCTTTGAAACCACCTAAATGTAAACAATAATAAAATATCCTAAGAGAATAAATATCGTAGAGTTTGTTCATACACTGCGATACAATCCAGTGGTAAAAAGGAATGAATACAACCTCTCCACCTAAATCTGGATGGATCTCAAAAAATACTATTAAGTGAAAATATCACAAAACAATATGATTTTATGATGCAAAGTGTTTTAATGTTAAAAATCAACACAAAAGTAACAGTTTGTAGTATTTACGGATACATGCGTATGTATCCAAGTATCAAAATGGACTGGGAGGTTAAATAGCAAACCACTGATAAGAGTTGTTTCCAAGAAGGAGGGAAGAAACCTGGTTAGAGGGTAGGTGAGAAAGAGGCTTTAATTTGATTTAGAATGTTGATTTAAAAAACCCCCATATTTATAAAATGTTAACATATTGTGTGTGTGTGTGTGTGTGTGTGTTAGAGAGAGGGGCAGGAACAGATTTTTTATTTTATTTTTTGAGTTTTTTTTTAAGTTCTCAAAAAATATCATTGACAAAATAAATCACCATTACTTAACAAATGGAGAAATTTGAAAATTTTAGATCAACCTTCCTGTATGGTGGTGTAAGGGATAGCTGAGCCTAAAAGGGTTTCAGAGGGTTAACTTCGACAGAATGTGTGATAAGACATGCAAGGGCATATAATATGGGGCTATAAATGGATAGCAGCATCCAGAAATGACTCCTTAGCAACACATTCAAATAAACTTGGAACTGCGAAATGTTTTTAAACAATGTGCCCAAAGTAGATTCTAAGTAAAAATTTGCTGAATTGGATATGCACAATGATTGCGGCTAATTGCATTTTTAATAGAACTATGGAAAAGCACGAAACAAATTACTTTTTGCATTAGGTCTAAATTTCAGATTGGTCCCAAGTGTGACAGAAATCACCTTTTTGAAGGTTTTTCTGCTGTTCAGATGTGTGGCCATAGAGCAAAAGCCTTAGTGGGTTAGAAGCGAATCACTTGAATTTTGAAAGCAAGGGCTGGATTTACTAAAGTAAACACTTCCATTCACTGATGTTCAGAAAGCCAGACCGCTTGCTGCTGTGATTGCCAGAGTAAAAAAATGTCCAAAGACACTGTTGGAAATCTTTGATTTCTTTTCAACTGAAATGATTGAGATAGTTAAACTATGCTATGATCATAGATTTCTGTATCCCATAAACCTGTTTAGACCTTATCAAAGCTAAGTTTCATTAGTAAATTATTCTGTTTATTAGTAGTGATTTTGTGTGTGATTTTGTATGCAGTGTACATAATAGGTACAGAATCAACATTGGCTGTACAGTAAGGTATTAAATAAATACTTCCCGTATAGGAAACTGGATTAGTCTCTTACTTATTTTCCAACTACCTCTTTCTCCCCTGCAATCCACCCCTCACTCTGGTTCCACATTAAACCTCTCAATAAATGTCTGATGTCATCACTCCTTTTCTTGGAAGCATTCAAGAATATCTCACTTTCTACTGGATTAAGAACAAAAACATTTTAAAACTTTTTTGTTGTTTATTGAGATCAGTGGTTTTCAAACACTTGTTTTTATAATTGTAGTAAAATAAACATAAAATTTACCATCTTAACCATTTTGAAGTATGAGGTTTATTGACATTAAGAACATTCACATTACTGTGAAATCTTCACCACCATCCATCTCCAGAACTCTTTTCATTTTGGAAAATGAAAACTCTGGAACCCCATAAACAACAACTTCTTATTCTCCTTTCCCCACAGTTTGTGACAACCCCCATTCTACTTGTGTCTCTATGAATTTTTCTACTCTAGGTATCTCATAAAAGTGAAATCATACAATAGCCGTCTTTTTGTGACTGGCAGTTTTACTTCGACATAAAATACCACACACACACACACACACACACACACACACACACACACACACACAC